>NW_022436956.1:16933512-17084759 GCF_009761245.1 Sapajus apella
AAATGTTTGGAAAAAAGTAAAAAAAAAAAAGAAAAAAAACCAAAAAAAGTGAAAAAAGATGTTTGGAATAATGTCAGAATCATTAGAATAAAAGCTTGTACCAAAAGTGACAACTTTAAATGATAATTTTTTTTTTTTGGCTTTCTTTAAAAGCCTCCTTTCCTCTTGGTAACTGCTAATGTAATTCAGCAGATATTAACACTCGAGAGGGCATATAAAATTGGAACAAACTGCAGGAAAAGAGCGATGTTGCTGGGACTTTTCCCTGAGTCTTCCTCTTTCCAAAGCTAAGGGTGGACTCCCTCACTGAGCTGGGCAGGAAGGCCTTCCCTCTTTAGCTCTGACTCACCTGAGAAGACTCACATCCTGTCTGCCTGGACAAGCAGCTGGCTGCCCTTTCTACCCAGAAAGGCTTCTGAACTGACAAGTCCAACCTGCTTGTTCTCTTGAAGCTTCAAGCCTCAGTGAGAAATAGAGGGGAAAGTAGAAAGGCTGAAACGCCTTAGCTAACTCAGCACCTTTGCTGCTTTTCAGCATTTGGCAGATCTACGATGATGCCCCCTGCCATGCAATTTGCAACACCTCCGCTGTTCTATTGTCCAGTGAGTCCTCTGATTGCAGCTTCGGATGTTGTGGCAATGCCAAAGTACTTGTAGTAACTTTAAATGTTTAGTCTCAGGTTTTGTATCTATCTCCTTAAGGATCAGTGATAGTTTCCAGGTAGTTTGTAGACCACACTTTGAGATGCATTGTTCCAGTCTTTTTTCTGTGAACAGAAAGTTCTGGAAAGATTAATAGGTAAGATGTAAAAAACCTGGTCTCATGTTAGCGCATTGAAAGCCCTGAGTAGTCCTGTAGCTAAAACCAAACCAACATTCTGTTTTATTTGTTTAATCTAGCATTTTCCCTTGTGTATAGAATCTCTTCTGTTGTTCAATACCTACTAATATCTTGAGGAGTGGTGCTGTCCGGATGACAATCTAGGAGATGTTAGTGTGATAGGTCTCCAAGCCTTCTTGCAATTCTGAGTTTTAAACAGGCCAGTTCTTCCCATTGCTTGAGTTATTGAGTCTATACTTCTCCTGCTTATGACATGATCTCAAACCAAATGTGTCTGCTGCCCCCCTTTTTTCCTCTGAGATGACTGTTGTGAAAAGAGCAAAGAACAAGAGGTGGAGTTACAGTAAGTCAAGGACCCTGGACAGAAAGTTGCTGAGACTGAGGCCAGGGAAAACAAGAATTACTGGTGGAGATGACAAGTCAGGTCTTGCCATGAGCTTCTAAGTTTCCACTTGGTGTTATTCAGGTAGGCTACTTGCAAGATCAGCTTTCCTCCAAAAAGCTTACGTCTGTTTTCAAACATAAGCTCACTGTCTCAGTGGTACTGAGAGAGCAAAACGTTTGATGGTGTTTAAAAAGGTGGAGACTTTTTCCACTCTGTCTGGCATGGTATACTTCTTGAGGAGACTCCATCTAACCTTCAGATTCTCCTCTACTCCTCTTCCTGTTCCGATTCAGTGAGTGCTTCATGCAACCACTTTTGCATACCTATGCTTAAATCCTTATATGTATACAAAACTCCTTAATAATGCCTGTTATTGTCAGGAAAAAAGTAAAACCTCTTTAGCATTACTGACAAGTCTCTGTTGCCTTTCTTTTTCACACTTATTTAAAATTTCCATCACTTATTGAATTTCCCTGACATCATCAGACTTCAACGAAAAACGCTTTGACCAAATTGGAGACAAAAGACTGTCACCTTCAATAAGTCCTTTTCTGCTGTTCTGCCTCTTCTGTCTTAAGCTTGTTTTGTGGAGGAAGGATCATGGAGTTTGGAATAAAAGCCCCGTTGTACTATTTTCCAGCTATGTGATCCTGGGCAAGTTACTAAATGTCCTAGTGTCATTGTCCTCATCTGTGAAATGAGAAGATTAATAAAATACTTTCTAAGGCTGTTGTGAAATGTAAAGATATTAAAAGGAAATTATTGGCTGGGCGTGGTGCCTCACACCTGTAATCCCAGCACTTTGGGAGGCCAAGGTGGGAGGATTGCTTGGGCCCATGAGTTCAAGACCAGCCTGGGCAACATGGCAAGACCCTGTCTCTATAAAGAATACAAGTGTGGGTGTGGTGGCGGGTGCCTGTGGTCCCAGCTACTTGGGTGGCTGAGGCAGGAGGATTGCTTGAGCCCGGAAGGTGGACTGCATTCCAGCCTGGCTGAGACACTGAGACCCTGTCTCAAAAATAAAAAAAAAGAAAGAGAATTATTTAACAAATGGTAGTTACTGTGATTCCCAAAAGCCAGCCTCCGACTTGTTGCTCCTATGTGAACCGTGCTGTTTCACCCTCACCCAGGCCCCCTGTTCTTTTGTCAACTGGTCTTGGCTAAAAGACCCCATGTATATTTAGTTTTTTCAGGGACAGCTTCCCTTGTGCTCCCAGGCAGAGTTTGTTCTTCTGCCTGTGCTATCTTTTAAACCTTGCATTTCCTTTATTATTGCACATCACCCTGTATTGTGACTAATTTTTTTCTTTAAACCAAGAACTCCTTGAAGGCTAAGATCTTACCATTTTCACCCTTGAATTCCTGAGGATGGTGCTTGACACCTGGTAGATGCTCAGAACTATTTTTTTTTTTAAGTAATAGGAGGCAAATGGAACAAAATGAGATTTGGCACAATGCTAATGTCATTGTAGACAAAAATTCCAAGTATTTTCCCATCGACCTTTTCTTTCAGGAGAGATGCTGAGAAAAGGATGCCTACTGTTTATGTCATTTACTTTTGCTTCAAAAGCTTTCCAGAATGGTGGAGGTGCCGTCCTGGGGAGGGAAGGAAGGCACTAATGGTCAAAGAGTGGCTGGTACATTCAACCAAGGGTTGACTGTTGACATGTTTGGTAGATTCTAATGAGTAAGGGAGATTGATGTTGAAGAAAGAGTTAAAGTTGTCTCTGGAGTTGACCTGTGAGTTAGGCAGGTCTGGTTTTGAGTTTTACTATATCACTAGTTGGGTGACCTTGGTTACACTATTTGATCCCTAAGTCTCGACCTTAGGCCAATTTCCTCTCTCATTCCTGTCAAAAACTGTTGGATTGCCTGTATTTTCAAGACTTTTGCCTCTCCATCTTCTCTACTCTAGAACAGTGACTTTCCTTCTCTATTACACAAAGAAAGTAGAGACCGCTAGATGATAACTCCCTTACAGAGGAGAAAAACCCTATAAAATTACACACACACACACACACACACACACACACACACACACACACACAGATAAAACACTCCTTCAACTTTCTGTCCCAATCCTTTTACCTTCAAAGTTAACTGTACCTGTGCCCATCTAGGGGATCCCCTTTATCTAGACTGACCATATAAATTGTCTTCCAGACTCTAACACCACAGCGTAAAGGGTGCACAACTAATCATTACAGTGGAATAACAGGTATGAGCTAGGGCTGACTTAAGCAACCAGAACATTCTTTACCTCTTTTTAACGATGCAAGAGGTACACTTCTTCCTGTCTTTGGCCTTAGTCCTGAAAGCATTTTAACATGCTAAAGTCTTTCCCTTTTTAGAACCAACATATAAACCAAGATCTGAAATCCCTTTCTCCTCCTATTTCTTTTCCGCTGCCTCTGTCTCTGCCCCTTTTGGAAGCTCTGTCCTCTGGAGAGTAAAATACATCCTACTGTTACTCCTCAATCTACTGCAAAATGGGCTCTGTCTCATAATTTTTCTGATGAAGCTGCTTCCACCAAAATCACCAATTGGGGAATTTTGTAGACATTTTCAGGCCTTGTTTTATTTGACTTTAACAGCATTTGATATTTTGTGTATTTGCTTCTTTTTTAAATACCTCTCTCCCTTGGCTTCTGTGACCACTCTCTTCTGGTAATTCTCCTCTCTCCTTTTCTTCTTGACATGCTTATTCAGTGACTTTGGACATCTCTTCCCTTTGTCCCTTAGGAATTACTCAGCCTCTAGATTCTGTCCTTTCCCACTCTACTGTTGTCCCGGGCCATCTCGTGTATTCCCATTCTCACAATTACCTTCTAGAAGGGCGAAAGACCTCAAACTGGCATCTCCAGTACAAAACTCTCTGTAGAGCTCAGATCTGTGGGTACCACTGCCAAAAGACAAAATGACCACAGATTTAGCTTAAATATCAAATTGATTTTTATTTGTAATTCTAGGAGAGAGGAACACCTTATTCTGTTTTACAGAATGAGTGTTCTGATGAGCTGACCACAGGGGGTTGGCTTTATAGGTAGAAAGGGGCTGAAGAAAGCAGATACAGGGAGCAAAAACGGAATGGGTGGTTGTTTTTGTTTGCTTTTGAGACAGCTTCTTGCTCTGATGGCCACATTGGAGTGCAGTGGCATGATTATAGCTGACTGCAGCCTCGAATTCCTGGCCTCAAGAAATCCTCCTGCTTCAGCCTCTGAAAGTCCTGGGATTACAGGCATGAGCCACTGCACCCAGCCTATGGGTGGTTTGGAAGTGACTTTTCTTCTTGGGTTAAAACAGAGGGAACTTCTGGCTGGGGGCGGTGGCTCACGACTATAATCCCAGCACTTTGGGAGGCCAAGGAGGGTGGATCACCTGATGTTAGGAGTTCAAGACCAGCCTGGCTAACATGGTGAAACCCCATCTCTACTAAAAATACAAAAATCAGCTGGGTGTGGTGGTGCACACCTGTAATCCCAGCTGCTCAGAAGGCTGAGGCAGGAGAATCACTTGAACCTGGGAGGTGGAGGTTGCAGTAAGTGAAGATTGCGCCACTGCACTCCAGCCTGGGCAACAAGAGTGAAACCCCATCTCAAAAAACCCAAAAAACAAAAAAACAGAAGAGACTTCCTTATCATATCAGCTCAGGTACACTGCCCCCTTTTGATGGGTTACTGTGAATCTCCTGTTTGTTCTAAACTGGCCCATTTCAGAGTTCAGTTTTATCACATGTCACCTAGCATGAGTGGCTCTGTTCTGGTTTGATCTGGTCTGCTGGGACCTAGTGCAGGAGGCTAGCTCAAAACTATGGCCTCCCATAAACTTTATTTAAAAGTACTGTACTGAACATCTCTGCTTGGCTGCCCCATAGAAACAGCAAACACAACAACTCTTCATCTTCTCTGTTTCAGAGAAAGGTGGTTACTTTCCACCCAGTTATCGAGGCTAGAAATTTGAGAATTATCCTTCAATACTTAATATCCCTCATGTCCGCTTCTAATCGTGTACCAATCCCTTTCCTTTCTATCTCCTTGATAGCTCTCAAACTCTAAACTTCTTTCAATTGCCTCTGCCATTTCAGTTCAGGTAAAATAATCTCCTGCCTGGGTTCCTGGAAGCCTCTTGCCTGACCTTATTCCCCTCCAGTGCCTTTCTCCATACTGCAACTGAGTGATCTTTTAAATGAACAAATCTGATCAAATCACTTTCTACTTAAACAGTTTCAGTGTTTCCTCATTGCCCTCCAGATAAAGCCCAAACTCCTTAACTCTTACCAAGCGCCTTTTGGGTCTGGCTCCTGATTAGATTTTCAGCCTCATCTTTGGGGGTCATTCACTTTTCCTTTTCTCTCCACTCATACTCAACTTTTTTAATTGCCAGAAAGGCTATGCTTTCTCTTCTTTCTTGGGCATTGTGCCTACTTTTGCCCCTACCTGGGCTCACCTCTCAAATGCCACCTCCCATTGCCTACCTTGTATGTATTTTCAGAATTGAAGAATTATAATAATAATTGTAATAACAGATAATGTTAATTGAGTGTCATTATGTGCTCAGTGATTTATTTGCGCTATCTTATTCAATCCTCACAACCACCCCATGAGGAAGGCTTAACTATCCTCATTGAATGGTTGAAGAGAAAGATCCAGATATCCACATAGCAGTCGGAGTGATCATTTTAAACATGAGTCAGATAATTTTATTCCTCATCTCATAATCTTTTTCTTTTTTTGTATTGTAGTAAAAATACACAACAACAAATTTACCATTTTAACCACTTTTAAGTGTACAGTTCGGTGGCGTTAAGTCCATTGACATTCTTGTGCAACCATTATTACTGTCCCTCTCCAGAGCTTTTACATCTTCCCCAGTGGAAACTCTATACCCATTAAACAATAACTCCCCATTTCCCTCTTCCCCCTGCCCCTCCTGACCACCATTTTACCTTCTGTCTCTATGGGTTTGACTATTCTTGATGCTCCCATATAAGTAGAATCATTCAGTATCTGTCCTTTTGTGACTGGCTTATTTTGCTTAGCATAATACCTTCAGAATTCATCCATAATGAAATATGTGTCAAAATTTTATTCTTTTTTTTAAATTATACTTTAAGTTCTGGGGTACATGTACAGATTGTGATGGTTTCCGGCTTCATTCACATCTCTGCAAAGGACATGGACTCACCCATTTTTACGACTGCATAGTATTCCATGGTGTGTATGTGCCACATTTTCTTTATCCATTCTATCATTGATGGGCATTTGGGTTGGTTCCAAGTCTTTGTATTGTAAACAGTGCCACAATGAATATACGTGTGCATGTGTCTTTATAATAGAACGATTTTTTTTTTTTTTTGAGACGGAGTTTCACTCATGTTACCCAGGCTGGAGTGCAATGGCGCGATCTCGGCTCACTGCAACCTCCATCTCCTGGGTTCAGGCAATTCTCCTGCCTCAGCCTCCTGAGTAGCTGGGATTACAGGCATGCACCACCATGCCCAGCTAATTTTTTGTATTTTTAGTAGACACGGGGTTTCACCATGCTGACCAGGATGGTCTCGATCTCTTGACCTCGTGATCCACCCGCCTCGGCCTCCCAAAGTGCTGGGATTACAGGCTTGAGCCACAGCGCCTGGCAATAGAACGATTTATAATCCTTTGTGTATATACCCAGTAATGGGATTGCTGGGTCAAACGGTATTTCTATTTCTAGATCCTTGAGGAAGTGCCACACTGTCTTCCACAATGGTTGAACTAATCTACAAAGAACTTAAACAAATTGACAAAATTTTATTCTTGTTAAGGCTGAAAATATTGCATTGTATGTATATGCCACATTTTGCTTATCCTTTCTTGATGGATATTTGAGTTGTTTCCATCTTTTGGCTATTGTGATTAATTAATGCTGCTTTGAATGTTGGTGTTCAACTATCTGAGTACTTAACTTTTAATTTTTTTGGGTACTTGCCAGAAGTGGAATTCTGGGTCATAGGGTAACTCTACGTTTAATTTTTTAGGAACTGTAATACTATTTTTCACAGTGACTGCACTATTTTATATTCCCACCAGCACTACACAAAGATTCCAATTTCTCCACATTCTTGCCAACACTTCTTTTCTCCCTCTTTTTTGGTGATAGTCATCCTAAAGGATGTGATAATAGCATCTTAATGGATTGTGGTTTTCATTTATATTTTTCTAATGTCTAGTGATGTTCAGTATCTTCTCCTGTGCCTACTGGCCATTTTACATCATTTTGAAGAAATGTCTATTCCAGTCTTTTGCCCATTTTTTAATGGGGTTCTTTGGCTGTTGTTGTTGTTATTGAGTTGCAGGAATTCTTTATTTATTCCAAATATTAATCCTTTAGCAGAAATGTGATTTGCAAATATGAAATATTTTCTCCCTTTCAAAGACTGTCTGTCATAACCCTTTAATGGCTGCCCTGTGCCCCTGGTGGTCTGGTCTGCCCCATACCTCTCCATCCTTAGCCCCTCGCCACTGCCCCTTTACTATGCTCCAGCCACGTTGGTCTCCTTGAGGCTCCCGCCTCAAGTCCGGTGCTTACTGTTTCCTCTGCCTGGAATGTCTTTCCTCCTGATCCACATGGCTCACTACCTCACTTCATTCAGTTATTTCTTAAGTGTCATCTTATCAGAGAGATCTTCCCTGACCACCCCTTACCCCTTTGTTCACTATTTTATTCCTTGTGTGCCCAGGAAAATGCCTGGCATGTCAAAGGTATGGAAAACATGTTTCTTGAATGAATGAATGAATGAATGATATAGACCTCTGATTCACACCCATGTTTCTCTGACTGTAGAGCCTGTAGCTGCTGGCCAACTACGCTGGATGTTTCCTGTTTTGGGAAGCCTTCCCAGTGCCTCCAAGGCTGGCTGAAAGACCCTGGCTTCTGTGTTTCTCTGATAACAAGTCATCTGTCACATTGCATTGTAATTATCTGTTTATTTGACTGTGTTTCCCAAGAAATAGTTAGCAACTTGAGGGTACACACTAATTTCTTGTGTGGCATCTGGCACAATATCTAGCAACAGGGCTCAACAGGTATTAGAATTAATCAATCTCTCTGAGTCTCAATTTTCTCATCTATAAAATGGAGACAACTGCTTATTGTCTTACAGTTATGGCGATTAGAACTAATAAATGTAATATGCCTACCACAGTGCTGGGTACATGGTAGGCCCTTGATAAATAGTAATTTAAAATTATTAATGGTAATTTTTATTTGTTAAAATTTGCCAGTATTCTAAGGTATGTCTGAATTAGAATGATATAATGAACCTCCAACACTTTATTACTAAATTTATATTGTCATTTACTTAATGCTGAAGAAACTTGGTGAATTTTGGAGCAAATTTCCCAACATTTTATTGTGAAAAATTTCAAACATGCAGAAAAGTTTAAAGAATCATATAGTAAATACCTGTGTACCCCATCTAGGTTCTTCAATTGACATTTTACTATACTTGCCTTATCGCATATCTGTTCATCCCTCCATCCCTCTCTCCCTCTATCTATTCATCCACCTGTCCTTCCTTCCATCTATCCATTTATCAATGCATCTTATTTTTTGATGCATTTTTAAATTAAATTGCAGATATCAGGATGCTTCCTCGTAAATACTTCAGCATTAATGAGAGTTTAGAATTTGTTTACAATTCTTTTAAAAAAGACACTCAAGTAAAACTTACATTCAATGAAATGTACAAGTCTTAAGTGTATACCATTCAAAGGGTTTTGGCAGAAGTGTAACTCAAACCCCTATCAAGATGCAGAACATTAATATCATTCTAGAAAGTTCTCTCATGCCCCTCCAGTCCATCCCTGCCCCCATTCCTCCAGGGGTAAACGCAACTTTTATGCTTTTTTCATGACGGGGTAGTTTTGCCTATTCTATAACTTCATATAAATGGAATCAAAGAGTCTACACTATTTTGTGTCTGGTTAATTTGCTCAACTTACTTTTGAGGTTCATCATGGTGATATGTATCAGTGAGTTGTTCCTTTTTATTGCTGAGTAGGATTCATGATACAAATATTTTACAGAGGATCCATTTTTCTGTTGATGAACCCTTGGGCTGTTCCAGTTTTGGGGTATTATGAATAAAGCTTCCACGATTATTCTCCTACAAATATTTTTCTGGATATATAATTTCATTCATCTTGGAGCGGAATTGCCAGGGTGGCTGAATGTTTAGCTTCATATGAAACTGCCAACCTTTTCCCCAAACATCTTAACTAAGTATAGCCACAAACAACTAAAATGTATTGAATGTTCTCTGTGGGTGCTGAGCATAGAGCCTTAATTAATGTATTTCATATGATTCTTACACCCAGACTATAAGGCAAATGTTATTTTGCCTGGGTAAAATGTCCCCATTTTACATGTGAGATAATTGAGGCACAGAGAGTTAAATAACTGCCCATGGTCACACAGCTAGTAAGCAGCTGAGCTTAGATTTGGATCTAGGCAGGTTGGACTCCAGCTCCTATACCTCATGCCTCCTAGAATATAGTAGTAAAAAAAGATGTGGCTGTTTCTTTTCTCAGGAAACTAATTAACTTCCTAAGAATAAAAAATTGGTCATGGCAACCAATTTTAACAAGAGATAGCTGGAGCAAGAATAACAAGAGATGCTGTGTTCATCAATAAACACGGTATAATGCAAATTCTCACCCACCATTTAGATGTGGTGTGTACGGTTAACACGGAGGTAGATAAATTCATTTATCAAGATCCCTTTACCCTCCTGAGAGGCTCCTCAAAGTTATTTATCTTCAAAGATGCCCATATCTCTATCCCTGCACAATCTATGTAGCTTCCTTTGAGAATAAGTGAAGGGTTAAACCACTTCAGAGTCTCTTTTTGGGCTGGCTAATAAGGGCATGATGCCTCTCCTCTGTAATTACCAGAGGAGCCTGAGGCTTATTGGAGAGGTGCATATCAGCTGTAATGAGGTAGGGCAGGAGAACATTCCCTCCCAGGATTTTTCTAAACTCAAAGAGGCTCAGTCTCAGGCCCAGACCTGTTTTGGAATATCTCTAGGAAACTTGAGGCAAGGAGGAGGACCACAGGGAACACAACTATTCTTTTGGGCTAAGAGCCCGCCTCTCATCTAAGACTCTTGACAGCCTAGGCCCCCTCTCTCATCTTTGAAAAGCTCTCTAAACCAGGGAAGTACTGAAAAAGGATGAGAGATTGGAGTTGTTGGTTAGGGACGGCTGGGGTCCCTGAGTCTTCTGAAAACAGATGTTAGGTCTACACTTTCATTCTGGCTTGTAAGCCAGGAGCCCATAAGAAAGCCAGAAGAGTAAGTGGTGGTTGGTGTCCCAAGGCTTTCCTTCTTCTTTTTAATGGTTCTGGGAAATATCTGAGTAATTCTACTTCTAGGGATACTCTTCTTGGGTCACATATTAGCCATCTTAATGGGTATATTTGTCAGGATCAAGTCCACGCTCCTCAGAATGGTGAATGAGGACACTGCCCAGGTGGACCTAGCCTCCCACCTGGCCCGCCACTCCTCCCTGTTCCCAGGTTTGAGGAATTGCTTGCTAGTCCCTGTGGGCACCACATTCCCATCCATTTGTTCCACTAGGAAGGACTTTGTTTCTCCCCTTTCCAGAATTCCAATTCATCCTTTAAGGACTGAATTTAAAAGTCAAGAATGTGGTCGTAATTTGCTTACTCCACCTTCCTATCTTCTATAATTTCCTCCAGGTAGAAATATTCAATGTATGTCTGAATTTTTCCTAGTAAAAACATGTGGACAGAAACTTTCGAATAAACAAATGCTTTATTTGATCATCTTAAAAGCTAAATTATTTGTTTTCCTTGCTTCACAGAATGCTAATTTCATCTTAGGTGAAAAAAAGATTTTTGCCTAGGCTGTTGAGAAAGACAACTTTTACAAATATTGACACATGCTCGTTGTCCCTTCTGTCTCCTGAGCCCCCAGTGAGTCTCCTACTGGCTAAGGTTTAGATACCCCCTAGAAATTAATTTTTGGGAAATGTGTACAGGGTTGGGACAGATGAGATTCTTTCAAAACTATTGGTATATCACAATTTTAAATGACAATCAGGATCATTCTCTGGAAAAGTTTTGAAAGAAAACGGTGTCTCCGAAAACTTTACTTTTCTTCTTTTTAATCTCCAGAACTCCTCTTCCTTTTCTTTCATTTGCCTAGACACAAATATAACTTAGGCCTTATGCAGATGCCTTCAGTTTTGGTCTAAGTCCTGCTGACTGGAGTCCAGAAAACTGTGAGGGGCAAACATGCTTTTTATTCAGCGTTTTCTCTTCTTAACCTTCTACCCTTGGCCTCTTCCTTACCCAGGGAGGGGAAGTGGTAGACCGTGGAGCCACTCCTGCTGACTGGAGGGAATTGGGCGTTGCAGGCACTAAGCCAGGAACTTGAACTCGTCTGAAAAGTGAGATCTGGGTAGCTGCTCCCCTTAGAGCAAGGCTGGCAGCCAGCTCACGGGCATTTGGATACCTGCGGGAGGGATTTCTGCTTCTGACAACAGGCAGTTTGTTCAGCTCTGCCTGCCCTGATTCCTCTCCTGTTGCTTTTCACTGCATCCCTGAGCTCTTTGGTAACTCCACCTCTCACCAATTTTTGCAATTCGCTGTAGACTTCAAAATCCTGGCTCTACCTTTCCTTCCTCTGTAGCTGCATTTCCCTGCAAAGTTGGAAGCCAACCAAGATCAGGTTTCCTTAACTCTTTCTCTTTCAGGCTCCTGGAGCTGAACTCTTCTGACCTACATACCAGAAAGGCTGTATCTTATCCTTCCTCACCACCATTTGAAAGGTTTCCCCAGCAGACGGATTTTTAGGTCCCTGTCTGACCTAGAAGCTGACAAAGGCGCCACACGCTGTTTTCAGAAACACTCACCATACTAACAGGTTTTCACCAGCACACAGCTGTTCTGCATTTGGGGCAGCGTCTGTTTTCTTAGTTCCAACACAATGGACTTTTGTGGTTGTCCACCTGTTTTTGCTCCATGCCTATGTCATCTTTCTCCTGCTGCTTTGTTTTCTGCACTTCCGTATTCTCCCTTCTTTTGGAAGAATTTTCTCTTTTCTTCCCTCTTTATGATGTTTTCTTTTTTTTCTACGCAGCCTGCCACCTTCTCTTGTTCCTGCCACTCTCTCTGCTCTGGGGTTCAGCTAGGAGATTTTCTGAGGGGCTGAAGAGTTTCTAGACTGCTAACCCAGGGATAAGGGCAATCTGTCTCTATTCAGGGTTAGGTTCCTGGCCCAGCCTACTTCTTAACTGCATGTGTAATCTTCATCCCCCTCCTACCGATGTTTCTGCGCTGCTTCATCCATCTGTAAGGATGACCCACCCTCTTTCCAGAGAAGGAGGCCCCTTTTCCTGTTTAAATTCCTCAAGTCTTTAGACTTCTCATTTAGCTGTCCTAAAAATGGCAGATGAAATCCGAGGCACAACAAAGTTATCATGAAAACCTTTTCTTTGAGAGCCGCCTGTCTGATTGTTCATATTAGCTGTTATTTGGTGGAAAGAGCACTAGACTTTTAAGAAAAGTTCTGGTTTTGCCACATAGTAGCTACGCAACCTTGGGCAAATCATTTACCTTCCTTGGGTTCTTAGCGTCCTCACTGGTAGAATGAGAACGCTTCGCAGGGCATTGTGGTGGTGAAAGAATCCGCAGGAGAGCACTTTGCAGATTGCTCTGGGTTGGCAGGGTGAGTGAGCAGGGATGGTGTCCTGATTTATCTTTAAACTCGAAAGGAATCAGACTCCCGTTTTGAAATTGTAGCGAATCCAGAATCCAGTCCTAGGTGAATGTGGCCCCAGGGTGGTGCTTTGAGAAGTGGAATCACTGCAAGCTAGTTTCAACATTCATTTCCCAGGTAAGCCTACAGCCTGTTTTAAAAGGGCGTGTGGGGGCCAAACCCATAACAGCCTGGGACATTTCAGACTGGCACCACCTCCTCTGGCTGTTTCCGAGGCCATCTAGAGGCCAGAGCTCTAACAGATTAACCGAGAGTAAAGAGAGGACTGGGGCAGTTTGGAACCTTTGTGCAGACGTGCTCGTGCTCGTAGTGTAGAGGGCGGGAGAGAGGAAAGGAAGGAGGGCATTAGGAGCTGGGGCCCCACCTTTCATTTCAGAAAACTGCGCAGGCAGAGCCGGCTGCGTCACAGGCACAGGTGAGGAACTCAACTCAAACTCCTGTCTGGGAAAACGCGGTGCTCGCTCCTCCCGGAGTGGCCTTGGCAGGGTGTTGGAGCCCTGGGTCTGCCCGGTCTGGTCTCTGGGGCCAAGGCTGGGTTTCCCTCATGTATGGCAAGAGCTCTACTCGTGTGGTGCTGCTTCTCCTTGGCATACAGCTCACAGGTAAGAGCCGGCGGGCTTCTCTGAGCATTTCCTCCTTGACTGCCCACTCTATAAAGTTTGCTAATTGTCTTAGAAGTTGCAAGACTTTTGTTTGGGAGCCTGAGCCACGGTTGTAGTTTGTTTTACTTTGGATTTTACTGAAACCAAAGTCGGTGGACTGTTTTTGGAGACTTGTTCTTGGCCGAACAGGTTTAGGTGTGTTCAGCTGCCAGTGATTCAGGCACAGAGAGGGCTTTCTAATCTCAGGTTACATGCCAGGTTTTTTTTGTGTGAGTGGCTGCTCTCAACCTCCTGCTGCCGGCAGGACTTGGCAGTTGGATTTCTGTGTGTGGGTCTTGTCTGGGACTCTCAGCAACACCAGCAAAGTGGAGATTGTTACACAGAGACCTACTGTGGTTTTAAAGTGCCCCAACACGCACATTCTAAATGTAAATATCAAGGTTAAAAAAAAATGCCACGTGGTATAAAAGGTTCCAGGAGTGCAGGCAAACACAGCTGTCTGGAGTTGATTAATTCAATTTCTTCAATAGACTAGTAAAAGTAAGGAATCCACGTAAGGCCCCATCTGGAAAACTTACCCGCCAGGAGATCACTTTACATACAATACATAATGCTTAACCTTAATATATAATGTAATGTGTAATCAATGTTATGATTCATTTTAAATTTGTTTATTCTTTCAATTCTATTCGCGGATGTTTGTAGTTTGTTATGACAGTTAAGTCAGTACCACGAGGCGAGGCTATTATGCTATGGAGAAAGTAAGAGCACTACGAAGGCTTGCTGTGTGATGTTTCAGTCGTCACATGGAATGGGAGCGCCCAGGTTGCATATGAGTAGGAGTATGTAGATTCTGGGTGAAGTAAGTTTGGGAGCTGGGGCATCTCAGTTTCACTTTACTTTAAGTCCTACTCAGATATTTATTTTGGAAGTGTCAGCAGAAGTTCTTACAATACTACATTCCCTGTTAACCCTTCTTTTTCTTCTTTTTCACTGCAGCTCTTTGGCCCATAGCAGCTGTGGAAATTTACACCTCCCGGGTGCTAGAGGCTGTTAATGGGACAGATGCTCGGTTAAAATGCACTTTCTCCAGCTTCGCCCCTGTGGGTGATGCTCTAACAGTGACCTGGAATTTTCGTCCTCTAGATGGGGGACCTGAGCAGTTTGTAAGTAGATTATTGTCATTTTCCAGGGGACCCTTGGTTAGGGAAATAATAAGCCAGTCCATTTCTCCTTTCCCTTCCAGTATTTTTCTTAGCAGCAAGCACAAGTTTAAGCTGGGAAACAATTCTTGGGAAGGAGACTGAGAGGCCGTTGAAGGGGAAAGCAAGTGACAGAGCTGCAGACAGGAAAGTTGGGTTTGCTGATGTTTCACTTCTGCTCCTACCATCTTGGCCTCCTTGCCCAGGTACTGAATAAGAAAGACCTTTTGCCATTTCCCCTCTCTAGGTATTCTACTACCACATAGATCCCTTCCAACCCATGAGTGGACGGTTTAAGGACCGGGTGTCTTGGGATGGGAACCCTGAGCGGTACGATGCCTCCATCTCTCTCTGGAAATTGCAATTTGACGACAATGGGACATACACCTGTCAGGTGAAGAACCCACCTGATGTTGATGGGGTGATAGGGGAGATCCGGCTCAGCGTCGTGCAAACTGGTAGGTTATGCAGGGAACAGTGGTTTTGGAAAGGATGTGAGTTTGTAGAAAAGAAAGGGGCAATCTTTTGTGATGGCCGAGAGAGACGGACGGTCTTTTGTGATGGATAGAGAGAGGGACTAGCCCTTCAGAACTGGGAGCCTCAGAGGGAGACTGAAGAGTCCTGGGGTAAAAAGAGAAAGGCTTTGTTTGGCTGTGGAAATAAACAGAAAGTAAAGCAAAGGAACTCAGAATCTGTTACAAAAATGGCATTGAGACCGTGAAAGGGAGAGGAAGCAATTCTTTGATAAAAGGCTTACAATAGGTCTGTTCACTCACTCGTTTATTCAAGATACGTATTGAGTAACTACTGTAATGCCAGGCACTGTCAAAAGTGCATGACATACGCTATCTCATTTAAACCCCACACTACTCTAGGAGGCAGGGACTGATAATGGTAGTTAACACTTACTACTTCCCAAATGTCAGGGGCTTTACACGACACGTTTTATTTAATCTTTACATACCTCATCAGCTTATTGTGCATTTAGTGCCTCCCATCTTGCCAGTGAGGAAACAAAGCTCACAGAGGTTAAATCACTTTCCCTGAGTCATGTAGCTGATAAATGGAGTAACTTAGGACTCAGACCCAATCACCTTTGAATCTAAAACTGTGCTCTAAACTGGTGCCTTGTATTGTCTGCATCCCCATAAAGGACAATCTGGAAAACCATGCCAAGTAACAAAGAGCAAAGTACACGAAACTTACGAGTTGTAGATCTGGGTTTGAGTCATTGCTACCATTTACCAGCTATCAAGAAGTCTTATTTTCCTCATCTGTAAAGTGAGAATACACAGTGAGGATCACGGTGAGGATAAAATGAGATAATAAATGTGAATGTGTCCCAACCTCTGAATTGTACTTAATAGCTACCGTACATTGTTTATTTTGCACAGGCACAGCATGGAACAATTTACAGGAATTATTTTATGTTTTATTAAGAACTCAAGGGATGGATATCATTATCTCTGTTTTACACATGAGGAAACTTGAGGCCCAAAGAAGTTAATTACTTCAAATCACACAGCTAGGTATTTCAACCTAGTGCTCTCTGGTGTGTGCTCTTAACCAACGCACAGTATTACTACTCCAAACATATAAGCCTGTGAAGTGGTATGATTCCCTTTCGTTCATAGCACAGTTTAAAACCATTTCTCAACGCCCTACCAATAGGGGGCTGTGTGACCTTACAGAAAGCGTTTGAGTATTGAAAGAAATAATGTAATAGTTTGAACCTCAGTTTCTTCATCTGCAAAATGAACAGGTAAAACAAACAAAAAATCAATGGTTCTTAAACATATGTGGATAATTATTCTTAGAGATTAATAAAATGAAAGCCATGGTCCTGCTTCCCCTAAAACAATGGAGACATACACAATGAGACAGGGCCTCTGTGGGCTTGTAGATTACCTTCCATCCTTCTTCCCCATCCTCCTTCATGGACTCAAGGCTGGGAATCCTAGGCTAGACATTCTCTAATGTCCTTTCTGGCTTTGAGGGCTTATTGAAGTCTAATCAGAAATCAAGCTAAGGGACCACAGAACCAGGGTTCACAGACTCTACTGTGGCTTAGGGGCTCCTCCCTCTGGTTTCCCTTTTCTGTCATTTATCCACTAGACTGTAGTTACTGATTTACTTTCCTATCCTCTCAGCGGCATGAGCTCCTTGAAGGTGATGTCTTTTTGGCTTTGCATTTCTATCACAGTGCCAAGAACGTAGTAGGCCCTTAATAAATCTGAATAAATGACTGATGGAGTGAAAGTGATGAGAAGTCAGGGAGAAATGGGTTGGGCACTAGGTTTGATGAGGTTAGCAATAACCTTACCCCATAGGTAGTTCAACCCACCCAATGGTTTTCAAAACTACATCGGAATCACCTGGAGGACATGTTAAAACAGATTGCTCAGCCCCACTCCTGGCGATTCTAATTCAGTAGATCTGGGGTGGAGCCTGAGATTTCTAAGTTCTTAAGTGTTGCGTTTACTTCGAAGACCACACTTTGAGAACCACTAAAGTATCTGTATGGTTTTCCTATTGCTAGTAGGGTTTACAAGGTAATATAGTATATTATGTCATTAGATTTTATTGTAGTCCTCCTCTTTTCAGAATCCTAACCTAATCTTTTTCTCCTTACAGTACGCTTCTCTGAGATCCACTTCCTGGCTTTGGCCATTGGTTCTGCCTGTGCACTGATGATCATAATAGTAATTGTGGTGGTCCTTGTCCAGCATTTCCGGAAAAAGCGATGGGCTGAAAGAGCTCATAAAGTGGTGGAGATAAAATCGTAAGGCTGGGCAGTTCTGGGAAAGTTCTAACAGTCTAATGGTGACTCTTGGTATTCTGCAACGGGGCTAAATAGTTGCTGAACAGATGTTCTTCCCTTTAAGTTAATCCTATATAAAAGAATTCACATTTGCAGGACAGACAAATTAGGTATGAACTAGTAACTTTACAAAAGGTTTCTTTACAAAAATTTCCTTATGGGATTTACTATGTGTGTGGGGGGGTTGATTTTATAAAAATCTGCGTATGTAAAGCTTTTCTAAAAAACCCCTTATGTTTAGAGTGAAACATACATTTATAGACTTTTTTTTTTTTTTTCTGAGATGGAGTTTTGCTGTTGTTGCCCAGGCTGGAGTGCAGGTGTGATCTCGGTGCACCACAACCTCTGCTTCCCAGGTTCCAACAATTCTCCTGCCTCAGCCTCCCAAATAGCTGGGATTACAGGCATGCACCACCACGCCTGGCTAATTTTCTATTTTTAGTAGAGACAGGGTTTCTCCATGTTGGTCAGGCTGGTCTCAAACTCCTGACCTCCTGATCTGCCCAGCTTGGCCTCCAAAGTGCCAGGATTACAGGTGTGAGCTACCTCGCCCGGCCAAAGGGAAGCATACATTTGTAAAAACCACTGGTCTAGGCAGTCAGCAGGGTCACTATGAGTCAGTGCCTACAAAAGTCTGTTGTGCTGATAACAGGTGTTCATTAAATGTATTTTAAAATTGAGATAAAACTTACGTGCCATAAAATTCACCCTTTTCAGGTTCATAAAGTTGTGCAACAATCATAACTAATTGCAGAATCTTATTAAGCTCCCTCCCCTAAAGAAACCTCATATCCCTTAGCTATCCCTCCCTATTATCCCCTCCCACCAGCCCCTGACAACTACTCATCTACTTTCCATCTCTATGGATTTGCTTATTCTGGACATTTCATTTAAATAGAATCATATGATTTTATGCCTTTTATGCCCAGCTTCTTTCACTTAGCATAATGCTTTCAAGGCTCATCCTTGTTACAGTATGTATTAGTACTTCTTTCCTTTTTATAACTGCATAATATTGCATTGTGTGAATATACCACATACTGTTTATCCATTCATCAATTGATGGGCATTTAGGTTTTTTTCAACTTGTTGGCTAATGTGACTAATGCTGCTATAAACATTCATTTACAAGCTTTTATGTAGACCATATGCTTTTAATTCTCCTAAAAGTGGAATTGTTGGGTCCTATGGTAGCTCTGTTTAGTTTTTGGAGGAATTGCCAGACTGTCCCAAAACAGCTGGACTATTTTGCATTCCCATCAGCAAGATATGAGGGGACCAATTTCTCCACATCCTCCTCAACACTCATTATTGTCTTTTTTATCATAACCATGTATTAGGCCATTCTTGCATTGCTATAAAAAGAAACACCTAAGACTGGGTAATTTATAGAGGAGATTTAATTGGCTTATGGTTCTACGGGATGTACAAGCAAGGTGCTGACATTGCTTGGCTCCTGGGGAGGCCTCAGGGAGCTTTCACCCTTGGCAGAAGGCAAAATGGGGCCAGGCATTTCACAGGGTGAGAGGAGGAGCAAGTAAGTGAGTTTGGGGGAGGTGCTACACACTTTTAAATGAACCGATGTTGTGAGAACTGACTCACTATTGAAGACAGCACCAAGACATGAGGGATCTGCCCCCATGATCCAAACACGTCCCACCAGGCCCCAACCTCCAGCAATGGAGATTACAGTTCAACATGAAATTTGGGCAGGGACAAATATCCAAGCTAATCAAGCCATCTAGTGGAGGTCAAGTGGTATCTCATTGAGGTTTTGATTTGCATTTTCCTAATGACTTGATGTTGAGCACCTTCTGATGTTCTTATTGGCCATTTGTATATCTTATTTGGAGATGCATACATTCAGAGTTTGCGCATTTTAATATGGGGTACCTTATTTGACTTACTCTTATAAAGCTGTAAGAGTTCTTTAAGGGATACTAGTTCCCTATCAGATATACAATTTGCAATTACTTTTTCCCATTCTGTGGATTGTCTTTTCATGTTCTTCACAATGTCCTTTGAAGAATAAAAGTTAAATTTTGATGAAGTCCAGTTTATTTATTTTTTCTCTTTTGCTGCTAGTGCTTTTATCTCATTTAAAAAACCATTGCCTAATCCCCAGATAATGCAGGTTTCTGGCTGTGTTTTTTTCTAAGAGTTTTATAGTCTTAATTTTTACATTTAGATCTTTGATTTATTTTGAGTTCATTTTTGTATATGGTTGAGGCAGAAGTCCAGATTCAGTCTTTTGCATGTGGTTCCAGCACCATTTATTTCATTTCCTTAATAAACATTTACTGAAATAAACAGAACTGATTTTTTTTTTTTTTTTTTTTTTTGAGATGGAGTTTCACTCGTTGCCCAGGCTGGAGTGCAATGGCACGATCTTGGCTCACTGCAACCTCTACCTCTTGGGGTCAAGTGATTCCTCTACCTCAGCCTCCCAAGTAGCTGGGATTACAGGCATGTACCACCAAGCCTGGCTAATTTTGTAATTTTAGTAGAGACAGGGTTTCACCATGTTGGTCAGGCTGGTCTCAAACTCCTAACATCAAGTGATCTGCCAGCCTCGGCCTCCCAAAGGACTGGGATTACAGGCATGAGCCACTGTGCCCAGCCAACCAGAACTGATTTTAAGAAGCCTAAACAAACCCAACTCTGAGGTTTATAGTTTGAATAGAATCAATAAAGATGACTTAGGTCAACATAAAACTTTTTTTATTTTGAATAATATAAATTAGAGGTGGGATACTAATGGTAAAATAAGGTGTTTTCTTTAAAACTCTGGAGTTCCCAGTCAGAATGCAAACTGTATTCCCTTATATTCTGAAAATTGTCTTAAGTTCAGAGGTGTGAATATTAGTAATTAGATATCTCCAGTTTAGCTCTGTGTAAGCTTCAATCTACTCCCAAGTGCATATGATTGTTTCGAAAGTATAGGGGAAAAATACCTTACTGGAAGCTTCTGTAGGATTTGCCTACTTGCTTCTTGTCTTGTTCACCTGACGTGTGGTTTCTGCTTCTTTGTTACAGAAATGAAGAGGAAAGGCTCAACCAAGAGAAAAAGGTCTCTGTTTATTTAGAAGACACAGACTAACATTTTTAGATGGTAAGGTTCACAAATATGTTGATTTCTTTCCTCAGCTTTCTGATGCGTCCAGCCCATCTCTAATGAGGATCTCCCAGATCACTTGACAGTTAGGGGTTTCTCATATGAAATTAGAGGAGCTGGATCAGGGAGACAAAAGTCTTCTATTACTCTTATGGAAGCCTCCTCCTTTGAGTGTATTTTGTGCAAAGGATTAAGAAGCTGGACTCTACTGCCATTAAAGCTGAGAGAATTCTAAGGTTTTTTTGTGGCTTCGGGATTATATTTATTACCACTAATAATAAAAAATATTCAACATGTAAATCTTTTTTAAATCAAAAGATTATTATCTGCTTATTCTTATTTCTCAATCATGGTATTAAGAGAGTGACTCAATAGATATATCTGGCATTTTTTTAAAGGAGAACTTTTGTACTATTTGGAATTGATTTCAACTCCTCTTATTTAGTTATTGGTATTAATAGCTACATAAAATGAATCCAGTTTCAGTAGTATATAACTTTATTTTTCCAGTTTTCAGGTTCATCAGGCTTAAAAAGTAGGATAATTTATTTTTCATTTCTTTGTTTTTGAGACAGGGTCTCAATCTGGCACCCACGCTGGAGTACAGTGGTGCGATCTTGGCTCACTGCAACTTCTGCTTCCCAGGCTCAAGGGATCCTCCCACCTCAGCCTTCCAAGTAGCTGGGACCACAGGTGTATGCCACTACACCCAGCTAATTTTTGTACTTTTTGTAGAGACAGGGTTTCGCCATGTTGCCTAGGCTGGTCTCAAACTCCTGAACTCAAGCGATCCACCTGCCTCAGCTTCCCAAAGTGCTGGGATTATAGGTGTGAGCCACCATGCCTGGCCAATTTATTTTTCATATGCTCAGCATTTCTCCCATTTTCTGAAATAGGTCCACACATTTAATTTCTAGATGTTATAAATCCAGACATGCAAACTTAAATTGTATACTCATAAGAAAGGTCTTGATATTAATGACTTTATCCTGTAAAACTCTGGCTCTCTTACATGGGAGAAAATTATAGAGGGTCACATTTTTTATAGGCTAAAGCTCCAGTGAAAGACCTCAAAGACTTATAAAATAGAATATGGAGAAAAATGACTGTATTGTAAAACCAGAAAACCAAATTTAACATAAGAGAGTTTTTACCAGCCAATGGCTATTGTCTCTTTAAAATTAAAGGGATTCTCTAACTAGTTGGGGTCATGGAAAATAAATATGGGAGACGTTTTAGATCGAAAGAAACTTAAGAGACAAACACAATCAAAGTGCAATGTGTGATCCCCAACTGATGAATAATAGTGTGAACAAACTAGTTGTAAAAAAAAGCCTTGGAGGGGCAATTGGGAAAGTCTTGAATATGAAAATGTTAACTACATGGATAACATTAGGGAATTATTGTTAGCTTTTATGAGGTCTAGTAATGGTATTGTAGTTATAAAGAAAACGTACCAATTTTGAAAAATGATTACTGGAGTATTTAGGGTTAAATGTCAGCAATTTGCTTTAAAAGCTTAGGGAAAAAAGCAAATAAAACAAAAAAAGGCTTCAGAATTAGGTGATGGGGAGAGGAGGTGAGAAAAGAAAGAATTAATAAATGTAGGGGATGAGTAAATTCCACATGCTGTCTTCTCTACTTTTCTGTATGTCTGATTTTGTTTGTAACGAGAGAGAGAAGTGGGGAGGATATGGAATGTATGCATGTGAGCAAGTTGTGGATCATCCAAGTGTCCATGCAAGGTACTTAGAGGCTACAATTTAAGGATACTAACTCTGAAAATCATGTAATAAGGATTAGGAAACTTCTTTTAAAAATTAAATTGGGGGAGAATATGAATATTTTCCTTCAGAATGAAGATCTAATAACATATGTAATTCATAATGCCAAGTATTCCTGTTGCACTCTTTTCGAATATATTATTCATGTAAACTTTTGTGTTTTAGGAAGCTGACGATTTCTAAGAACAAGAACCCCAGTATTTCTTGAAGTTAACGGAAACTCTTCTTTGGCTTTTCCAATTGTGGCCCATTTTCCAATCAGTTCTGCAGCATGTGCCTAGACAAGCAACATACCTCTGGAGCCAGCACAGTGCTCTTCCATATCACCAGTCATATACAGCCTCATTATTAAGGTTTTAATTTCAGAGTGTAAATTTTTTCAAGTGCTCATTAGGTTTTATAAACTAAGAAGCTATATTTTTGCCCTTAAAACACTGTAGTGTTATGACTTGTATGCACATATATTGGTATCAAAGGGCATAAAAGCCAGTTTGTCTGTCATAGTATTTCCTTTTACATTTCTTTTAGCAGCGCTCCTGCTACTAAAGTTAATGTGTTTACTCTCTTTCCTTCCCATATTCTCAGTTAAACGGTGAGTTAAGTCTCCTAGGTGTTTTTGATTAACAGTAAATCCTAAATTCAAACTGTTACATGGCATTTTGATTTTTATGTCTCTCCTTAACTATGAGGCGCATCTTATTTTATTGAAATTTTTTCAATACTCCAGGTGATCAATTTAGTTGTTATGTTAATTAATCCAAGATTTACAATAGCACAATGCGAAATCACACAGTAACTACAAAAGATTACATAAATAGGAAAAGATTGGCAGATGACATTGCGGGATGAATCACTTGTCACTTTTCTTTTGTGCTGTGAAAAATAATCAACAATGTGGGTCTTTCATGAGCAGTGACTGACTGTTTAGCTTACTATGTTTTCCCCCACAATTCAATGATCTATAACCGAGCAAAGTCTATGCTCATTTGCAGACTGGAATCATTAAGCAGTTTAATAAAAAGATTCTAAAATAGTATATTACAACTTTGAAAATTCAGGGCTGGTGAAAAAATATCAACTCTAAATGATGATAATTTTGTACAGTTTATATAAAACTCCGAGAACTGGAAGAAATTATTAACTTTTTTCTTTTTCTTGATTTTTTTTTTTTTTTTTTTGTTTTAATTCACTTTTTTTTTTTGGGGGAGGAAGACTTTGGTATGGAGCAAAGAAATACCAAAACTACTTTAAATGGAATAAAACCAGCTTTATTCTTTTTTTTCCCTCTGTACTGGTAGATAAAGCAAACTTTATAAGTGGACTACTGAAAGAAAAGTGCCTTTTGAAAGTGTTTAGCTTCCCGGTGTCTTTCCAAGCTTAAAATACAGAAGCATTTGTTCAAAGGATAGAAAACATCTAAAAGTTTAGGCTCAAGATCAATCTTTACAGACTGATATTTTCAGTTTTTAGGCTGCAGATGTTATTTCTTTTAACAAAATGGAATTTTCAAATAGATTATCTGTATTTAAAGGTATGGACCTTGATATTTTTCCAATACTATTTTAAAAAAATTTGTATGATTTACATATGAAACTCAATTCTGAAATTCATTACATAGCTCATTCTGCCTTTTATACTGTCTAAAAAAGCAAAGTTTTAATGCAGTTTTAAACTGTGCAGTTTAAATGCACAGTAAATTACATCTGAAGGCTGTATTTCCTTTAATCACATTTTATATTTTTTCTTCACAATTCTAACCTTTGAAAATATTATAACTGGATATTTCTTCAAACAGATGTCCTAGATGATGGTCCATAAGCATAATGAAGAAGTAGTTAAAAATGTACAGACAGTTTTTCCAGCAAAATTTGTAGCTGATGTCTTGGCTAAATAGTCAAGCAGTAATATGGGCCCGTTGTTTAGTGTCTCCTTCCTAAAGAGCACTTTTGTATTGTAATTTATTTTTTATTATTCATTAAACACTATGTAAATAAATTTTAGTAATAAAGAATGATGAATTATGTAATTTGTGTATATACATATCTAAAAGTTCTACACTGCAGGGGAAACAGATGGATATATATTTTATCTTTACTGAAAAGTTTTCTTAGTAGAGACAACCTAGAAGTCAACAATGGAGAAGTATACGGATTTCCACAGAATTTTCACATTGCTTTGGATAGCTGGGAATTGGGCACAACAATACTAGTTAGTTTGAGGGCTCTTTCAAAGAACAGTATAAAAGATTCCATTTAGTACTTTGCTAAACTAGTTTTAATAGGGAAAACTACTGGGTTTCAAGTCTGGTAAAGGAATAGAAATTGAAAAATGGAAAGTTATTAATTTTTCTCCAAAGCGAAAGCATCCTTTTATTCTCCTACTGCTTTCACTGACGTGGCAATTCCCAGGGAAGAGGCTTACTGATTATTAAAGCAGCCTACTTATTGTACCATCTCTTATTCAGAAGTATATGACACCATCTCACTTCAGGTACTTTGATAACATAAGTTTTTTGCTTTTCCAACCAAAGATACACAAATCCCAGTTTCCCTTTTTCTCTAACACAGGCTGTAATGATTTGATCATCATTGCCATCGCCAAAAGTAACTTAATAAACACTCAATTCTGGATGCTGTACTAGCTGTACTAAAAAGAGCAGGAACCAAAGATGCTCGTGGTATATATTACTACCACAAGCGCCTAATACATATTTATCTATGTTGTATGATCTCCCAGGTGTTTCTGAACTCTAAATTTACGGGAGTGTATTCTGAGAACCTTCAACTAAAATAATCTCGAGATGTAAAAACCATGTCTGGAATGCAGTCAGAGCATCACAATTATTTAGTTCTGCATAAAACAAAATTGTAAAGATTCCAAGTTTGTAACCTACTTAATTTTCAAGCAAAAGAGAGCAATTAGCTTCCAACTGAAAGGTAGCGAATCGGGGCCACTGAAACCAGGTGTGGTTCTGGAAAGAAGCCAGGTTCCTATGGTAACTTCGGATCGTTAAGTTGTCGCACTGCCTCCTGCTGACGTCACTTCCGGTGTTACCTGTGTCGTTACTGGGAGCTGTAAACAAGGTGTGCAAGCATCTGAAGAGCTGGCGGGATGCAGCAGAGCGGAGCGGCTGGAGGCCGTGGCTGCGCTCTTTTCCCTGTGCTGGGCGTCCTGTTCTTCCAGGGTGAGTGCTGTGGCTGGCTGCGCTCCACTTCCGGCTGCGGGGTTAGGGAAGATGGTCGCTTTTCCGATTCCGGGCGGGGAGGGTCTCCGGAAAGCTCCCGGAACGCTCGGGGATGGAAGGAAGGAAGGAGGGAGCAGGACGTGGGGAGGATGACGTCACCACCCCGCTGAGGGGTGTTGGTATTTTGTCAGTCTTTTCCTGAGCTTTGGGAGCTTGACCACCTTGTGTGACTTTTGTCATTGTAGTTTGGTGATGACATAACTTGATGGAACCACAAAGAGCTCTGGCTTTGGTGGCACCCGGTGTTATTTTGTGATGAGACTGTCAGTGATTGACATCTGCGGTTTGGGGACTGTATACCCTGATTAGAAAAAAGGCAGGTCTAGCATTCAGTAGTTTGTTCCAATAGTTTTGAGAAACAAAATCATGACCGTTGGTAATTTTATTTTTTGTAGGTGATTATTGTGGTCTCTAAAATGAAATATTTGTTAGTCACAGAAGGGATGTGATGTGATTCATTATAGGGAAGCATATTGATGAAAAAGCAACTGATTTAGCATTTTAATAACTTTTTAGTCTCACAAGATCTGATTTTTTTCCTTTTTTTAAATAACTTTTTAATACAAGAAAGAACATATAAATTCTGTTAAAAATTAATCTGTTAGCTAATATCAGAAGTAGGGTGTTCATACTGACATTCACATCTTAAAATTTAGGTGAGTTTTGCTTTCATATAATTTTCAAATTGGGTAAATTTCAATCCAACCTAATTACCTTCATTTTAAGGTACAATTATTTTCTGGATTTTGTGTATGTGTGCCTTCCTGGGAAATAAAATATTAGTATATCTAGCATTAGAGTGAATTGCTAACTTTATACAATTTCCTTGAGGGTAATGGGGATTTCTGAAAGAGATATTTAATTTATATAAAGACTTTAAAGACTTCAGGTGTTCTAAATCTTAGCAGATAGGGCTGGAAAGTTTTTAACTGATGACTAATATTCATGTTGCCAGCACACCCCTGATCCCTCCCAGCTGCCTGTGTCATCATAAGTCTCCTGTTTTTTAGCTAAATTATTTTGCAGTATGGTATTTAGGCTGGTTTACTGTCACTCCTAATAAACCCAGTTCTCTCTCTTACACACACACACACACACACACACACACACACACACACACGAGAAATATTCAAATATTGTCTTATTGAGAAAAAATCTGGAAATGGACTTAATGTCATTTTGCTTTGAAAAGCATCTGTCAAGTTCAGCAGAGCATATAATTCAATCAAACACTAAAAGTGGATTTTATGATCTTGATATACTTGTGGAATAGATTTTTTGCCTTTTTTTCTTTTTTCTTTCTTATTTTTAATTTTTCCCCAAAATTTGATGTCAGATTTTTTGCCTTTTAAAAAATTACTGGTGGCTGCGTAGTGGCTCCTGCCTGTAATCCCATCACTTTGGAAGGCCTGAGGTCAGGAGTTTGAGACCAGTCTAACCAACATGGTGAAACTTCATCTCTTCTAAAAAGTTTTTTTAAAAAAATTAGTCAGGTGTGGTGGCAGGTGCCTGTAATCCCAGCTACTCGGGAGGCTGAGGTAGGAGAATCACTTGAACCTGGGAGGTGGAAGTCACGGTGAGGTGCGATAGTGCCATTGCACTCTAGTCTGGCCAACAAGGGTGAAACTCCGTCTCAAAAAAAAAAAAAAAAAAAAATGAAAAAACTGGTTTATCGTATTATTCACATGCGATACAATTTACTCTTTCTTTTTCTTTTTTCCCCTTTTTTTCAAGCCTGCAGATGATCAAACAATTTACTGTCTTAAAGGGTATAATTGAATGGTTTTTAGTATATTCACAGTTATACAATCATTACTATAATCAATTTTAGAACATTTTCCTGATTTCAAAGAGAAACCTGATACCTATTAACAATCACTTCTCATTCCCCATTTCCCTTAGCTCCTGGCAACCACCAGTCTATTTTTTGTATCTATGGGTTTGCCTATTCTGGACATTTCATATAAATAGAATAATGTCTGTAATCCCAGTACTTTGGGAGGCTGAGATAGGTGGATCATTTGAGGTCAGGAGTTTGAGACCAACCTGGTCAACATGGTGAAACCCCATCTCTACCAATCAATCAATCAATCAATCACTGGGGGTGGTGGCATGCCCCTGTAATTCCAGATTGTTGGGAGGCTGAGGCAGAATAATTGCTTGAACCCAGGAGGCAGGAGTTGCAGTGATCTGGGATTGCACCACTGCACTCCAGCTTGAGCGATGGAGTGAGACCCTGTCTCAAAAATAAAATAAAATAAATAAAATAAATAAAAAAAGTGGAATCACACAATATGTGCTTTTTGGTGACTGGCCTTTTTCACTTCTCATGTTTTAAAGGTTCATCTATTTTTTTGGTCTTTTAAATCTGTTATGTGGTAGATTTTGGTTTCATATCAGTGTTTATTTGCCTTTCTTTTTTGAAGATAAGGCCACTTAAATTATTAGATTATTTGAATTCTCCTTAAGTTATAAGTCTAGTCCTGCTATATCAGTTATCTAAGTATTTAGAAATGGTAGACTAGAAGGCCTAGGCTTCTTAAACTTTTTGTATTTTTACGTAAGTGTACAATAATATGAATAAAAAATCAGCAGATTTATATTTTAGAAAATGAGGCATACAAAATTGGGGGCTTTATTGACACATTTAATTCTTCCATGTGTAAAATTACTTACGTTAAAATGTGATTTTCTTGTTTTTCCCCCAGACTAAAAAATTTTTGTTATTATAAATATTTCTATAGTTGGGCTGTTTTTACCTGGCAAGAATGCTTTTCTGCTCAGGTGAAAAGATAAGGATGTTAGGCCTAGGATGGACCTTTCTGAATGAATTAATGTTGGATTGGAATTTTTAACAAGAGAAGGAGACAACCTATATTACATCCATTGATTTTAAGACACTTTTAATTGCAGGTATTATAAGTGTATACAGCTCAATGAATTTTCAGAAACTGAACACACATGGGTAACTAGCACCCAAATCAGGATATATAGAATGTTCCTCGAATTTCAAAAGCCTTCCTTTGTGCTTCCTTCCAGTCATTATTCCTTTTCCCCAAAAAGGAGTCAACATCCTGATGTCTAACAGTATAGAATAGTCATCCACGGATGAACTAAACTATTACTCTCTTATTTTTCTGTAACTATATAATTAAGACCCACGTATCCAGTATTTAGATTTCAACTAAGTGACTTTAAATGTTGATAACTTTGTGGCACAATCATGCTCATAAATATGGAGTTCAAATATATTAACAAGGAAAAAGTTAGTAGGTAGGTGTGTTTACTGATGGTGTACTTACTATAATTTAGCGAACAAAATTTGGTTTATAACCAAAAATTACTATAATTTAGTAACCAGAATATATAATTTTAATGTTTATTTTGTAATTTTTTTTATAAAAAGGAAACTGGGCTGGGCGTGGTGGCTCACACCTGTAGTCCCAGCGCTTTGGGAGGTCAAGGCAGGTGGATCATGAGGTCAGGAGCTGAGACCAGCTTGGTCAATATGGTGAAATCCTGTCTTTACTAAAAACACAGAAGAATTGTTTAAACCTGGGAGGTGGAGGTTGCAGTGAGCCGAGACTGTGCCACTGCACTCTAGCCTGGGTGACAGAGAGAGGCTCTGCCTCAAAATAAATAAATAAATAAATAACCCCCAAAAACACAACTGTTTGTTTTTTCTACTTGAATAAATATTGCTAAACATCCACAATATGCTAGGCTCTGTTTTGATGGGCTCAGGATCTATTGGCGATGACATAAGTCAACAGATGATTTTAGAGTCATGCTAAGAGATAAATTCATTAGAAACCATGAGCATGGAGAAGAGGTGCTTTTGACCTGGCAGGAAGATAAAGGAAGGATTTCCTGGAGGTGAAGTTAAATCTTGAAAGGGGAAGAACAGTTAGTTAGAGATAGAGAGTGAAGAAAATTTTAGATGTAGAGAAGAGCATAAATAGCAACCGACTTTCCTGTCAGCCGAAGCTGACTCAGATTGACCTAAACCAATCATTACATCTAGTGGTGTCCTGGTAAACAGCAGAACATTTTTACAAAAACTAAAAAGTCCAGATACATAGGGTTGGACAATTTCTGTGGTGCAAATACTCCTGCCATGGTCAATTTCAAGCTACATAGGTTAAGTCCCTAATGTTGATGTGGGAAGAAATATATTAATACTTAATTGGCTCTTGAGAGCCAAGAGGAGCCGGCTGAGCACACCATCTTCCCAGTCACAAAGATAGGTTTTGGGTCAATATGTGATCTAAGCTAATCCAATCAAAGCCAGTTTCAGAAAACCTGCTTGGAAAGTTATTTAATGCCTCCCTGCCTTGTTTTTTATTTTTTTGTTTTTATTTTTATTTTTTTGAGATGGAGTCTTGCTATGTTGCCCAGGCTGGTCTTGAATTCCTGGGCGCAAGTGATCCTCCCACCAGGACACCGCTAGATGTAGTGATTGGTTTAGGTCAATCTGAGTCAGCCTCTGCTGGCAGGAAAGTCAGTTGCTGTTTACTGTTAGTTTTCTCCCCTCCTACCAGACTCATTCTCTGCTGTACTCCACTCTTTGGAAAGCTGACTGTATAGAGTATATCATTCAGGCTCTCTTCCTCTGTTTCCATTTAGATTTGGCCAATGGGAGGCATTGGCAGGAGATTGGAGGGCAGGAGAGAGAAAATCAGGATGTTTCTATTCTGCTCCCTCCCTGTCTTGGTGCCATGCTCTGTAGTACCTATATCCCTCTAACAACAGCCCTTGTCAGAGCCACAGCTCCCACTCTTACCAGGATCTAGTAACACCATTTCCTCCCTTTCCCATGTCGACCTGGGGACCGTAAAGGCTTTGTGCTGTTGCCAGTTCTCTTGACCTTGGGAAAAGTTCCTTTGAAAAGTGGTCCACGCTGAGCATGTTGGCTCATGCCTGTAATCCCAGCACTTTGGGAGGTTGAGGTGGGAGGATTGCCTGAGCTCAGGAGTTTGAGTCCAGCCTGAGCAACATGGCAAAATCCTGTCTCTACCAAACATACAAAAAATTCACCAGGTGTGGTGGCATGCACCTATAGTCCTAGCTATTTGGGAGGCTGAGGTGGGAGGATCACTTGAACCTGGGAGGCAGTGGTTGCAATGAGCCAAGATTGCACCATTGCACTCTAGCCTAGGCAACAGAGTGAGACCCTGTCTCAAAAGAAAAAAGAAAAGAAAAGTGGCCCATATACTTTTCAAAATCTCAGCTGATTTTGCCTTCCATTTCCTGCCTGGATCCTGACTGATAGTGTCATCTACCTCCTAACTCATAGGCTGTGTGGGAAAAGGTAGGTATCCAAAAAAAAAAAAAAAAAAAAAAAGGATATTATTAGGAGATCAGGGGAAATGGATGTTGAACTGGCAACAAACAAATGTTTACTACATTTGATTTGAGGTCATGTGGTGTTGGTATTCAAGTGAGTATATCCAGATCCAGTAACACTTGAACACTCAGAGGTAGGTCATGGCTAGTAATACAGATTGGGAAATCATTGCCCTATTAGTGGTTATTAAATCTACAAGTGGATAGGTTTGTTCAAGGAGAACACATTGAATGACTGTAGATTCAGGCTGGAGCTCTAAGGAACACCAGTGTTTAAAGGATGGATAGGAAAAGAACAGCTTTAGATATTTGATACGCACTGCCAGAGATTTGGGGAGATAGAGATAAAGAGAGAGTGAGTTAGTACGTGTGTGTGTGTGTGTGTGTGGGTGTGTGTGTGTAACACAGTCAGTGGGGGAGTTGGTTGGAGGGAGACTAAAGAGATTCTGATTTTAAATGGTAACCCATATCTCTTTGTTCTAAACCAGGGGTTGGCAAACTTTTTCCATAAAGGGCCAGAGAGTATTTTAGATTTGGTGGGCTACATGGTCTCTGGTGGCAGCTATTCAATTCTGCAAAAAATACAGCCACAGATAATATATAAACAAATGAACATGACTGTGTTCTAATAAAACTTTGTTTTAAAAGACATTGTAGACTGGGCACAGTGGCTCATGCCTGTAATCCTAACACTTTGGGAGGCTGAGGCAGGCAGATCACGAGGTCAAGAGATTGAGACCATCCTGGCCAAGGTGGTGAAACCCTGTCTCTACTAAAATTACAAAAAGTAGCTGGACATGGTGATGGTCGCCTGTAATCCTAGCTACTCGGGAAGCTGAGGCAGGAGAATCACTTGAACCCAGGAGGTGGAGGTTGCAGTGAGCTGAGATCATGCCACTGTACTCCAGCCTGGTGACAGAGTGAGATTCCATCTCAAAAAAAAAAAAAAAAAAAAAAAAAAAGGGACACTGTAAATTTTTTTAGCTGTTTACCAAAAGACCACTGGATGTCATAATTGATTTAGGCCAATCTGGTCACACCCAGAGCTAGCAGTAAGTTCAGTTGCTAGTTATTTTTAGTTTGTTCCCTTTCTACTAGATCCATTTGCTTCCATTTAGCTCATGCGCCATAGTTTGCTGACCTTTACTCTAAACGAACTGCATCCTTGACATTATCCCTTGGGTATCTCAGAGGCACCTTAAGTGCATCTAGAATCAAACTCCTGTTCCCTTGCCAAGCCTACTACTTTTCTAGTCTTCCCTTCTCAGTGAATGACATCAGCAAGTCAGAAACCTGGGAGTCACCCTTCACGCCTCCCTTTCCCTAACATTCCACATCCATACTTAGTTCAAACTTCCCTTCTTTCTTACTTGAATATCATAGTAACCTCCTCAGTAATCTCCCCATATTCACTCATTCCCTTTTTAAAAAAATTTCTTTAAGAGACAAAATCTCTCTATTGCCCAGGCTGGAGTGCAGTGGTGTGATCTCGGCTCACTGCAACCTCTGCCTCCCACAACCACACCTGGCTAATTTTTGTATTTTTAGTAGAGACGGGGGTTTTGCCATGTTGGCCAGCCTGGTCTTGAACTCCTGACCTCAGGTGATCCACCCACCTGGGGCTCTCAAAGTGCTGATTTTTCCCATATTCACTCTTGATTCCTCCTAAGTATCTTCTCTAAAGTGATCTTTTAAGAATGCAAATTTCATCAGGTCTCTTCCTGTTCAGTCCCACAGTTAAGTACTTTCCATGGCTTCCTACTTCCCTAGGGGTAAGGACCCAAATCTCTAAGGTCCTGCCTGATCTGGGTTTTGTTTACCTCCCAGCCACATCTTATTCTATTTTCTCTCCCTTTCGTGTTTTCTATGTTGCAGTCACACTCATTCTTTTCAGCTCCTTGACTGACTAAGCTCCTTCCTGGTGCAGGACCTTCACATGTGCTGTGTCCTCTGCCTGGAATGCCCTCCCTCTCCTCACCTTGTTACCCCTTCCTTCAGACCTCAGCTCAAGAGGAGCTTTCAGGGAAGCTTAGCTACTTTCTTTGTCCTTCCTTCATAGTAGTTATCAGAGTTTATAATTATGCATTTGTCTTTACGATTATTTAATTTATGTATCAAACTTTTGCTGTATTTCAAGTATACAAAGGAATATATTTATTTTGCTTGCATTTAATTCCAAACCCAGAGGGTGGCACAAAACTGATGCTCAATAAATGTATGTTTGAAGAATGAGTGAAAGAATGAAAGCATTGTCAGGCAAGCTTTGGGATAGAGAAGTTCAAGGAGCAATTAGTCACTGGTAGAGGGTCTAGGAAAATAAGGATAGAAGTGTCTACTGGAGTTTTTATCCCTTGAATTTTACAATTTTAAGATATCTGATGCCTTTTACCAAAAGTGGTAGTGGAGTTCAGTTGTACCATAAGGTCTATAAGTGAATGGGAAGGAGGAGACGGGAGACCTCAAGTGTAGACCATTCTTTCACAAGCTTGGCTTAGAAAGGAGACAAAGGGCAGTAGCTGGTAACTAAAGTAATATTACCAGGTTAAGGAAAGATTTTTAAAAAATTGCTATTTGTTTTTAAGGATGAGAGAAACTTCTGTGTATTTAAAGGTTGAAGGCAGTAGAGAGGGTTTTTTTTTTTTTTTTTTTTTTGAAATGGAGTCTTGCTCAGTCACCCAGGCCGGAGTGCAGTGGCGCGATCTCGGCTCACTGCAACCTCTGCCTCCCAGGTTCAAGCGATTCTCCTGCCTCAGCCTCCTGAGTAGCTGGGACTACAAGCGTGTGCCACCATGCCCAGCTAACTTTTTTTGTATTTTCAGTAGAGATGGAGTTTCACCATGTTGCCCAGGCTGCTCTTGACCTCTTGGCCTCATGTGATCTGCCTGCCTCAACCTCCCAAAGTGCTGGGATTACAGCAGTGTGAGCCACTGCGTGCAGCCTAGAGAGGGTTTTTCTGCTAAAGCAGGTCATGGAGGAGCTTGACTTTGCATAGGAAAAGGGACACCACATGCTTTCAGGTTGGAAGTAAGGAGGGGAGCAGATGCAGGAATGCATGTGCCTGGGCCATTTATATGGCCTCAAGTTTCATGATGAAGTAAGAGGTAACATTTTCTTCTGAAAATGAGGGGTTTGGACGTTGCATAGAGGATTGAGGGAGAATGACAAGGGCTTGAGGAATCATGGAATGGGAAGCTAACCAAGGCCAGTTAAAGGTTTGCCAGGCCTCGTTGAGGACTCAGTGGTGGGTGTCATTCATGACTTTTTATGGTAACTGTCAAGCTGTGTGATTTTTCTCGTTCAGGGTATACTAGCCCAGTCTAGTTGTAGTCATCTACAGCTGAGCTTTTCCTGAAAGGGTGCAATGGAAAGATAGGAGTGTAGGGGAGGTAAGAGTATTGAATGTACTGTAAAAAAGGTGATAGGAATAAAGTGGGTGACTTACAGGCATGCTTTGCTCCTATACTAGAGTTTCTGGTGACTTTATCTGTTTCTCTCAGTGTCTCCCTTTCTGCTCCCCTCCCTCTGAATTTTTGCCCTGAAGGTGCTGACATTTAATAGAGGAATAGCCTTTATAACTAGGTACAATCAATGGCATATGTGCCTAAGCAGGATTATGTACCTAGTGTTAGGAGGAGAAAGGACGATGAATCACATCAGGGAGTTTGGGAAGGCACCGCAAAGGGAGCTGATATTTGAGCTGGAATTTGAAGGTGTATGAATGTTGGGGATGTGGTGTGGTGGGGAACAACCCAGGCAGGATTGGTAGAGGTAGGGAGGAGAGCCTTCCAGACAAAGACGTGTTTAAAGAGAGGATCGGTGGCATGAAAAGACACAGTACATGTGGGAAATAGCAGGACATTCAAGTAATGGTGAGGGGGTTGGGAAGGTAGATGGATGGAGTGACAGAAGTTTGGGGCTAGATAGCTGCTGTTTGAATTTTATTTTGTGGCCCATAGGAAATTATTGAAAGTTTTTGAATATGTGTGATGTTCATTTTAATAATAATACCTAACATTTATTAAAGTTTTATTCCAGATGCCGTGCCCAGCATTTCATGTTGTGAAATGAACAACATGATCATAATAAAAAATTATCTTTTTTGATCGTAGTGGCTCTTCAGAGTAATCCAGTGAAGTAGATCTTGTTATTATTCCCATTTACCACGTGAAGACATTGGAGCTTGAACTGGTTAGGTAACTGAGATCAAGGTCTCACAGCCAGAAAGTAGTTGAGCTACTCAAGTCCAGGTCTGGCCAATTCTAAATCTGTATTTTAAATCTCTATACTCTACTTATGTTTTAGGATAAAAGAATGGATATAGGGAGAGTGTAGATTGTCCATTCATTTCCACCTTCCAGTTTTTAGAGCTAGATCTTGAATGATAAATAAGGATTTTCTTACAGTGATGGGTCAGGATTGAGAGTGTAAGAGAGTGGGGACTGCAGAATAAAAGCTTTTCAACAGAGGGACAGCATTTGGAAAGGCACGAAAGGCATGACAGGTTTAGCATGGCAAAGTCAGAAGGGGTGCCACAGGCAGACCAGAAGTAATCTTCATCTTCGGGATGGGTCAAATTCTTACGAGTTCTTATTAGTGGGTTCAGTTTTGGTGTCCTCCTTTTAAGAAGAATGTCAACAGACTGGATTGTCTAGAGAGGAGCAAGAAAAATGATTCAAAGCTGGCAGAGGTAAAGGCAGTGGAACTAATGACTCATAACTGTGACAAGAAAGGTTGAGAGCGTGGGCAGGACTGAAGAGCTGGCAATAATGACGATGATTCTCACATGCACTGAGCACTTACTGTGGGTTGGGTAGGCTTCTCAGTGTTTTGTGTGCTTTAACTCGTTTAATCCTCACAGTGGCCTTCTGAGGTTAAGTACTATTATTATCATTCCCATGAGGGTGAGCAGACTGAAGAAGTATAGTAACTTGCTAAGGCTGCAGAGCCAGCAGGTAACAGGGCTGCGATTGGAACCCAGAGCCTCTGGCATAGGAGTCAGGGTCTGTGCACTCAATCACAACCCCATTCTGTCTGTAACAGAAGCACTATTGGTATTCAGGATGTGTGTGGGTTTGCACTTTTCTGAAATCTTGCTGCTCTGTTTGCCTTGGCCACCAGAAGATTCATGGCTTCTTGAGGTGGATAAGGAAGCAGGAAGAACAAAGTATTGGCAATGTAATTTCCTAAAATATGCCTCTGTAGGGAAAGATAAGTTTTTGTTCTCTGAAAGCAGAAGGAACTGGTTAGAATATGCCAGTCCTTTTCAGGGAGGTGAAGTGTCAGAGCTGGATACATGAGTGGTTTTGGAAGAAATAAGTTTCTAGTGGGTTTAAAAATGATACCTTATTTTTACATGACAGAATGCATTCACCTATTCTGTTTTCTTCCCCACAATTTACTTTTAATGGATGTGTGTCTCCTCAGCCAGCTCTAAGAAAATGGGAAAAATAGATAGTACCTTGGGGGCCGTTTTAGAAAATTATTTGAAAGAAATTTTTCCATTCTTACTTCCTATTCTCGTTTTGCTGTTGAGGCAGTGGTAGCTTCATGATGCAATCATGCTATACTTGGGGTAAGTCCCTTAGACCACAAAAGCTGCCATATTCCCCGAGTGTGTGTTTGTGTCTGCGGGGATGGGTGGGTTATGTTGCCTTTTAGCCAGCCATGGGCAGACCCATTATTTGTGCTTAATTGAACCACAAGCCTGTATTTGGGAAAATGCTGGTGTGACCAGATTTTAAATTTTTTCACAAGCATTCAGTTATAATTTAAGATTAGAAAATGATTGAAAAATACTATCTTTGATTAATGCAGATACCAACTCCTTGTCCCTTGTGGGCTTGCCCGAGAAGATATTTATTAGTATTTATTGCCCTGGCTTTTTGATGAGGGCTCTAAAAATAATTGTTCACTCACGTCTGTATATTCCACCCAAATGAATTCATTTTAAGTGTTTGGGTTTGCTTTGATTAGGTGTTTATATCGTCCTTTCCTTGGAGATTCATGCAGATGCCCATGTCCGAGGTTATGTTGGAGAAAAGATCAAGTTGAAATGCACTTTCAAGTCAACTTCAGCTGTCACTGACAGGCTGACTATAGACTGGACGTATCGCCCTCCCAGCAGCAGCCGCGCAGAATCAGTAAGTGTGTACTTTTTTGAAACGTTCCTTTGGTCAACGGTTTTGGAATTGTTATACTGCAAATCGCAGGCATGCATGAGGCCATCTCATCTTAGAGTAGAAAATGGCCTTCTACTTTAATAGACGTAGCTGAACTTTTATCCTATATGACGTTCATTTGGCCAGATAGGGCCCCATGTGAGAATTCTGTAAATAAGCTGCAAGGAAAAAACTGTCAGAAGCTCAGAGGAAATGTGGTTAATTTTGTTTCCCCTTCGTTGTTTGTTTTTGCATGATTTCATAGCTTCATTTTCAGATTTAATGTACTAAAAGGGTACCTTCAGGACTGTTGAATGGAAAAATTCTATAGGTCCAGTCATAGACATCCTTTCTCTTAAGGCTGCTCACTTTCTGTTGTATTAAGTTATCTTAAAGGGTGTATGTGTTTACATATTTGTGTTCTGTGGATTTATCTTGGCACCTTTTCCCAGTGTATAAACATCTGCATTGATTTATATAGCTGCCTTTGAAGGAAATGGTGGCACCTCGTATTGGTGACAGATGTTGGTGACAGATGGTTTTGCAATATTGGAAGCAATATACCTTAGTCATACATGTAAAACACATTTATGGTCCAAGTTGCATTGTGGCTGTCTAATTGAAGATTAAAATGCTATAAAAACTTTTTAAGCTTCCAGCAGTATCCTTAGCTCAGGATAGATGTTATTCAAGAATGTGAATGTCATAGCTGTATGTAAGATTATATTTTTGAAAGTATTGTTAATTTATTTATCCTGTTTTCTTCTTGGAAAAATGTCCTCTTTGACTTTCATGTATAAGTAAGCTTTGCATTCTGTGTTAGGAGCCATTATAGAATGCCATGTAGCTTGGGGCTAGGCAGGGGACTCCAGTGAAAGAAGCTAGACTGTATTCATGGTCCTTCCCACCCCCTTTTGCAGACTTGAAATAGTTCACCTGATTCTGAATGGTCAGGAAACTGTGGCTGGCCTTATTTGGCTCTGCCTCCTTGGTCAAAAATAGGACACAGCAAGCAATGGGGAGCTTCCTGGGTCAGAAACAACAGTTCTCTTCTAGTGCTTCTCTCTGCGAGGCTGGTCAGAAAGTCAGCAAACTCACACAAGTTGAAATTAAAGTTGCATAACATGATGTTGCAGTCATGGGTTAATCAATCAGGATTGTGTCAGATTAATCAGCTAGCAAGGATTTCAGTTTCATGAACTTAACATTGAATTTACAGGCTAGACTAATTTTGAGGATACACAGTGGGCCAGGTTTTGTCAATAAGGAGTTTCAAACTCTTTTACACTGATGCTGATAATTAGTGCTAGGGATTCTTTACCTCCCCCTTTGAAATGTTCAACACACTATGCTTTGCTTTTCTTTTTGAGATGGAGTCTCACTCTGTTGCCCAGGCTGGAGTATAGTGGTGTGATCTCAGTTCACTACAACTTCTGCCTCCTGGGTTCAAGCGATTCTCCTGCCTCAGTCTCCTGAGTAGCTGGGATTACAGGTGTGTACCACCATGCCTGGCTAATTTTTGTATTTTTAGTAGAGACGGGGTTTCACCATGTTGTTCAGGCTGGTCTTGAACACCTGACCTTGTGATCCGCCCACCTCAACCTCCCAAAGTGCTGGGATTACAGGTGTGAGCCACTGTGCCTGGCCTATTATTTATTGTTATCTGTCTTTATCACTAAAATGTAAGTTTCGTGAGAGTAGGGAGTACACCTGTGTGGCTCTTACTTAACAATGCCTAGCACATTCGAGGTCTGCACCAAATATTTGCTGAAGGAATGCATGAACAAATGAACAAATAAATGAGTCAGCATCTTCTCCAGGAAGTTGCTTTTCAAAATTGGGCAATTCAGTGGTTGTAAACACCCAGGTTCCTAAATGGGAAGCTACCAAGTAACAAAGAAAGAGGAAAGCCTGTATTTTACATAAGTCATATTGTATTGTAATACCTGTCTGGCCTGCCTCTAGGTATAATTATGCTTTTTTTTTTAGTGATGAAGTGTCTGATCACCAAGTCCTAAGCAGCATTGTTTTGATTCAACACATATTTGTTGCGTACTTGTCAGGTATTAGACTTAGGGATTATATTAATTGTCAAGATAGATGACTTGAGAAAGGCTGAATTATATTACCCTCCTTGTGATTTTGAGAATAAACAAAAATCTCCTTTTTGTCACTTACTAGTTGTATACATTAGAGCAACCCCCTTAGTCTTTTGTTTTTGGCTTTGTTTTCTTTCTTTCTTTCTTTTTTTGAGGTGGAGTCTAGCTCTGTTGCCCAGGCTGGAGTGCCGTGGCACAATCTTGGCTCACTACAATCTCCACCTCCTGGGTTCAAACAATTCTCATGTCTCAGCCTCCCAAGTAGCTGGGATTACAGGTGTGTGCCACCATGCCCGGCTAATTTTTGTATTTTTAGTAGAGATAGGGTTTCACCATGTTGGCCAGGCTGATTCTGAACTCCTGAGTTCAAGTGATATGCTCACCTTGGCCTCCCAAAGTGCTGGAATTACAGGTGTGAGCCACCATGTCCACCCTGTTTTCCTTTTTATATATTTGGAATGATTATGTCTGCCTCATGTAGTTCAGTGTTATGAGGCTCAAGTGAGTAAATGCGTGGGAATTATTTACAAACTGTAGAGTGCTATTCAAATCTGAGATGCTACTTTAGAACAAAGCTTCCCAGTTTTGGTTCTGTTGACGTTTTGAGCTGGATAATTCTTTGCTGTGTTTAGCAGCATCCCGGGCCTCTACCCACTAGATGCCAGTAGCATCTCCCCCGTTGTGACAATTGAAAATGTCTTCAGATATTGCCAATGCCTCTTGGAGGGTGAAATCTCTGGTTGAGAACTATTACGTTAGGTTTCCAGGGAGAATTTAGAAGAGATTCAAGGGTTAGGATCCCAGAAGCCTCTCATTGAGCCTTTTTCAGAACAGTTGTATTAACATATAGGATGCAGGTTAAAAAAGCGTGAAATGTTGCCCAACTGAAAAAGCAAACCCATTATGCAGTCGTATTTTATTTTGGATCTACTGAGCTTTACGTTTTCATAGCATTTTCCAAATTAACTTTTTCTCTCGTGTGGTTGCTTTCTTAGATCTTTCATTATCAGTCTTTCCAGTACCCAACCACAGCGGGCACATTTCGGGATCGGATATCCTGGGTTGGAAATGTATACAAAGGGGATGCATCTATTAGTATAAGCAACCCTACCATAAAGGACAATGGGACATTCAGCTGTGCTGTGAAGAATCCCCCAGACGTGCACCATAATATTCCCATGACAGAGCTAACAGTCACAGAAAGGGGTAAGCTCACTGTCACCAACCTTCTGCAGTGCTCTGAGACTGCTGTCGTGCTTTCTGGAGAGTCTGATGATAAACAAAGTTGTCTATCTTTGTAAGCCAGTTGGGTAATTAAATCAGTGAGTCAAAGTAATTTTTCTGCCGTCCTGATATGTAAGGTTGGGATGAATTTTTAATCTTTATTTTGAAAACGGAATTTTCTCTTCAAATGTTATCATAGTTTCTCCATTACCTTTTTTAGTTTTAACTTTAGGTGACCAAAGGTCTTGTAGAATGTATGGAAAATCCCTGGGTAAGTATAGGGTTGTTGTCTCTGTGAAATAGAAGTCATTCCAGTTTTCCTAGCATGTTCATACTTGCAGTTATGAGGTAGTGTTCTTGCCTGTGTCTTGAAAGGGCACCCCCTCTAATGATGAGAGCTAGCGTATTTCTTTTATACTGCAAAGAACGGTAGTTTCTCTTTAGGGTGAAGTAGGAGGAGAGTAGATTAGGGACTGATTTTTTTTTTTTCTCCATTATTCCCTGGTGACGACTTAAGTGGTTATTCTAGTCCTTAACTGGATTTGAACCAAAGATTTAGAGGTACATTATGGCTCATTATAGATGAGTCATCATTTCTTAAGTCTTTTTCATGTCTCTCTCCCTCCCGCCTTTCCTCCTCCTCTCCCTCCCTCTGTTCCATTCTCTTTCCCATCTTCCCTTCCTTTCTCCTTCCTTCCCTCTCTCCCTCTCTTATTGCTTCTTTCTCTTTCTCTTTTTTTTCTTTTCTTTTGAAATAATAACTTGTAGGTTTCAAAGATGAGCACATTCATACTGCTGGCAGAAGAAGAAAATGATACAGTTTCTCTGGAAGGTAGTTTGGTAGTATGAAATCAGGTGTCTTAAAAGTATAGGCCCTTTGATCTAGTAATTCCATTGTAAATTTCATCTAAAGAGTTAGAGCTAAACATGAAGATTTATGTACAAGCATGGCCATCCTAATGTAACTTGTAGATTCTAAGAATTAGAAACAACTTAAATGTCCTGCATTAGAGGATTAGTTCCATGAATTATTCAATATGATAGAATCCTATGCAGCCATTACACATCATATGTGGAAGGAATTGTTAAATATTTATCATATAATAAATTTAAAAAGGAGGTTAAAAATAATATGTAAATATGATCCATACTTAAAAATATATATGCCCTCCCATGCACCCTATACCCAATACCCCTAGAAGATTAAATGGGTAGATACCAAAGTGTTCTTCCTAGGTAGTGGGGTTATGAGTAAATTTTTATTCTTCATTGTACTTTTGTGTATTTTCTACCTTTTACACAATGTCTTATTACTTTTGTAATTAGAAGAAATAAAAGAACAAACATAGAACCTAGCTCACATCACAGGAGGCAAGTTTGCATATCCCTGTCTTTTACCTTCTCTTTCTCCACCTCTAGGTTTTGGCACCATGCTCTCCTCTGTGGCCCTTCTTTCCATCCTTGTCTTCGTGCCCTCAGCCGTGGTGGTTGCTCTGCTGCTGGTGAGAATGGGGAGGAAGGCTGCTGGGCTGAAGAAGAGGAGCAGGTCTGGCTATAAGAAGTCATCTATTGAGGTTTCAGATGAGTAAGTCCAGTGGGAGCCCTGGGCAGCAAACCCGTTTCCTCCTGAGCACCCTACCCAGACCCCTACATCCTCACTTCTCTTTCTTCTGAATGGAGTTTAGTCCTGCTGGTGAAATTTCTTTTTGAAGAGAATAGTTCTGCTAAGGGATGCCAAAAGGAAGGTTGACAGTGAAGTGTGTGAATGCTAATTTGGAGAGAGATGGGGGAGTTGAAATATGGCCCTGATCTTCTGCTTTGGAAATCAGATTGTACAATGCCATGGTTCTCAGTAAATTCTGAAGTCAATGATTTTTCTTTCTCCTTGCTTTTGGCACTAAGCTGATGATATCTCCTGACAGAAAATGCCTGAGCAATGAGAGAGGCTTTAAGAACAGCTGTGGAGGGCAAAAGTGATTTGAATAAGCAAGACCTATTCTTGGTCAGCATATGTTCTGAAGGGAGGGGCTACATGGATTGTGTGTATCAAAAAGATTTATTAAGCATTATTCTGCCAGTGAGCAGGCATGACCTGGTATATTCCCTAAAAACAAATGTAGTAAAAGGAAATCAAAACAAAAGGCCACATAGAACCCCTGTTCTCCATAGTCTATGTCAGGGGAGGGGAGTCTTACATTGAGAAGGTCCAACATTCTGTCTCTCTCTGTATGTGTGTGTGTATGTGCATTTATTTAATGATGAGAGAGTACCCTGTGCACTTTCCAAGGAAGCTGTGGCTCAAAAAAGGCAAAGGACTCTTAGTAAAAATAGTAATGTCTGTTTCTAAGCGTGGTGTAGAAACCCCCTGTGATCTTACTTTAAGTCACATTGTTCCCTCCTGTCTCCGCACATCCCAGCTGCCATGAACTTTGCTTTTTTTTTTTTTTGCCCTAACATATTATACTTAATTCAAATATTTTTCCTCTCTCTCATCCTTTAAGAACCCCCCTTTTGTCTTGCTTGGAATGCCCTCCTTCCTTCTCTTGTTTGCTTGGAAACTCTTTCTTATCCTCCAAGACCCAGCTGAAATAGCCCCTTCTCTTGAGTTTCCCTGAGTCCTTAGAGGACAATTAGTCACTCCCCACTCTTCGCTGCTGCAGCAGTTTGACCTTAACTCTATTAAAACACTTATCACATGGCATTATAACATATTTGTTAAGTTTTAACTGGTCTATCACCCCCATCATGAGCTCTTCACAGGCCCAAGTTTTATTTATCTTTTTACCTCTAGGCCAGCACAATGCTCAGACATTGTCAGTGCTCAGTACACTTCTGAATGAGTGTTTATGACTAGCTCCTATTTATTGAGCACTTATTATATGCCAGGCACTATGGTACATGTTTCACATTTATTTTTTATTTATGCCTCAGAACTATGCTTTAAGGGTGGGTGGCAATATGTGCATTTTGTTTGTTTGTTTGTTTTTCGAGATGGGAGTCTCACTGTATTGCCTAGGCTGGAATGCAGTGGTGCAATCTCAGATCACTGCAACCTCTGCTTTCTGGGTTCAAACGATTCCCTGCCTTAGCCTCCTGAGTAACTGGGATTACAGGTGTGCACCACAACGCCCAGCTAATTTTTGTGTGCTTAGTAGAGACAGAGTTTCGTTATGTTGGCCGAGCTGGTCTTGAACTCCTGACTTCAGGTGATCCACCCACCTCAGTTTCCCAGAGTGCTGGGATTACAGGCATGAGCCACTGTGCCTGGCCAATATGTGGATTTTATAGATGAGGAAACAGGCTTCTCGGGCTTAAACAGTTTGCCCAGTCACCCAGCTAGTGAGTGGAAGAACTGGAATCTAAAACCAGACCTGTCTGATTTCAACACCTGTACTATTAACTGCTCTGTGCTGTTGAGGATAGTGGTGATTCAGATTTGGTTTGTCCTCTTTCTACAGCACTGATCAGGAGGAGGAAGATGCGTGCATGGCGAGGCTTTGCGTCCGTTGCGCTGAGTGCCTGGTAAGTGCATGCTGTTCCTTCTGCTCACTGTTGATGTCTCACTTTCCTGCTTATCTAAGAGGATCCATCCTATGCCTTCAGAGGCAGCAGAGGATATGCAGGTAGGTCCAAGCAAGGTATGAGCCAGCATCTTCCCTCAAAGCATTTTGGAATCAGGGGACCCCTACTAATTCTAACCATGATTTTGTTTCCTGTTTCATGGGCACAGAGTGGTAGTCTCAGGTTAGGGAAAGGGGGCCGTGTAGAGTAGTTTCTGCAGACTGACAGAAAATCCCAAAACAGGAGTGTCCTATGCCACTGAATTCATACTAGGAGACTGACTTGCTGGACCCGACCCTGAATTTAACTTTTCCACTGAGCCATAGTATTTTTCAGGGAGTTACAGTGATATAACCTTTTAGGTAACTTGATGTCTTTTATCAGTAAGAAATATCACACTGGAAGGTCCAAGTTTTGATTTGAATGTCAAAAGGTTGTCATCGCTCCTGCTTTGGGTACTTGGTGTGACTGATGACAGGATCAGATATTCCAATTAGGAGACTCGAGTGGCTGTCCTAGGATCCTAGCAGGAGGGAAGACTCTCTGATGTGGTGCAGTTGAAACCAGATCACAAGGAACTTCTGATCTCATATGATACATACCTGTCATTGCCCCCTGTGTACTTCTTGCTAAGTTCAGACTTGGCTCCATGACTGATTGCAGTGTTTTCCGTTTCTCTTTCTCTCACGCACTTGAGTATTGTAGGAGAGATGAGAGAAAGGTCGGTAATGCCAGGTATTAGAGAAAATGGAATCTAATCCAGCCTCCAAGGTTGGTATTAGGTCCTTACTTCGAGAACACAAAATAAGTTAAAATTCATGCAATTATTATCCACATTTCAGACCTTAATCCATTCACCAGTGATTTGTTGAACATCTGTCACGTGCCATGTGTACTGTTCTAGGTGCTTAGGAAATGGCCGGGAACAAAACTGACAAAAATTCCTGCCCTCAGAGAACCGAATGTTCTCTGCCTGGAAAACTCTTTCTTATCTTCTAAAACTCTGCTGAAATGTCACCTCTTGAATTAGGGTACAAATAACTCACAAAGCTTTAAAAAATAAGTAAAATATATCGTAGATGAGATGGTATATATACAGTATATGAAGAAAAAAAGCAGAAAAGGGGGATGGGATGGCTGGATAGGGGTACGATATTAACTAGGTTAGGGACAACCTCAGTGAGAATATTCAAGCAAACACCTAAGAGAAGCAAGCCATATGGCTATTGCCAGGGAGCATTTCAGGCAGAAGAAATGACGGGTGCAAAGGCTCTGAAGAGGGGCCATGATTGGCGTGTTCTTTGAGTAGCAAGGGGGCAGTATGGCAGGAATGAAGACAGCAAGGCAAAGAATAGTAGTTCTTGACATCAGAGAAGTAATGCAGCAGCTAGATCTTACAGAACTTTATAGATGATTGTAATGACCTGGACTTCTACTCACTGAAATGGAATCCATTGGAGGGTTCGGGAAGAGAAGCACTCTCAACTGATGTCTGTTTAAAAAATATGACTCTGGTTTTTGTCTTGAGAGTGGTTGGTAAGGAACAATGACAGAATCAGAGAGTCCAGTTAGAAGGCATTTGCATTAATCCAGATAGCTGAACATGCTGGTAGTTTGGACCAGGGTGATGGTGGTGGAAGAGGTGAGAAGTGGTTGTATTTTGATTATAGTTTGAAGGTAAAGCCAGAAGGATTTACTGCTTTTACATTTATGTATGAAAAAATGAGGGGACTCAAGGATAATTCCAAGATTCTTGACTTAAGCAACTGGTAGAATAGAGTTACCATTTGCTAATATGTGGAAGTCTGTGGGTGAATCAGATTTTAGGAGGAAGATCAGAAGTTGGGTTTGGACATATTAAGTTTGAAATACTTATTAAACTTCTAAGTGGAGATGTGGAGTAGGCAGTTGTGGGTGTGGAGTTCAGAAGAGAGGCTTAGACTAGAGATATAGATTTAGGAGCCATTAGCAGATAGTGAGTGATAGAGACATTTCCTCCAGGGAAATGAGTGTAGATAGGGAAGGGTCAAAGGACAGAGCCTGGAGCCCTCCAAGATTTCTTGGATGGGGTGATGAAGAGGAATTATTAGTAAAGAGATTTTGGTATCCTGGGAGTCAAGTGAAGAAGTGTTTCTAGGAAAAGAGAGTGATTAACTGTGTCATTTGCTGTGGAGTCAGGTGAAGTAAAATAAGAGCTGATAATTGATTATTGGATGATTTGGGAATATGGAGGTCATTGGTGACCTCGGCAAAAGGAGCTTCAGTGGAATGGTGGGAAGGAAAACCTGTCTGGGTGGGGTCAAGAACGATTGCAGAAAAATACATTGGAGACAGTGGGTATAAAGAACTCTTCCAAGGAATTTTACTGTGAAGGAACGCAGAGAGACAGGCATTACGTAGAGGGTGTTGTCATGGGTGGCTTTTCTTTTTAAGATGGGAGAAATTGAACACGTTTGTATGCAGATGGGAATTGTGTCGTAGAGAAGGAAAAATTGGTGCTGCAAGAGAGAGAGGAGAGGATTGTTGGGGTAATGCTAGGGTCTGGTGCATACATGGAGATGTTGACCTTAGATAAAGGCAGGGAGAGTGCATAAGAACAATAGGGAAGGCCACATAGATGGGTCAGGATGCAGATGAGTGGCCACATATGATGGAGCTTATGGAAATTCCCTACTGACTGCTTCTTTATTCCCAATGATGGGAAAAAGCAGGCCTGTCAGCTGAGAATGATGGGAAGGGGAGGTGCTGGAAGTTTGGGGAAAGAGGGAAGGGTATGAAATAGTCATGAAGGAGAATGAATAGACCAGAGAAATGTGGTATGCCAGATAATACTAATGGCCCACTTGAAGTTAGAAGTAATGAACATGAGTTTGGACCATAATAATGGTAGCAGGAGCTAGTCTTGAATGAGTGCTTACAAAGCGCCAGGCACAGTGCTAAGTAATTTACATATATTATCTCATTCAATTCTCGTAACAGTTCTATGAGGTGTATTTTTATTATTCGATTTTACAGATGAGGAAACTGAGGCTTAGAGAAGTTGATAACTTTATCCCAGGTCACACAGCCAGCAAGAGGTGAACTCAGTGGTAGATTGATACCTAGTCTAAACTCCTAACCACAAATTTGCACATTTCTGCAAGAGAGTGAGGAAAGGATTGCTGGGGTGATTCCACTGATGCTTGTAGTGTTAAGAAAATGTGCCTGTGTGTGGAGGTTTTAAAAAATATTCACCAAGGGAAAGGAAACCACTAGGGCTTCAGAGCAGAAATTAGCCCCATAGACACCAATTATATTGAGGTCCTGTGAAACTCCATGGGAACTTAGGTGTATTGAGTCAGTGGCATTTCACTGTGATTGTTTCCCAAGCCAGGTTCCATTTGGTCTTTGCCTAAATTCCGATTGTGGAATTGTGTTTCACATCTACTGATTTTCTCCCTCCAGGATTCAGACTATGAAGAGACATATTGATGAAAGTCTGCATGTCATAAGAAGAGTCACCTAATAACAGGAAACATCCCATTCCACTGGCAGCTACGGCCTGTCAGAGAAGTGGAGCTGGCCTGGACCACAGTGATGGACAATCCTGGAGATCATCAGTAAAGACTTTAGGAACCGCTTATTTATTGAATAAATGTTTTGTTGTATTTATAAACTGTTCAAGAACTCTCATAAGAGACTCATGATTTCCCCTTTCAAGAAATTATGTTGTAATTGAATGAAGAAATTCTTTTCCTAAGCAAAAAGATACTTTATGGTTCATCTTTGCTCTGGAATGTATTACGTTTTCCTCCAACTCTTCGAAGGAGAAGCCTGCATGTATGCCACACTGCTGACGCCAAAACCACTTTCTAAATGAAGTGGAGCTTGTGGCTTCCTGATTTGTCACCAGACAAAATATTTGCTTGGGATGATATTCTTTGATTTTTGCTCCATGTGCACTGTCAGCTGTGAGTAGTATAGGGCATATACTCATTGGTTTAATGACCTCAACCTCAGTTGTTTTTGGATAACTTAGAGTGTATACTCTTAGTTTCCTTAAAGTTGCTAGGATCAAATCATTGGTTTGCTTTGACTGGGTTTTTAAAGTATTAAATACAATGTCATCAATTTACAATTAAGGAAGGGAATAGCGAGGTAGAATAATTATTTTCTTTAGTCTTGCTGGTACAATTTGGGCCAAGGAGTCTTTTATAGCTGCTACTTTTCTTCTTGACTTTTCAAGTCAGAGGCAAGAAAAATTCTTTACAGGTTTTTAGTAGGGGCTTATAGAGTATTTTAGGAGTTCTTTGCAATTACAACATGTTTCACTTGTATTGTTTTTCAAAACTTTGTTGATTTCTAAAATGTGCCAACTCTGAGTAAACTATGAGTACTTGCAAGCTGTTTTTACATAATATTTGAGATGAGGAAGTGAGATTGTGTATAGCGTAGTTCTCCTTTCTGTTCTCTCAGTGCCTTATAACAGCTTACTCCATTCTGCTATAACAGCTCGTTTCAAAGTTTAATTTACATGGGACTTTTTATAAGCCATTAAGGCATATGGATAGCATATCAGTAAAGATGAACAGTGCATATATAAATAGTCCTCTGTAATAGTGATCGGGTTCACTTCTCAATTACAGGAGACAAAAATTATCCCCTCACTGGTCTCTATTCTTTGAACAGGTTGATCCCTTTTCATGGTTTTCATTAGGTGGTTCAGGAAGTTTCCATATTACAGCATTTTAGAGTGTATATGTTGGTTTAAAAACCACTTTTCTCTCTCAATCTCTCTCTTTTTTTTTGCCAAGATCTAATTTAAAACGTGGGTTGTTAGATCTGTCTCATAGATTTGGCCTGGTTTCTACTGTTAACCTGGGTCCACAGATTAGCAAATCCGTTTAGTTGGAGGATATTGTGATTTGACTTTGGTCACGCGAGGAAGTAGGAGAGGCGAAGACAGGACCAGCCGTTGACATTTCCCGTGGTTAAACCTCACAGTACTTTGGGCTGCTTGTTAACTTATGTGGTTGTCACAGGCCAATCTAATGTGACCATTTCTGACACCTCAACAGAGAGAGGAAAGCAACTGGAGCAATGAGAGTAAATAATTCAAATCTCTCAGAGATTTGAAGATAGAGATCTAATTGTAAGGGGAACTTTCTTGTGTGTCCTCATTTCTCCGAGAAAGAGATAATGTCACAGGAACTCACTGAAAGCCGCATCCCATTAAATGAGGAACCAGTTTTGGCTGGGCCTTCTTGTAAAGCCCTTGCAGGTGTGTTGTGATCACTGCAGGGTAGTGTGTTTGTAGACTGACACCTAGTCTAAACTTGAGGTAGTTGGTGCTCTATGAATACTCAGTCATGTTATTTTGTAGCCTGAATCATGACTTGAACTAGTCCCTTCCTTTTTAAATGACTGAACAATAGAGTCCTTCGTGGTAAGTGAGTATGTTGACAATTTAGTTTACTTAATTTAGTTGACTTCATGGGTTTGTAGTCACATCCCAGTCATTGGCTGCTATCATTTTCCTTCTTTATCCCTTATATTGAGATTTGAGTTACAGCCTTTTATTCTTCAAAGGGTCCCAAAGCAGTGTACACACACCTGCCTTCTTTAAGGATGAAAGGAAGATAAAGTGGTTTACTGTTTACTTGTTTGTTTCACCTGTTGTTGAATAACTTCTAAGGTGCTATTCGCTCTCTTTGCTACTCCACGGGCTCTTATCATACCCCTGGAAACCAGCTTCTTTTAGAAAGGGAACTTAGTTCAGAAGGGGTTAGAAATCTTTCAGAATTTTTCTTTAGCTGCTGAAGCTTTTACTCGTGGTTACATTGCCTGGAGTTTTATGCATTAAGCTCTTAATTCTATTACAAAATGTGAACTTGTCGATTGCTTTGTGTTTTCCATGTGACCTGCTACTTCAGGCTACTTGGAGAACATCTTAGTCCTCTGCAGCTCCTGAACTCAGCACTGGTGCTTCAGGAGAGAAGGTAGCATGTCTTTGTTAAAAACAAAACGGAACAAAACAAAATGACCCTTCTGGAGGCCACATCCTGAATATGAACGTTCTACTAAGTCACTCAGTTATGGTTCTAAAGGGAAACTGTAAGAAGACCATAAGGAGTGGGCCAAGACTATTATTTAATTGCACAACTTGAAACTTCGCTGCCAGAAGAGGCAGCTCCATTCCTGTGACTCCAGTGTTGGGCTGTTAACTGCCGCACCTCATTGCCTTTTTGTTTTTGTTTTTTTGTAGGAGAGTAGGCACTGTTGGGGCATATGCACAGATATTGTAACTCTTGGTATCTTTACTGCATCATAGTTAATAAACTTCTTTGCATCCTTTGGCTACCTTTTTGTGTGTGGATATCTACATATAAGGTGGGAGTTGTCATGTGAAAGAGACAGGGGTTTGTGGTGTTAAGAGAAACTTGAACTGAATTAAATTTAAAAGAGTTTAATTGAGCACAGAATGATTTATGAATCGGGCAGTCCCCTGAGCCACAGTAGGCTCAGAGACTCCAGCGCAGCCATGTGGTAGAAGATTTATGGACAGAAAAAAGGAAAGTGATGTACGGAAAACAGAAGTGAGACACAGAAATAGCCGGATTGGTTACAGCTCGGTGTTTGCCTTATTTGAACCGTTTGAACCATTGGCTGTCTTCGACTGGCCAAACTCCATGATTGACGCAAGAGTAGACTACAGTCTGTATGCTATTCCATTTAGTTTACAGTTCATAATGTACAGAAAAACCTTTAGGCCAAACTTAAAATATGTAAGGAGGCAGCTTTAGGCTAAGCCTGATTTAACAGTGGTTTCCAGCATCATGCAACCACTTATGTCTGGGCTGTACCCCAGCAAGAACCTGCAGAGATTCCGTGGTGTGCTGGAACCAGCTCACATAGCAAGAGCTGATTACAGGCTGAGTATCCCTAATCTGAAAATACAAAACCCGAAATACTCCAAAATCTGAAACTTTTAGTGCCAACACGATGCTCCAAAGAAATGGTTATTGGAGGATTTTGAATTTTCAGATTAGGGATGTTCAACTGGTATATTTTTGGCAAATATTCTAAAACCTGAAAAAAATATGAAATCTGAAACACTTCTTCTCCCAAGCATGTTGGATAAGGGATACTCCACCCATATTAAATTTTTAGGAATTTTGCAAGCCAGTTGGTAGCTTGAAATAGGCCATGATGGGGATATTTGCGCCGTGGAGATTGCTGGCTGTCCAGCACATCAGTTCTCAAGGACCACGTAGCATAGTACTTGGGAGCAAACATTCAACAGCTTTTCAGATGATACAGGACAAGTTCCATAAGATGAGTCTGCCCATGCCTAGGTCAAGATTGAAGATGTGTACATTGAAAACACCTATTTTGAAGTGGTGACTGAGAGGTATCTTGAAGTGAAGAAGCCTTGAGTTCTTATCTAGGATGTCCAAGTCACCCAAGAGGTTCTCTGTGTGAATAAATTGCTTCCTGTATTCTGGAAAAGCTGATATCACATGACCAGAAGAAACTACCATGTGTAGGTGGTGAGCTGGAGGACTGGACAGGCATATCTTTGGAAGCAGGGGTTGGGTGATTGCCTGGCAAGGTTACACCTCTGTTTTGAGAGCAAAAATAGAAGAGGCTGCTGTATCTTAAACACAGAATATTTTTTGTTAATATTAAATTTATTGTATTTTGTTTTCATGAAATGGATTTCTTTCTCAGCACCTATTATATGCCTGGTGCCATTCAAGTTCCTACCCTCAGAGGTAGGAGATGGCACCTTGTCATCTAAAAGAAGGGACGGCAGCTGAAGAGGTCTGAGTGTAAGGTTCACCTCAGGATGTTGAATTTGTTGCCTCCTTTTAGAATGAAAGTATACATAAAAATTGGGTAATGGGCTAGATGACTGAAACGAGAAACTTAATTTAGAGTTCCTGTTTGCATCTCTGCAGCCACTTCAGAAGGCACGTGTTTGGTTTGCTCTGAGCCTAACCTAGAGTGCTCACAGAAGTCTTTCAGTTGCGCTTGGGAACTGCAGCTGTGGGAAGATTTCAGTGCATTGCTTCTCCTGAGTGCTCTTCATCTTGGGTAAGCAGTTGGTTTGAATTTCTTAAGCCATTATTTGAACTTTTCTCATTCGGAAGTGTGCCAGTTCTGAAGGCTGGTTGAATTGGCAGTCTCTCAGGACTGTGAATTGCAGAGCTCTTGATCTCTGCAGGGGATGTCATAGAGTAGTCTAGTGGGTGCTGTTTCAGTTACTGTCGTGTAGAGTAACTTAGGTGAATCTACTCAGCAAAAAGAGAAGCAAAAAGTTTGCTCATAATGAGTATATGACAATGATGATGCTAAGGCTTCAGCTTTTAAGTCATGTATAGGTTTTGGTAGAGCTGTGACTGGCTGGCCTTGAGCTCATGGCAGAGCTCTTCCTTCACTGTTTTTATTTTTAGAAGAGAGTTTTAAATTTTATTTTAAAACAAATTTTATTATGTGTATTTAAGATATACAACATAATGCTGTAGATACATGTAGATAGTAAAAAGTTTACTATGGTGAAGCAGATTAATACAGCCATCATTTCACATAGTTATACCACTGTTTCTCTTCTCCCCATTATAGGCAAGCCAATATTTAACCTTTAGGAGCCCGAGACTTAAACCTCCCAAGAGAGCTAGGCTACTGGCCATGCTTATTATACCCTCAGCACAGCCCTGACCTTGGGAAAGGCTGATGTATGAAGGTTTAAGTATAACCCAGTCTGAAGAAGGGAGCAGGAGTAAGGACTTCCAGGGTCCCATTCGTGTAGAAGGTTAACTGATGTGACCTGGACGATGTTACAGAAGCCATGTAACCTACCAGTCTGTATTTAGTGGCTTAAGAAGGAAAAATGAAGGCATATTTTAAGAGGCATGGTTTAGAGTGGTTACATGGACTTGTATACCTAAAAACGTCTGAGAGCCCACAGTTGCACAGCAGTGCGCAGATAGATTGAGGGGACTTGGCATTGCAGGTGGACAACACTCTTTGAGTAAGGCAAGGCTGTGCAGTTGCTCGTTTGCTCAGCGGTTAGTTGTCCTTACTAGGGACAAACACTGACTGAGAGACAGCAACTCTCCCTTATTTTGTCTCATGATATTGTAATTTTGGGAGGTAACATTCACATCCTATGTGGCTTGTCACTTTTCTAAAGATTGTTTTTTTCTGTAGTAACTGCCAAGGAGAACAATTCCCCTACATTGTTTAGTAACTTTTAAAAATTGACACATAATAATCACACATATTTATGGAGTGCACAGGGATGTTTTAATACATAACAATGTATAGTGATCAGATGAGGCTAATTAGCATATCCATTGCCTCAAAGATTTTTTCATTTATTTATGTTAGGAACACTCAATATCCTCCCTCTAGCTATTTGAAACTATGTATCATTGTTAACCATAACCATCTTAATGTATAGGACACTAAAACTTATTCTTCCTATCTAGCTGTAATTTTATTTCCTTTAATAAATCTCTCCCTATGTCCCTTCCCCTCTAGTATCCTCTGTTCTACTTTTTACTTCTGAGATCAACATTTTTCGCTTCCACATATGAGTAAAGACCACTCAGTGTTTAAGTTTCTGTTCCTGGCTTATCTAACTTAACAGAATGTCTCCCAGTTCTGTTTATGTTACTGTGAATCACAGGATTTTATTCTTTTTAATGCCAAAATAATATTTCGCTGTGTACATATATCACATTTTCTTTACCCATTTATTTATTGTTGGACACCTAGATTGATTCTGTATCTTGGCTATTGTAATAGTGCTGCAGTAAACATGGGAGTGTAGAGGTCTCTTCAATATACCGATTTCCTTTTCTTTGGATAAATGTCCAGTGGTGGGATTGCTAGGTCATATGGTAGTTCTATTTGTAGTTTTTTTGAGGGACCTCCATATTGTCTTGGATAGTGACTAGCCAGGGCTGCTGTCATGGGAGGTAAGGGTACTTACCAAGAAAGTCGTAAGCAAAGAAAGGGAGATTTATTAGAGAAGGTATGAAAATATGTTGCAAGGTTGCCATGGGCATCACAACAGGAAAGGGCTGTCTACAAAGAGGCAGAGACTAGAGAGAAGTTTTATAGGGTTTTGCTAGAGGGGGCTACCTGTGGAATGAGGTCACTGTGCCCACAGAGGTCATTGTGGCTTTGGGTTGTTTGATTAGCTGTCTCTCAGAACAGTTGTTCATTGTTCTTCCCCACCTGGGGCCCTCGCCAACTTGGGGACCCTCCCTCATTGTTGCTTACTTATCAGGACGCTGCATTCCACCCCTGACAGAACAACAATGACAAATCTTTGGCATTGGGCAGAGGTCTCATCTTCCAACTGCTTCCTGCTGACCAGGGGCATAGAGTTCTCCCTACCTGGAATTGTTGATCTGTTAAGGGACCCTGTGGATCATTGTCCTGGACTGTGGGATTAGATTTTGCTGGAGGAAGGGTCTCATCAGAGGAGAGAGCATGTCAAGGCAAAACTGGTGTCCAGTTGAATTCAGGGGAGACTTGTAAAGGTAGCAGCCATCATTAGGGAGAGACTGATATCCCATTCACAACATCCTTTGAAGGTGAAACTGCTGAATTCCAGAAGATAAAATTTTGTTTCTTAAGCCAGTTACTGAAAAGGTGAAGAAACATCTTTTGCAGTCTGACTGTTTTTCCTTATTGAAAGCCCTTTTAGATAACCTGGAAGTTTCTTGATGAAAGGCATTTGAATTTAAATAGATACAGCATAGGGAACCAATTTTGGACTATTATACCTTAGTTACATACAACATTCTTTTTATAAATTTCTTTCATGAATTTTCTCATGACTTACACCATCTATGACATGCTTAGACTTTATGACTTCTCCTAAATATTTTTCTTTTCTTTTTCTTTTTTGAGATGCAGTTTTGCTTTTGTTGCCCAGGCTGGAGTGCAGTGGTGTGATCTTGGCTCACCACAATCTCTGCCTTCCACATTCAAGTTCAAGCAATTCTCCTGCCTCAGCCTCTCAAGAAGCTGAGATTTCAGGCACCTGCCACCATGCCCAGCTAATTTTTTGTATTTTTAGCAGTGACAGTGAAACCTTGTTGGCCAGGCTGGTCTCGGACTCCTGACCTCAGGTGATCCACCTGCCTTGGCCTCCCAAAGTGCTGGGATTACAGGCATGAGCCACTGTGCTTAGTCAACATCCCTCTTTCTTGACAATTAGTCATTTTGCTTTACAACAAGAATTTACAACACAAGATCCTTTCTTACCTAAAATCTCTTTCTTTATAACTCTCCTTACCAAAAGTATCTTTTCACCTTTATAACCTTTTCCTCCTCTTCTTCTTTTTTTCTTTCCCCATTTATTTATTTTATTGCATTTTAGGTTTTGGGGTACATGTGAAGAACATGCAAAATTGTTGCATAGGAACACACGTGGCAGTGTGATTTGCTGCCTTCCTCCCCATCACCTACAGCTGGCATTTCTCTCCTTGCTATCTCTCCCCAGCTTCCCACCCCCCACCATCCCTCCCCTATTTCCCCCCAACTGACCCCAGTGTGTAGTGCTCCCCTCCCTGTGTCCATGTGTTCTCATTGTTCAACACCCGCCTATGAGTGAGAACATGCGGTGTTTGATCTTCTGCTCTTCTGTCAGTTTGCTGAGAATGATGGTTTCCAGGTTCATCCATGTCCCCTCTGCGCTTTCACTGGGAGCTGCAATCCTGAGCTGTTCCTAAACGGCTATCTTGGATCCTTTTTTTTTTTTTTTGAGACAGAGTCTTACTCTATTGCCCAGGCTGGAGTGCAGTGGTGCAATCTCAGTTCACTGCAACCTCTGCTTCCTGGATTCAAGTGATTCTCATGCCTCAGCCTCCCAAGTAGCTGAAACTACAGGTAGATGCCACTATGTTTGGCTAATGTTTGTATTTTTAGTAGAGATTGGGTTTTACCATGTTGGCTAGTCTGGTCTTGAACACCTGACCTCAAGTGATCTACCTCCTTAGCCTCCCAAAGTGCTGAGATTACAGGCTTGAACCACTGCACCTGGCCTTCACCTTTATGTCGTTCTTTATGTCTCTCTTATTTCCTGGTTCCTTTTACCTTGTTTTATATGTAACCTCTTTTTTTTTTTTTTTCCGATATGGAGTCTCACTCTATTGTCCAGGCTGGAATGCAGTGGCACAATCTTGGCTCACTGCAATTTCTACCTCATGGGTTCAAGCAATTGTTCTGCCTCAGCCTCCCAATTAGTTGTGACTACAGGTGTGTGCCACGACACCCAGCTAAGTTTTGTATTTTTTTAAGTAGAGACAGGGCTTTGCCATGTTGGCCAGGCTGGTTTTGAACTCCTGACCTCTGGTGATCTACCCGCCTTGGCCTCCCAAAGTGCTGGGATTACAGGAGTGAATCACCATGCCCAGCCTATATATAACCTTTAAGTTACCTTTGAATTAGACAAAAAATATTTTCCTTTTGTTAGGAAGTTAAGGTTTATACTGCGTGCTGCTGTGTGAGTTCTGTGAAAGGGGCACAAATGAAGAGATTATCCCCCCTCAAGAGATTGCTAGGTTAAATTTCTTGCTAGGGTGTGTCTGAATAAGTGTGGGCTATTTTTAAACCCCTGAGATAGGACTATCTAGGTTGAAGCTATTGGTTAAAGATTTAGGCAGCTTTTCTGGGAGAAATAGAGATATTAGAGGGAAAGATGAATTCAGAAGTTGAGTAAACATTAAGCAAGCACCCATCTTGGAAGGGATATATTTGCCTCAAAGGGGTGTGGGGCATTTGGATATTACCAGGGACTGGTAGGGGAATGGTAATTGATCCCTTAAGTAATATGAGGGAGTATGGACCTTTTCTTTTGGAGGGAGGGGGTGCCACTTGTTCTTATTACTCTACAGGGTTTGGAGGAGAGTTGCTCAGAGAAGCTTAGTGTAGAGTCACTACAAGTCATTTCTGTAGCCAAAAGGATAACTCCAAAATTTCTAAACGGCAAAAATCTTTACTTGCTAATAGAGGGGAGACTCAACTTTCCAAACAGGTCACAATAAAGACAGCATGAGGCCAGCCGAATCTGTCTTCTCTCGCCTCCTTTTTCTGTTGTTTATTAAAGGTAAGCAAAAATCTTTCATTATTTTTAAACATTATGTAAAAATCTTGTTTAAAAGACAAAGCCAAATTTCACCTTTGCATTAGTATGTTATTAATGTTAAACCTAATTCTTAATAAAATCTTATAAACAAATCTATACAATCATAATTAGTTTGACCATAAGGTAAAATGTCCATAAACCTCTCATAATTCTTTACAACTTTCTGTTGAACAAACAAATTCTCTAGAAAACCATTATTCAGACACATGGGCCCAGATTCTGGCCCTACATTAGTATGCTTTTATTTCAATGTTTGACCTATGCAAAAACTAAATGATCCCCTATACCCACAGAACTTTTTACAAGATTAACCCTTCACAAATCATTTTCAACTTGCTTAAATCATCAGTTTTGAACCATTGCTCTTTTTTTTGTTGTTGAGAAGGAGTCTCACTCTGTTTCCTAGGCTGGTTGGTGTGCAGTGGTACAATCTTGGCTCACTGCAACCTCTGCCTCCCGAGTTCAAGTGATTCTCCTGCCTTAGCCTCCCAAGTAGCTGGGATTATAGGCGCCTGCCACCACACCTGACTAATTTTTGTATTTTTACAAAATACAAAAATTGGGTTTGCCATGTTGGCCAGGCTGGTCTTAAACTCCTGACCTCAAGTGGTCTGCCCACCTCAGCCCCCCAGAGTGCTGGGATTACAGGCGTGAGCCACCATGCCCAGCTGTCTCATTACTCTTTTAGGTGAGGCCAATACTTAGAACCCTCTGAGCTAGACAAAATTATATTCTCTTTAACAGAAACCATACTCACATGCCTTCTTATAACCTCCCACTGAGAACACATTCTTTATTTACAGTCTTTATTTTTTATTTTATTTACACTATTTTTATTTTGTATTATATTTACGCTGTCTTTATTTTTTATTTTATTTACACTGCCTTTTATATTTTATTTACACTGTCTTTATTTTTTTAAATCATTAGATTCACGTGACCTAAAAGAGATTAAAGTTTCAATTTTTCTGATAATATGTTTGATTTTAATTTCTTTAAGCCAATTAATTAGAGCTTTTCTATAAATACTATACACACAACACATATAAATACACAGACAGAAATGGAGAATCAAGACAAAATTCCATTGATTGAGAAGTTTTTAGAGAGAAGGGGCTTTTTTTTGTTTTTTTTTTTTTTTTGAGACAGGCAGACTGGAGTGCAGTGGTGCAATCACAACTCACTGCAGCCTCAACCTCCTGGGCTCAAGTGATCCTCTCACCTCAGCCTCCTGAGTAGCTAGGACTACAGATGCCTGCCACTACACTTAGCTAATTTTTTTTTTTTTTTTTTGGTAGAGATGGGGTTTTGCCAAGTTGCTCAGACAGGTCTCAAACTCCTGGGCTCAAGCGATCTGTCTGCCTCGGCCTCTCAAAGTGCTACAATTACAAGCATGAGCCACTGTGCCTGGCCAGCAGGGGCTTTTAAAACAGTATCTGGACATTGCATTGATCTGGATCCAAGATGGCCGTTTAGGAACAGCTCAGGATTGCAGCTCCCAGTGAAAGCGCAGAGGGTGAGTGGACACCGCGTTTTTATTGCCCACAGACTAGGAAATTCCCGGGCGGAGGTGCTCCAAGGTCGCCAGCGCGGCTGTTTCGGCCAACGCGGCTGTGCCGGCCAGCGCCGCTGCTTTGCCCCGCGCGGCTGCTTTGTCAGCGCCCCGGAGCCGCGGTTCTCCGTACAAAATACACCGGTCCGGGGGCCCTTTTGGCTGGCGATTGGAGCCACGGGACGTCGCCCGTACGCCGGCTCAAAAAGGGGACTGAGCAGAGAACCAGGACAGTAGATTCCAGGGGGAAAAAAAAAAGCGCCACAAACCTCAGTGCTGCTGTTTAAGCCAGCACAGTGAGTGGCCGCAGGGGAAAACAAACAGACCCCGGCGCCTCTTCAACAGGCGACTGGAGCACCAACTTAAAAAAGGCTCTGAGGCAGGGAACCAGGCGATCAGGCTCGGCTGGCCCCACCCCCACAAACGAACAGCAACCAGAAACTCTGGATTGAGAGTTTCACAGCAAGCGCAGCTGAACCCGGGACGGTCCAGCTCTGTGGGGGAGGGACGTCCGCCATTACCAGGGAGCCCGCCGTTGCCAAGGCAACCCGCCATTGCTGAGGGAGGCCGCCGTTGCCAAGGCAACACGCCACAGCAGAGACTCCGCCCCAACAGAGGCGGGCCACCATCGCCAAAGCAGTTCTAACTACACCCATATAAACAGGACTGCAGGGAAGTTCACTCGGCAGCGGGTCGGAGCCCACAGCAGCTCAGCAAAGCTGCCATAGGCCGACAGTGACTAGGCTGCCTCCTTGCTGGGCTGGGCAGGTCTGAAGGAGAAAAAAAAAAAAAAGAAGGCGGCAGCATAACGGAAACTCATAAATAAAGCCCTAAATCCCTGGAACAGAGCACCTGGGAACAAAAAGCAGTTTATGAGTACTGCTACAGCAGACCTAAAAGTACCTGCCCAGCAGCTCTGAATGAACAACAACAGAGCTCGCAGCTCACCGTTTGAGCTCTTATAAAGAAGAGACCGTCTCCTCAAGCAGCTCCCTGACCCCTATATATCCAAAAAGACACCTCATAAAAGAGAGATCAGATTGACACTAGGCGGGTATCCTTCTGGGACAAAGATAGCAGAAGAAGAAAACTGGTAACAACCCTTGCTGTTCAGCAGCTGCTGCAGGTGAACCCCGGGCAAGCAGGGCCTGGAGTGAACCTCAGCAGACTTACAGCAGAGGGGCCAGACTGTCAGAAGGAAAACCAAGAAACAGAAATAACCTCATCATCAACAAACAGAACGTCAATCTGAAAGATTTGAGACCCAATCTGAAAGCCAACAACCACAAAGTCGACAGGTGGATAAATCCTTAAAGATGGGAAGAAACCAGCGAAAAAAGGATGAAAACACCCGAAACCAGAACACCTCTCCTCCTAAAAGGGATCACAACTCCTTACCAGCAAGGGAACAAAGTTGGAGGGAGAACGAGTGTGATGAAATGACAGAATCAGACTTCAGAAGGTGGGTAGTAAGAAACTTCTGTGAACTTAAAGAACATGTTCTAACCAAATGCCAAGAAACTAAGAACCTTGAAAAAAGATTTGATGAAATGCTAACGAGAATGGGCAAAATAGAAAGGAATATAAGTGAATTGATGGAGCTGAAAAACGCAACACGAGAACTTCGTGAAGCATGCACAAGTATCAACAGCCGAATTGACCAAGCAGAAGAAAGGATATCAGAGGTCGAAGATCAACTCAATGAAATAAAACGGGAAGGCAAGACTGGAGAAAAAAGGGTAAAAAGGAATGAACAAAGTCTCCAAGAAATGTGGGACTATGTGAAAAGACCTAATCTACGTTTGATAGGCGTACCCGAATGCGACGAAGAGAATGAATCCAAGCTGGAAAATACTCTTCAGGATATTATCCAGGAAAACTTCCCCAACCTAGCAAGGCAGGCAAACATTCAAGTCCAGGAAATACAGAGAACACCACAAAGATATTCCTCAAGAAGAGCAACCCCAAGGCACATAATCGTCAGATTCACGAGGGTCGAAATGAAGGAGAAAATACTAAGGGCAGCCAGAGAGAAAGGTCGGGTTACCCATAAAGGGAAGCCCATCAGACTCACAGCAGATCTCTCAGCAGAAACCCTACAAGCCAGAAGAGAATGGGGGCCAATATTCAACATCCTTAAAGAAAAGAACTTTCAACCCAGAATCTCCTATCCAGCCAAACTAAGCTTCATAAGTGAAGGAAAAATAAAATCCTTTGGGAACATGCAAGTACTCAGAGACTTCGTCACCACCAGGCCAGCTCTACAAGAGCTCCTGAAAGAGGCTCTACACATATAAAGGAACAACAAGTACCAGCTCAACTAAAGGGCAAAACAGCCAGCTAGCACCAAAATGGCAGTATCAAATTCACACATAACAATATTAACCCTAAATGTAAATGGACTAAATGCCCCAATCAAAAGACACAGACTGGCAAATTGGATAAAAAGACAAAACCCATCGGTGTGCTGTATCCAGGAAACCCATCTCACATGCAAGGATACACAAAGGCTCAAAATAAAGGGATGGAGGAAGATTTACCAAGCAAATGGAGAGCAAAAAAAAGCAGGAGTTGCAATTCTCATCTCTGATAAATTAGACTTTAAAGCAACAAAGATCATAAGAGACAAAGAGGGACATTACATAATGGTAAAAGGATCAATGCAACAAGAAGAGCTAACGATCCTAAATATATACGCACCCAATACAGGAGCACCCAGATACATAAGGCAAGTTCTTAATGACTTACAAAGAGACTTAGACTCCCACACAATAATAGTGGGAGACTTTAACACCCCATTGTCAACATTAGACAGATCAACCAGACAGAAAATTAACAAGGATATCCAGGACTTGAACTCAGACCTGGACCAAGCAAGCCTAATAGACATTTTCAGAACTCTCCACCCCAAATCCACAGAATATACATTCTTCTCAGCACCACATCACACCTACTCTAAAATTGACCACATAATTGGGAGTAAATCACTCCTCAGCAAATGCAAAAGAACGGAAATCGTAACAAACAGTCTCTCAGACCACAGTGCAATCAAGTTAGAACTCAGAATTCAAAAACTAACTCCGAACCGCACAGCTTCATGGAAACTGAACAACTTGCTCTTGAATGTTGACTGGATAAACAATGAAATGAAGGCAGAAATAAAGATGTTCTTCGAAGCCAACGAGAATGAAGACACAACATACCAGAATCTCTGGGACACATTTAAAGCAGTCTCTAGAGGAAAATATATAGCAATAAGTGCCCACATGAGAAGCAAGGAGAGATCAAAAATTGACAACCTATCGTCAAAACTGAAAGAGCTAGAGGAGCAAGATCAAAAAAACTCAAAGTCTAGCAGAAGACAAGAAATAGCTAAGATCAGAGCAGAACTGAAGGAGATAGAGACACAAAAAACCCTTCAAAAAATCAATAAATCCAGGAGCTGGTTTTTTGAAAAGATCAACAAAATAGACAGACCACTAGCCAGATTAATAAAAAAAAAAAAGAGAGAATAACCAAATTGATGCAATAAAAAACGATAAAGGGGATATCACCACAGATTCCACAGAAATTCAAACCATCATCAGAGATTATTACAAACAACTCTACGCACACAAACTAATAAACCTGGAAGAAATGGATAAATTCCTGGACACTTGCCTCCTCCCAAGCCTAAACCAGGAAGAAGCCGAAACCCTGAACAGACCCATAACAAGGTCTGAAGTTGAGGCAGCAATTAAGAGCTTACCACCCAAAAAAAGCCCAGGTCCAGATGGGTTCACAGCTGAATTCTACCAGACATACAAAGAGGAGCTGGTACCATTTCTTCTGAAACTATTCCAAACAATACAAAAAGAGGGAATTCTTCCCAAATCATTTTATGAGACCAACATCATCCTGATTCCAAAACCCGGCAGAGACTCAACAAGAAAAGAAAACTTCAGGCCAATATCCATGATGAACATAGATGCAAAAATCTTCAATAAAATACTGACAAGCCGATTGCAACAGCACATCAAAAAGCTTATCCACCATGATCAAGTAGGCTTCGTCCTGGGGATGCAAGGCTGGTTCAACATACGCAAGTCTATAAACGTAATTCACCACATAAACAGAACCAAAGACAAAAACCACATGATTATCTCAATTGATGCAGAGAAGGCCTTTGACAAAATTCAACAGCCCTTTATGCTAAAAACACTCAATAAGCTAGGTATCGATGGAACGTATCTCAAAACAATAAAAGCTATTTATGACAAACCAACAGCCAATATCATACTGAATGGGCAAAAACTGGAAGCATTTCCCTTGAAATGTGGCACCAGGCAAGGATGCCCGCTCTCACCACTGCTATTCAATATAGTATTAGAAGTTCTAGCCAGAGCAATCAGGCAAGAAAAAGAAATAAAGGGTATTCAAATAGGAAAGGAGGAAGTCAAATTGTCTCTATTTGCAGACGACATGATTGTATATCTAGAAGACCCCATCGTCTCAGCCCCAAACCTCCTGAAACTGATAAGCAAGTGCAGCAAAGTCTCAGGATACAAAATCAATGTGCAAAAATCACATGCATTCCTATACACCAATAACAGACTTAAAGAGAGCCAAATCAAGAACAAACTTCCATTCACAATTGCCACAAAGAGAATAAAATACCTAGGAATACAACTAACAAGGAATGTAAAGGACCTCTTCAAGGAGAACTACAAGCCACTGCTCAACGAAATAAGAGAGGACACAAACAGATGGAGAAACATTCCATGTTCATGGTTAGGAAGAATCAATATCGTGAAAATGGCCATACTGCCCAAAGTAATTTACAGATTCAATGCTATCCCCATCAAGCTACCAATGACCTTCTTTGCAGAACTGGAAAAAACCACCTTAAACTTCATATGGAACCAAAAGAGAGCCCGCATAGCCAAGTCAATTCTAAGCAAAAAGAACAAAGCGGGGGGCATCACACTACCAGACTTCAAACTATACTACAAGGCTACAGTAATCAAAACAGCATGCTACTGGTACCAAAACAGAGATATAGACCAATGGAACAGAACAGAGGTCTCGGAGGCAACACAACATATCTACAACCACCTGATCTTTGACAAACCGGACAAAAACAAGCAATGGGGAAAGGATTCCCTGTTCAATAAATGGTGTTGGGAAAGCTGGCTAGCCATGTGCAGAAAGCAGAAACTGGACCCCTTCCTGACACCTTACACTAAAATTAACTCCAGATGGATTAAAGACTTAAACATAAGACCTAACACCATAAAAACCCTAGAAGAAAATCTAGGCAAAACCATTCAGGACATAGGTGTAGGCAAGGACTTCATGACCAAAACACCAAAAGCATTGACAACAAAAGCCAGAATAGACAAATGGGACCTAATCAAACTCCACAGCTTCTGCACAACAAAAGGAACAATCATTAGAGTGAATCGGCAACCAATAGATTGGGAAAAAATTTTTGCAGTTTACTCATCTGACAAAGGGCTGATATCCAAAATTTACAAAGAACTAAAACAGATTTACAAGAAAAAAAACTAACAAGCCCATTCAAAAGTGGGCAAAGGATATGAACAGACACTTCACAAAAGAAGACATACGTGAGGCCAACAAACATATGAAAAAATGCTCATCATCACTGGTCATCAGAGAAATGCAAATCAAAACTACATTGAGATACCATCTCACGCCAGTGAGAATGGCGATCATTAAAAAATCTGGAGACAACAGATGCTGGAGAGGATGTGGAGAAATAGGAACACTTTTACACTGTTGGTGGGAGTGTAAATTAGTTCAACCATTGTGGAAGACAGTGTGGCGATTCCTCAAGGACATAGAAATAGAAATTCCATTTGACCCAGCAATCCCATTACTGGGTATATATCCAAAGGATTACAAATCGTTGTACTATAAGGACACGTGCACACAAATGTTCATTGCAGCACTGTTTACAATAGCAAAGACCTGGAACCAACCCAAATGCCCATCGATGATAGACTGGATAGGGAAAATGTGGCACATATACACCATGGAATGTTATGCAGCCATCAAAAACGATGAGTTAGGGTCCTTTGTAGGGACATGGATGAACCTGGAAACCATCATTCTCAGCAAACTGACAGAAGAGCAGAAGATCAAACACCGCATGTTCTCACTCATAGGCGGGTGTTGAACAATGAGAACACATGGACACAGGGAGGGGAGCACTACACACTGGGGTCAGTTGGGGGGAAATAGGGGAGGGACGGTGGGGGGTGGGAAGCTGGGGAGAGATAGCAGGGGGAGAAATGCCAGATGTAGGTGATGGGGAAGAAGGCAGCAAATCACACTGCCACGTGTGTTCCTATGCAACAATTTTGCATGTTCTTCACATGTACCCCAAAACCTAAAATGCAATAAAATAAATAAATGGGGGAAAAAAAAACCAGTATCTGTATACATATAGGCCAAATCTCATCTTTAATTAAGTTGATTTCTGACTATGGCGTTCTCAAAATAAAAATCCCTTAAAAATCTTTTATTACCGGATTTTAGCTAGGACAAATGGCCAATATTTCTGGCCTTTGAATCTTTACCTAAAGGTAACCTCCTATGTGAAATTAATAAGCCTTAAATAAGGGGATGACTTAAACACAGACACACAAGGTGTCTCCAAAGAGATGGTAAGCAATTTACAAGATCTAGAATTGCCCCAAAGGTAACTGAGAGAAAAGAAAATTTCAAGACAGGAAATCAGGAGCTGTCCATGGAGGGAAAAAGAATCAATAAATGACTAAACCCCAGAAAACTCACTTTTGAAGCCAGGAATTGAACCCAGGGCACCAGTGTAAGAGGATAAAACCTTAGCAACTGAGCTACAGCAAGAGTCCCCAACCCCAGGGCAGTAGGCTGGCTCTGGTCCATGGCCTACTAGGAACCAAACTGCACAGCAAGAGGTAAGTGGCGGACAAGCGAGTATTACCACCTGGGCTCTGCCTCCTGTCAGATCAGCGGAGGCATTAGATTCTCATGAAAGCATGAACCCCACTGTGAACTGCACATGAGAGAGACCTAGGTTTCCTTCTTCTTATGAGAATCTAATGCCTGGTGATCTAATGTGGAACAGTTTCATCCCAAAATCATCCCCCACCTTCCCTTGTCTGTGGAAAAATTGTCTTCCATGAAACGGGTCTCTGGTGCCAAAAAGATTGGGGGCCACTGACCTATAGTGCAAGGCGGCTGCTGTTATTTTTTTCCAGGAGGATTTTAGAGCATTTGCAAGCTTACAAAGGATTTTAACTGCTCAAGAGAACTTTCTAGGACTAGCCATGTTATTATTACACATGCTTCTTTTAATTTAGCCTTGTTCCTTTAATGGTGTACTCAGTTCCAGTGTGACTCAATCTAAAAGCCTGTTAAAGTCCAGATAGTAATTTTCCAGATTTTTACCATATAAGCAAAAGGTATTTCCAGAAAGGGGTAGAGGAGGCATCTATGACAGGCAGCTCTTGAACTCAAAGGGCTTGCAATCTTGGGGGTGGAGGTAGAGAGCAGTGTCTTAATTAAGTGAGCACACAAATAAATAGATAATTAGACATAGTGGCCCATGCCCTAAAGGAAAGGTAGAGGTACTATTAAGACATGTGGCTTGGGGGCCTGACCTGGGATGAATGGTTGAGGAGAGGTTTCCTAAGGAAACGACATTTGACTTGAGATGTGGGCAATTTGAGTAGGTGATAACTGGGTGAAGGCCTGAGCAAGGTGGATTGGAAGCCCATTCAGTCAGGGGAAGCAGATTAATCTTGTTTTGACAAATAAAGTTCAGAGAAGCTTTGCTGTAAAATATTGCTTACTCTCCCAAATGTGGAGGAAAAGCATAGTGTGGCAAAGACGCAGGCTCAGATTCGGAAAGCCTGGGTTCGAACCCTTGCTCTGCCATTTGCTCTGTGTTCTTAATTGCCATTCTCTGCCTCAGGCTCCTCACCTGTAAAACCTCATGGGGTTGTGGTGAGGCTTAAATGAGTTAATGTGTAAAGCACCCAGGGCCTGGCATTAACCTTCTCTGGTTTATTACATATCAGCTACTGATTTCTAGTGTGCTGCTCTATTAAGAATAAAAGTCTGATCTTTTAATATTGGCAACAAGAACCAGTGATTTTCTCAAAGATCAAAGAGTTAAAGAAAGGTTTGAGCTCAAAAGAGCATTAAAAAAATCTCTAAGTAATTTTTCCACCAAAATCATTGCTCTGTCTTCAAGGAGTTCTCATGGTACATTTGAGTATGTAGGGCTGACAGTGGGTATCTTCTATTCATGATATTCATGTTTTTTAGAATTTGTTTGAAGATGGTTTGGGTATGGCTCTGAGTGACTCAGGTTTAGTGCTGAGATTTGGAATCTTTTTAGGGTTACTGGCTCCCTCCTAGAATAGAGTGAAGCAAGGTTGCTGCAGGATGTCTTTCAGTTGATTTCAACTTCATGGTCGCACTGGCAGCTATGAGCATTTATCCAGTACATGTCAGGCATTTTACCGGTGCTGTAGCACAGTAACAGGACACACACATAAACAAGACATATATGGGGTTGCCCTTTAGAGTCTGCAGACTTGAGCTGGTGACAGACATAGATTAATCATTACTCCTCCATGTGGTTGGTGAGCTTCTGGGGGAATGTCCCACTGCTGAGTGCTGTTTTCTGGGCAGAGGAGGGAGCACAACCAACTTACTGGGGAAGGCAACAGATGTCCCAGATGTGATGAACTAATGTTAAGACATGCCATAAAGGAAGCCCTTTATAATCCTCATCCATGTACGTGGGGCAAAGCGGGTGGCATGGAGCAGGAATGGGGTTTTGGTTATGTTGAGAGAGGTCTGTGTTTTCATTAGATGTTCTTCTGTTGAATGGAAACTAAATGATTCCTGGTATATCTGGCTCCGTGTAATTATTATCCACACTGTTAAAATGAGGTTCAAAAATGGAAACTTAAGAGTTTCCAGTTCATTCTGATTCATCATTTACCATTCTTAGGAAGGTAGAAGCTCAGAACTTGAAATCTCCTCTAAAGCCCTAAACTCTGTTTCTGACTCTTAAGTTATCTATGTAAAGGAACTTCCGTGGTCATGTTTCCTATTTTTCAAATCACTGTTATCTACATTATCCTATTTGATCCTTTTAAAGTGTAATCAATCCCTTTTAATAGCAAGGAAACCGGCTCATCAAGATCAACTGACTTCTCTGTGTAAGTGGGACCTAAGGTACAAACCTCTTTGAATAGCTTGACCCTGATTTACCAGGTAGAGGGTTTTGTTGATTGGAATGCGATTACGGAATGTCTTAGGTAATCAATTTATACCAATTAAAATGGCTACCATATGTGCCAGATGTCCCAGCAGAGCTGGGTGGGGTACCTTGCTGTTAATGCAAAAAAGAGATCTTTCCACTTAGCAGATTGTGAGGTGTAATTCCTTCAGTGGCATGGTGGCCGGGGATAAAGACCACAGCTGAGATGCAGTAGTAGGTGGGAACCCAAGACTAGTTGCATTGTAACTCCTTAGAGTCAAGAGTTCTGTTTGGCTAAGAAAATTTGGGGGTATTATGTGGAACAGTGAATCCTTTTCCAGGGGCTAGTAAATGCAATGGAAGGAATACCACAGAGACAACATGCATATCAAACACATACTTTTGCCCAATGCACAGCCCAATTCTCATTCTAGCCACACTGCCCTGCCTTTAAAAAATTAAAAAGAAAAAGAAAAAGGAAAAGTTCACCATGGGCCAGGCACAGTGGCTCACGCCTATAATCCCAGCACTTTGGGAGGCTGAGGTGGGAGGATCCCTTGAGCCCAGGAGTTTGAGACCAACTTGGGCAACACAGTGAGACCTCTCTACTACTACTACTAAAAAAAAAAAAAAAAAAAAAAAAAAAAATAGCAAGCGTGGTGTGACATGCCTGTAGTCAGCTACTCAGGAGGCTGAGAGAGGAAGATTGCTTGAGCCCTGGAGATCACATCACTGCCCTCCAGCCTGGGCAACAGAGTGAGATTCTGTTCCCGCCCCCCACCTCTCCCTCCCAAAAGAGCAGTGATTCTAATTTAGGTGGAGAGATGGGGAAAATTTCAGGCTGGATACCTGTAATTTTTTGTTTGTGTGAAGCACACAGGTAGTGGAACGTCTAGGGCTGTAATCTCAAGGGCATCCTGCAATCGTTTGCTTTTTTTCTCTTGAAAAGCAACTTTCATCTAATCTTTCCTTACAGCCAATCTAAAGTAGCTCCCAAGTGACTCTCCAAACATGACTTTGTTTTGTTTCGTCATAGCACTTATTGACATCTGGTATTTTCTTATTCATTCATTCATTTGCTTCTTTTTCCCTACCTCTTGCCACATTATAAACTGCAAATGAGCTGGGACCTCATCTGTCTTTATTGTTCAATGCTGCATACCAGTGTCTCAAACAGAGGCTGCTCCATATAGTCCTTCACTATTGGTTTTTTTCAATGAATGAACTTATCTTGACATGATTTTCTGAATTTTGTTCTTTTACCTTAAGATTGGAAAGTTGAGAGCAGCATGTTTTGCCCACTGAAACTCATCCTGCTGCCAGTGGTACTGGGTAAGTAGAAGCCAAGGGATTGAGCAGGGTATTTGATTTCTCCTAAGTTCTGTGCATTATTAAAAGCCAATTTTATATATTTTCAATTCCTCTGGGTTTTTTGAAGATAGAAACCCTAAGGTGGAACTTCACAGTCTTGCTATAGCAGCTGTTTTTGAAGCCAGTTAGCTTATGGTTTCTTGGGAAGCTGAATCTTCCCGTTTCCACTAGAAACTGAATGCCTTTGGGTCCTAAAGGGTGTTCTGGGACTCTCTTACGTAATAAAAGGAAAGTTTCTCGGTGGCATTCCTGCACTTTAAATTGTTATCTTTAAAACCACAGTTCATCTTTGATCAGGAACGGAAATTACCGATGAGAGACCCAGAGCTGTTTTCATGCTACTGCCACGCCAGCCTTCTTGCGGTTCCTCAAACACACTGAGCTCTTTCCCAATTTGTGGTGGTTTTCTTTGCCTGGGACTTTCCTCTTAACACTTCATCCCAGCAAGTCCGCCCAAGGCTTCCTTATCCTTCAGGTTTCCCCTTACGCTCCATTTCCTTCTGAGGAGGCTGACCTGACCATCTCCTCTGAGCAGATCAGTCTCCTGTTTACGCCTCTACCTAAGTGCTGCTTCTTGTCGCTCATCTCCATTGCTTTCTAAATTTTCATTCTTCTCCCTCATGCCTTTTTCTTTATCCTATGGATGTAGTTCTGGAAGGAGAAGAAATTAATCAGTGCTCTGTTCTCAGAGCCTTTTGTTTTTTTCTTTATTATTATTTTTTGAACTGTGGACGGTGATTTAAACCCTGACTCAGCAAAGTACACAACAGGGTTGCCTTTGCGCCTATTCCAGGAAATACAGAGTGTGCACAAACATGCACACATGCACACATACACACCAAAATGGTGTGCATTAGAGAATTTTTCTCAGAGAAGCAGGGTTGGCCGGGTGTGGTGACTCATGCCTATAATCCAGCACTTTGGGAGACCGAGGCAGGCTGATCATGAGGTCAGGAGATCGAGACCATCCTGGCTAACACAATGAAACCCTGTATCTACTAAAAATATGAAATAAAACAGCTGGGTGTGGTGGTATGCCCCTATAGTCCCAGCTACTTGGGAGGCTGAGACAGGAGGATCGCTTACACCTGGGAGGCAGAGGTTGCAGTGAGCCAAGATCTTGCCACTGCACTCCAGGCGGGGTGACAGGGCGAGACTCCATGTAAAAAAAAAAAAAAAGCAGGGTTATAATGATCTCAGACGGTATTTAGACATTTTCCCAGAGGTCTGCGGAGCAGCCTGCAGGTTTTTGCCTTCCGATCCGGAGAGCTACCAGTCCAGCCCCTGTATGTGGTAGCTTGGTGGCCCTGGGGATTTTGTAGTTCTTTTGTGGTACAGTTTTCCCTTTCTTGCAGGAAGTCGCATCTTCTTCAGCTGTTTCTCTATTAAGATGACCCTTCACACAGCAGTTTCTGTTTGCTTTGGTTGCCGTTGTTGCTTCCTAGCCGTTCTTCATTTAATTCTACATACCGTGTTCTTAATGTTAAATTCGCTTATTACACCTTCAACCACACGTGGAGTTGCTCAATTCTTCCTTACAGGAAAATTCCAAATATTTGTTGGAGCTGCTTTTGATTTCTTTCAAAACAATTCCCTCTGAAGGGTTTAGAGTTGATGTTTTCTTTTGTGTCCTCCCTGCTATGTGAGCCTGCTGTTGGGCAGGAAGTTAACTCTCTTTTCCCAGGGAAACAGCTTGGATGAAAAGACTGGCACATTTTCTGTTCATTCCCATCAGTTGGCTCTTATCTGACATGAACTGGGCAGCATCTAAATGTGTCTTTCTTGATTTTGTTGTCTTTCTGCATAGAGCATATCTTGTGAAAACAGAAATATCCATGTAATGGTTTTCTCTTGTAGTGACCTTTTGAAATTGCTTGAGCAACACAGAGATAATGGACAGGGGTCCCTGGGTGAAGCACCTAGAGGCTGGAAGGCTGATGGCAAAGCTGGAGCGTGAGGCAGGGAGGGGACAAACACAGTGCAAAGGCAGGAGGAAAGCTGTGCTCTGTATTGGCCTAATTACAAGGACTTGCACTACAGCCAGAATCAGCCAGCAAATGCAGAGATAAGCTTTTGTAAAGAAACTAAAAGAAAGGGAAAAGAAGAAGTAAAGAAAAGATCTCTTTTCAGATAGGGAGCCAGTTGGACACTTAAGAGCAAGGAACATCCCATTTCCTGTTTGTGGTAAGTGGATGTGGGTGTCTAACTTGATATTCAGAAAGGAGATCATTAATCAGAAAGGAGAGACTTCCGGGTTTCCCTTCCTTCTTTAGAAAGGTTCCAGAAAAGCAGAAGGGACTAGATAGGAGGACAGAGCCAGAGAGCATTTGTTATAGTATGAAGATTGCAGAACCGTTCTGACGAATCATATAGGTAACTAGAGGACGGGAATGCCATACTGCCTTTGAACATGGGGCCTCTGAGGACTCTGTCTATGTTGCATCATCCAGGGAGAGGGATGTTTAGTATCCCATGATTGAAATTGATTTTTGTTGTTGAGGGTATTTGTCTAAACGATATGTCCTCTTGCCTTTGACTCTATAGATTATTCCCTGGGCCTGAATGACAAGGTTGTTTCCTCCCGTGAGCTAACAGTCCATGTGGGTGATTCAGCTCTGATGGGGTGTGTTTTCGAGAGCACAGAAGACAAACGCATGATCAAGGTAGACTGGATGCTCTCATCAGGAGAGCACGCCAAGGTAACTCGGGGAAACATCACTGTGTAGTAGAAGCCCCTGACTGATGGTGTCAGGACAGAGTGGTGTGAGAGTCAGGCGTCAGGTGCCACCGGGAGGTGTTGCAAGGGTGGGGGTTGGAGCTTACCAGAACTGGGCCTCCTCCTAGCTCAGCCACTTGGCTGTGTTATCAGCTGGGCAAGTAAGTTACTCAATCTTGCTGATCTTAGCCTCCTGAGCTGTGAAAAGGAAGGCAATTACAATAATGGTAATGCTTACCTTTCAAGTAGTTAAGGGGCTAATGGGAGACACACGCATGAAATGGGAGGTTCCTTGCTCTTGCACATGAAATTCTTTTAGTTTCCTTCCTTCATCTCTACCTTTGTTAAGGAGCAGAAGCGAGTGAAAGGGGTAAATTCCTGGGTTCTAGAAATGAGAGCTCTGACCTAGGTGTAAGAACTGTGCCACAATGATCTTTTTTGAGGTGGGAAGGAAGACAGATTCTTTCAGTGTTTCACTGCTCCATTTATGTAGCGGGGAGTCATCTCCTTTGTGGCTGCTTGAAGTGTTGGGATTAGTAGATGCAGCGTGGTTAGGGTCTTTCATGGAGCTCTTTGGAGTGGGGAACAGTGTATTAAGCCTCATCAGAGAGTCTGTATAGATTCTCGTATATCAGGATCATTTGTGAAAAACGTCCCAAGTAGTTTGTTAATAACATAAAGTCCCAATGTTTGCAAATAAAAGATTGTTTTTGTAGCTCAGAGCATATTCCCTGTTGTCCCTATAATGCTACCTCTCACTCAAATTTTTATTGCCCTTTATTTTTGTAAGAAGGATAGGCCCATGGTGTAAGTAAAAATAAGAATTTCTGCTGGGTGTGGTGGCTCACACGTGTCATCCCAGTACTTTGGGAGGCTGAGGTGGGTGGATCACTTGAGCTCAAGAGTTTGAGACCAGCCAGGGCAACATGGCAAAATCCATCTCTACAAAAAAAGACCAACACAAAAATTAGCTGGCTGTGGTGGCATGTACCTGTAGTTCCAGCTCCCTGGGCGGCTGAGGTGGGAGGATCACCTAAGCCCAGGAGGTCGAGGCTGAAGTGAGCTATGATTGTGGCACTGTAGTCCAGCCTGGGTGACAGGAAAACAAGACAAAACCAAACCAAAAGCAAAACAATTCCCCAGGGCCCAGCCTGTGAGCGTTCCCTGTGGATGGCTCCTTCTTTGTGTTATGATACCGCTGCCAGGAGGAGGGCAGAAATGAGAGGAACGGCAGCCAGCCGGCCATCCCTAGAATTCTCACACCAACACCGCCCACGGCACTAGTGAAAATAGATCGTGCATTTGAATGCCATCTAATCTGGGGCTGTGGCAGAAAATAGAGTGAAAATTCGAGATGGTTTTCAATAGTTGTAAGTTTAAAACGGTAGAGTGATCTTCAGAGTGGGTGCTGTATTTTACCTTAAACTGTAAGAAATAAAATGTGGACCGCATTCCTCCATTTGTCTCTGTAGAAAGTGAGTTGCAGAGCTTGTGCCAGTTAGACCGTTGCCTGGCACATTATTAACTGGGCACCAAGTGCTTTTGGATCATGATCATGACGTTGGCTCTGCTGCCTCCATGTAACAGAGCCTTTGGGATCCAGGTTCCTCGGTCCGGCACCTGTTTTGATTTTCTCCAACACTGTTTTGCCCTCCAGGATGAATATGTGCTGTACTATTACTCCAATCTCAGTGTGCCTACAGGGCGCTTCCAGAGCCGCGCATGCTTGGTGGGGAACATCTTACGCAATGATGGTTCTCTCCTGCTCCAAGATGTGCAAGAGGCTGACCAGGGAACCTATACCTGTGAAATCCGCCTCGAAAGGGAGAGCCAGGTGTTCAAGAAGGCGGTGGTTCTGCACGTGCTCCCAGAGGAGCCCAAAGGTACACAAATGCTTACTTAAAGAGGGCCAAGGGGCAAGAGGTTGTATGTGCAGGACGCAAGGAAACTGATTTTCTTGAGCAAATGCCTGCCTTTGGGCTAAGTACTTACCACAGGCTGAATCTTCAATAAATGATCACAATTATTTCAGTCGATAAAAATAAGTTATTTTATTAAATAAAATATTGATAGTTATTTTATTATTACTTTAAACATACTTTCTCCTGACAAAAGCCCCGTGAAGGATGTTTTGTTCACATGCGTCCAAATGTTTTGGATACGTATTCATTAAATGGTATAGCTAGTACTCGAACCTCGGCACCTCTGACAACAAAGTCCATGTTCTTTTTACTATGCCCTAATACCTTTCATCAGTTATCCGCATTGATGCTACATCTGTATTTTATAGGTGCCCTATGTTAGGTGTTCTTGGGGGTATAAAAGAAATGAGCAGGCCAGGGACAGTGGCTCATGCCTGTAATTCTAGCATTTTGGGAGCCTGAGGCAGGAGGATTACTTGAGTCCAGGGGTTCAAGGCTGCAGTGAGCTATGATGGCACCACTGCATTCTAGCCTGGGTGATGGAGGAAGAGGCAAGAGTCTATCTAAAAAGCAAAAAAAAAAAAAAAAAAAAAAAAAAAAAAAAAAAAAAAAAAAAAAAGAAAGAAAGAAAAAGAAAAAAAAAGGCTGGGTGTGATGGCTCATGCCTATAATCCTAGCACTTTGGGAGCCCGAGGTGGGAGGATCACTTGAGGCCAGTTTGAGGCCAGTTTGAGACTAGCTTGGGCAACATGGCAAGATCCTGTGTCTACACAACAAACAAACAAACAAACAAACAAAAGAGCTGGGCATGATGGCACACAACTGTGGTCTCAGGTACTGGGGAGACTGAGGTGAGAGGATCACTTGAGCCCAGGAGGTGGAGGCTGCTGTGAGCTCTGATCACACCACTGCACTCCAGCCTGGGTGACACAGCCAAGACCCTGTCTCAAGAAAGAAAGAGAGAAAGAAAGAGAAAAAGGAGCGCTGGGCAGGGTGTCTCTGAAAAAAGGCATAAAAAAAAAGAGGAAAAAAGGAGCAGATCTTTCTAACCCTTCTTTACACTTTATTTTCCCATTTGTAAGTGGAGGGAATGGCTTCAGTAGATGGGTGGTTTTAAAATTTGTGCTCTGTAGAACCTTAAGCTGCAAAGAACATGAAGGGTAAGAGCAGGGCAGGGGGTTGGTAGCAGGCATGCCTGCTCAGATAGGACCCCAGGCTCCCGCCTGTATCACAGCCAAAGTCCTTTTCCTTTTTTCTGCTATATTCATTGTGCTGCCAGGTAAGATTTGATGTGAATAAGTCTTGTGCTTGCAAGCAGTTTGAAAGAGACAGCATAAGCTGTGGTGGCCCGAGTCATTTGGAAAGTTTTTTTCTGCTTTGACTGGGTATTAGTTGAAAGAAATGCAGCTGAGACTGTAACCAAAGGAGGCATTATGCTTCCAGAAAAATCTCAACAGCATTGCAAGCAGCTGTAGAAGCTGTTGTATTCGGCTCTAAGGGAAAAGGTGGAGAGATTCAACCAGTTAGCCTGAAAGCTGGAGATAAAATTCTTCCCCCAGAATCTAGAATATGGAGGCACCAAAGTAGTTCTGGATGACAGGTATCATTTCTTATTTAGAGATGGTGGCATTCTTGGAAAGTATATAGACCGAAATAAATCACTACGGAAAGGGCCTCATGTGAAGCTACTCATTCCACTGGAGTTCTGAAATCTTTCATCATGTAAAAGATTTCCCTGTCTGTCTTTTATAATAAACTAATGATATTCAAACTAACATTAGTCAGTGTCTCTAAAATTTAGTTTTGCTTATTGATATAAACACTTACAAATAAGAATATGTAAATGGAAGTAAAGGTTTGCAAGCCACAGAACTAGAAGCTTTCTTTGAGAGTGTGGAAGAGAAAGAACAGTCTGTGACCCCAGAAAAGCTTGCAATGTAGTTAGGGAACTAGAATCTGGGGCCATTTCCTGCCTGCAGCCAGCTTAGGTCCTTAGCATCCAGCTTTATTAATGAGCTCCTCCGGCGCGCCCTGCTTTCCTCTCTTATGACACTCATCATACCCATTCACTTGTGTCTTCCCTGCTTGCCTGGCACAGCCCCTGGCACAGAGTAAGCAATTAATAAACATTTGTGGGATGAATAAAATTACAGAGTTAGCATCCCTTGCTTGAATCTGATTTCTAAAAAATGCAGTTGTAGGAGGTAGCCTCTGGCCCCTCTCCTAGTTATCCTACTTTGTTTCATTGCCATTTTTCTCTTAATTTCAAAGCTCTGGTTCTCCAGGAAGAAGATGCAAATCAGATGCCTGTGCCAAAGGATTCTCTCTCCCTCTCTCTCTTTTTTTAAGGTAGAGTCTTGCTCTGTCACCCAGGCTCTGGAGTACAGTGGTGCGATCATGGCTTACTGTAGCCTTGAACTCCTGAGCTCAAGTGATTCTCCTGCCTCAACCTCTTGAGTAGCTAGGTCCACAGTGTGCATCACCACGCCCAGCTTCTTTTTTGTGTGTTTGTTTTTTTAAGTAGAGACGGGGTCTTCCTACGTTGCCCAGGCCAGTCTCAAACTCCTGGATGCAAGTGATCCTCCTGTCTCAGCCTCCCAAAATTGCTAGGATTGCAAAGGATTCTCTTTTTGCTTCCTTTTTCTGCCTTTGGTCTCTAATGCCGTACCTGAACACTTGTCCATACTGGCCTTTTTCTGCTTAGAAGAGACACAGAGGGAACCACAAGGAGTCAATTTCAAGAGCTGAGGAATCCATGGAAATAGGCTAAGGCAATGTTAGAGGTAGTCAGATATTTCCCCAGTGGCTAGTGGAGCAAGCCACTAGGGAAATATTTTTTTTTTCTTCCAGCCAGAATGGGAATAGATCCAACCCCTAACAATTTTGCCTAGTGAAAGGTGCTCCAACTTGCTGTATGTAAGTTGCCTCCATCGATGTGGAAACTCCATTTTTTGCAGTCATCTATAACTTTTTCTACAAAGTTTACCCTTCAGTTGACAATCTCTCTGTGATTTTACCACTTCAATTCTTTTTTCATTGTTCTTAATTTAAATAGTATAGATAAAAAATAGTAATAACATTAATGTCTTGTACTTTTGCTTTAGAATCAGCCATCCTTCTACTTACGTGGGGTACCATAGTAGAGTGAGTGAGAAAACTCAGGCTTTGCTTTCACTTAGGCCTGGGCTTAAATGTTGGCTCTACCTTTGATTGGCCATGTGGTATTGGGCTCCTTTACTTTCCTTCTCTGTAAAATGGGAGAGTCATCATGCAAACCTCAAAATATTGTAATGACTAACTGGTCTGCTGTATAAAGGGTGTCTAGCACATGGCTGGTGCATTGAAAGGACTCAGAATGTTCACTTGTTATTATTGCATTTGAAAAATAGAGTTTAGTTCTCACTGTGCTTGTAGATTTAAAGGGAGTTTCCTTCCTTACTGGTATTCTTTGGAGTAAATTTTTTATCGCTTTCAAAATAATTCCTTCCACAGAGTTTAGAGTTCATAATATTTTCTTTTTCTTTCCTCCTATTGTGCATTTCTCCTGCTGGGCAGGAAGTTACTGTTCTCCCAGGGAAACAATTTGGATGAAAGGTTGGCTTATGCACTCTGTTCCCTCATGAGCTTTGCTTAACACTCTTTTGAAGGCACTCTGTGCACTTAAGACCTAGGCTCGTGTCTTCTTAATATACCACCCTGCCTTTCATGGCTTAATCAACTTTGTGGTTGATTTGTATACAGCATTACAGAAAAATCAGAAACGTCTGTCCACTTCTTTTCTTTTTCATAGGCCTCTTAAAATGACTTATGTAATAAACATATGGTGGGTCAGCTGCTTGTACAATAGGCAGAAGGAACAGCCTAGGAGTTGGAAAGCCAGAAGCAGAGGAAGGGGGTCAAGTGGGGAGGGTAGGAGCAGGAGAGAGCGGGATTGAAACAGAAAGAAAAGTCAAGGAGAAAGCTCTTTTGTCTTGACCTAATTAGCAAGGAGTCCTGTGACTTGTACTGAGGCCAGAACTAAGTCCTAGAATAAAAGAAAAATAATAGAAGAAGTTGAAGAAAGTTATCCATGGTTCATTTTTGGTAGAGCCAGTGGGTTAAATATAAGAATGAGAGTTCTATAACTTTCCACTTCCTGTTTATGCTAAGCAGATGCTGGTGTCTAAGATGATGAGCACAAAGTGGGGGCTTTGAGATTTTCCATACTTCCTTTAGTACAAATTTGATGTTGAATTAGAGTTCATGGAAGGAATTCTGGAAAAGGGGAAAGAGAAAGGAATTAAAGAGGACCAGAAAGTGTTTATTGAAATAAGGAGACAGCAGAAACCCTCGAGCTTGGTACATGTGGATAGTTAGAAGGTATTCTCAATTTGGGGTCGATGCTGGCTGGTCTGAGGGAGGGGTCTCTGAGTACTTTGCCTAAGTGGAATCATCTGGATCACCTACAGAGGGAATATGTACAGTGTTTGGTGGTGACAGTGATTTTTGCTGCTTGAGGGTCTTTGGCTAAACATGATCTTTTCTAGAAATTCTTTGCTTTCTACAGATTATAACTTGTGTCTGACTTGATGTACTGTTTTATCCTCAGAGTTCATGGTCCGTGTGGGTGAATTGACTAAGATGAGATGTGTTTTCCAGAGCACAGAAGAAAAACACGTGACCAAGGTAGAATGGATGTTTTCAGGACAGCGTGCCAAGGTAACATGGAGGAAACATCACCCGTGTTATAGAAGGCTCTGGCTGATGGTGTTAGGACAGACGTAGACTCAGACATGTGAGAAGGTGTTGCAAGAGCCTAGGGTTTGGGGCTTGTCAGAACTGGACCTTCTAGCAATTTCAGCTTTCTGGTGGGAAAGATAACTCCAATGAAGAAGAAGGAGAAGGAGAAAGAGGAGGAAGTTGTTGATGATGATGCTTAACTTTTAGATGCTGATATGAGATTGTACATGTAAAGCATTTTGTACATGACTTGGCCACTGCATTTTCATTTTCTTCTTCCTCCATTTTCCTTTTTATAGAGGTCATGGGAGAAGGAGGGAGATGACTTTTGTGGCCCAGCAAGGGAAGCAATGGGCTAGGCATAAAAGTGATTACACTCTTATTCTTACTGGGGTTAGTTCTGTGAGTTTTCATCTGTGCTTCCTTGCCCATTTATGTGATGGAGGGACTTTTGATCGGTACTTCGAGTGTTGGAATTGATCGATCCTAAGGGCCAGGGTGAGGGGTATTTCATGGGAACTCTATAAAGCAGTAAACAGCAAGTTCGTTCATTAGACCAGTAGATCTCAACCATGATGTGGTCATATATTTATGGCTCAACATGTGTCATGGGGATATCCCAAGTAACTTGTTACTAATAAAAGTTAAGGTGTAAAATTTATTAAAGACTAACTTTTATAAATTAAAACATATCCCAGGTCATCTCTCTAACAAAGTCATTTGCACTCACTTGATTCCCCTGTGGTATCTGAGTAGGTCACAGTGGGTGACATCATGGTGGAGTATGGGGAACTATATGTGGTCCCAGGTTCACTTCTGAGAGCTTGTCGTGCATGTAAATGTCATCCAGTGAGTAATTCACAGGAGAAAATAGGATGAGAGTTGACATTTTAAGGTTGTGAATTTGAATCACGAGAGACAAAATGTGGGGGGCCAGGTCACTTCTTTCATGTTTGTGTCTACACACTCATTACCTTTTCTTAAAAGCTATAAAAAAGCAATCTACATGTCTTTTTTTTTTTTTTAAATGCCAACATTCATTTAACAAGTTATTTTTAAAGCATTTGCTGTATGATGAATACTCAGTTTCCCTGTCCTGATGGGAAACTGACAACCAAGGTGGAGGGGATCACAGTAAAATAATAAAGCAGCATGTAATATATCAGGCAATAGTGAGAGCCTATAGGGAAGAATAAGACATGGTTTTGGCCGGGCACGGTGGCTCAAGCCTGTAATCCCAGCACTTTGGGAGGCCGAGGCGGGTGGATCACGAGGTCAAGAGATCGAGACCATCCTGGTCACCATGGTGAAACCCCGTCTCTACTAAAAATACAAAAAATTAGCTGGGCATGGTGGCGCGTGCCTGTAATCCCAGCTACTCAGGAGGCCGAGGCAGGAGAATTGCCTGAACCCGGGAGGCGGAGGTTGCGGTGAGCCGAGATTGCGCCATTGCACTCCAGCCTGGGTAACAAGAGCGAAACTCCGTCTCAAAAAAAAAAAAAATAAAGACATGGTTTTGTGGTTTTTATTATATGTGTGCTCGGGGAGGTCTCACCGAGATGACACTTACGTAGAGGTGTGAAGGAAGTGAGGAAGTGAACCCTGCATATGTCTGGCGGGGAAGAGTGTTCTTGCAGTCATAGACAGTAGCAAGTGCAAAGGCCCTGAGGTCAGTATGCAAGGAGCAGCCGACAGCTCCATGTAGCTTGAGTGAAGTTACCCAAGTAGGTGAGGGAAGAGCAACTAGAATTGAAGTCAGAGAGGAAAAGGAGATGGGCTGGGTCATGCAGGGCCTTACATTATAGTAGAAATGAGAGCGGGGCCATGAAGGGTTTTGAGCACAGGAGTAACATGAGTTAACTTACATTTTTAAAGGCTCATCTGCTGAAAATAGATTGTCGTAGAGAATAAGGAGGGAGACAAGTAAGAAAGCTGTTGCAGGAATCCAGGTGAGAGATGGGCTGGACCGGAATGGCCTCAGTGGAGGAGGTGGGACTGGCTGCATTGGGAATATATTTTGAAGGCAGAGGTGATAGGATTTGCTGAGGGATTAGATGTGAGTTGTTCCAGAAAGAGAGGAATTAAGAATGACTCCAGGATTTTTAGCCTGAGTATCTGGCAGAAGGCATTGCCATGTATCAAAATGGGGTAGACTGGGAAGAACTGATTTGGGGGGAAAATGACGAGTTCAGTTTTAGATGTGTTTCAGGCTCCTGTTGGAAATCCAATGAGAAGTGTCATCAGGAATAAAAGTATACTGCTTTTCTTATTGAAAAAGTACACAAATGAAAGTCCTCCTTTTCGCATCCCTCTGTTCAGATGGAAAAACTGTTCATGGTTTGGTGATGTCCTTCACAAGTACACACACCTGCACATGTGTGTATACATGACTCTGTGTTATTTAATGCTTTTTGATAATACCCTTACTGCCTTCACCTAGCAGGGCCTTGGGAGTCCTGAGATCTTCCCTCCCCCATCTTCCCTCCTCCCTCCTCCCCTCCAGTCCTCACAAGCTCATACTTTTTCCCTTTCCCTCTAGGAGGAGATTGTGTTACGCTACTCCCACAAACTCGGGATGACTAGACGGTACTCCCAGAGCTGGGGCCACTTCCAGAATCGTGTGGAACTGGTCGGGGATGTTTTCCTCAATGATGGTTCCATCGTGCTTCAAGGAGTGAGGGAGTCTGATGGAGGAAACTACACCTGCAGTATCTACATAGGGGACCTGGTGTTCAAGAAAACCATTGTGCTGCATGTGAACCCGGAACAACCTCGAAGTATCTAACGTTTGGCTGGGGAGCGCTGAGAGACCTCCTGGCTGGTGCATGGGGCCAGGACTAGAGTGAGGCCGGAGAGGCTCCTGGGATGCAAATTGAAGGAGGCACCCCTCTCAGGTGCTGACTCTGGCCTTGCACAACCCTGAGAATGATGCCTCCTTAGGGGTGGCTCCTCAGATACCTGACTTGCCTCACCCTAGTTCTGGCCCTGCTTCTAGGTCAAGGAGAGGGGAGCTAATGTAGTGAATACCAACCCTCTGCCAGACCCCCCTCATTGCCAGGGTCATTTACTGATGTAAAGGTACAGGAGCTCAGGAAAGGATCGGAGTTGATGTCCAAAGTCAGCATACTTGGCTGCATGGGAAAGCAAGTGCAGAATGCTCTATAGTGGAGCAGGAAATGACCTTGAGCTAGTGAGAGACAGCCAGGAACAGAGAGAAACAGGAAGGCACCAGAACTAAAAATGGAGGGGTTTTCTGATCAGAGGTTCTGGATTCTGGCAAACAGTGTGCATCAAGGCCAGAGGCGTGTAGGAGAGGAAAGACTTGATTGTGTTGACAGAGAGAGGTTGACAAGTGAGGGGTTAAAGTTAAACCATAACCCGTTAGCAGTCAGGATGTGGCCTGTGGACTTTGCCTCTCGCTGGGGCCTTCAGGAGTTGGCTGTGGTTGGTTGGGGGTGGGGAAGATGGGTGAGGAAGATGGGTGAGGATGGAACATACCTCATACCTCAGGCCTGAGACTTAAGTCTGTGGAGGCGCCTTGTCTCCAGCTGGAGAGGGGGGCAGGGCAGGTGGGTTTCTTAAAGAACCATCATCTCTCTGTGCGCTTCATTCTCAGAAGTCCAATTCACAGAGAAATATGAGCCATTACGGGGCCTCAGGCAGCTTCTCCACCCACAAACATATCTGTCTCCATTCTTATTTCTGCCCTGAAATCTGGAGGCAGAGGAGAGTCCCTTCTGCTCTGGGCTTTTGTGGCCCCCTGTGCCCAGGTGGCCTCCGTCTCAGGAGCCTTACAGCATGGCTGTTTGAGCTCTCACTTTCTGTTGGTTTCGACCATTCACCGGAACATTGGCCCAAGTCTACCACTTACCTACTTCAGCTCCATTCTATGTCTTCCTTTTTCCAAAGACCGCTTTCCTGAGACACAAGTCACATACTATACAATTTGCCCACTTAAAGCGTTCAGCTCAATGGTTTTAATACATTCAGAGCTGTATAACCACCACCACAATCCTGTATTTCTTTCTCAACATGGCCAAATCATTGCTAAAGGCCTGTGTTTGGTGTCTCACTGTCTCATCTCCCATTAGCTCCTCAGTGCACTGCATTCTGGCTTCTTTACCTCTGCTCTAGCTTAGATCACCAATGGCACTCCCATTATCCACCCTCAGCCTTCTGCACCTCAGTAGCATTGGACACTATATTCCATATGCATTCTATGTTGGACACAATCCCACACGCACCCACAGATATATACAGTCAACCCTACACAAGTTCCCCACAAATCCTTCAAATGCAACATGTCTAAACCTACCCGTACACACCCTCCTCAGCCCATCTCCCCAACCTCAGTTGTCTAACCAGATGCCTGGGGTGTGCTTGATTCTTTCTCTTTCCCAGACCCCTCATCTAACAGGTCAACAAGTCCTTGACTTCTGCTTCAGACTCCTGAAGTTGTCTTCCAGTCTGTCACTGCTTAGTTCTGGCTGTCTTTATCTCTGTCTTGAACTGTAGGCCTCTAACCAGTCTCTGCTTTCACTCTTAGCCACTGCTCCTCATTCTTCATATGGCTCTTGGCGGCATCTTTCCAAATCACATTCAGAGCTTTCTCTTCCACTGCTTATAATCTTTCAATGGCTTTTCCATCACCTGCAGAAAAACGCCAGATTCTTGGTTGAGATAGTCAAGGTCCTTCCTGCCTTGGACCCTGTCGTCTCTCGAGCACACCCACAGATGCCACCTTTGTGCCAGACCCACTGAACTCTCTCAAGTTTCTAAAGCCACCATTCTGTCAGGCCTCCAGACCTCATGCAGAACATCCCCTCTGCATGGGGGAGCAGGCAGATGGGTTTCTTAAAGAACCATCACCTCTCTGTGCACTTCATTCTCAGAAGTCCAATTCACAGAGAAAATACGAGTCCTTCCCCATGTTGGGTATGTCTGCCCAACAAACTGGACGTTTTCTATAAGTCTCGGGCTAAATGTTGGAAATTTTGCTGGCAAATTTTCATTTGCTGCACATAGAATTGGGCACTCTTTTTTCTGGGCCCCTCTGTTCCCCATGCAGACGTCTCTTGCAGCACCTAGAGCAGTGTGTGGTTTTCTGTTGACATGTTTGTCTCCTTCCTTGGAAGGAGCGACCACACATCATTTGTCTCTGAATCCTCTGTACCTAGTGCTGTCTGGCACTGAGGAGGCGTTTGCTTTCTGTATTTAGAACCAAGCAGATGAGTAGAAGGTACTGTATGGGCAGAAGTTCCTGCGAAGGCTTTACTTGGTATCGTCACAGTGGGGCTGAGTCTTGCGGCATGCGTTCTTTTGAAAGCAATTACTTGCCCTTAGGAAGATCAGCAACCTCTAAGATGCCTGTTATTTCTCAGTCACTTGATAAGCCAAGTTTTGAAAGGAAACTTTACTACAGGTGAAGTGCTAGCCTCTTCTCCCACCCACCTTAATCTACATTTTAGGGTAAACAAGGGGGTTAGACTTTGGTTCTCAATCTCATGGAGACAGCGTCCGCAGTGTCCAGATATGGGGTGGAGTCTGGTCTTCCCCTCCACGTCCTGGCCTGGCTGGTGCTGGTGCTGTGTGGCATAGGGCTGTGGGGCTCTCAGCTCTTTGCTAAGGTACTGAGACCCTCTCCTTGTTTTTCTCCTTTCCCAAGCACTGGTCACCCCGGCGGCCCTGAGGCCTGTGGTCCTGGGTGGTAATCAGCTGGTGATCATCGTGGGGATTGTCTGCGCCACAATTGTGCTGCTCCCTGTTCTGCTACTGATCGTGAAAAGGACCTGTAGGAATAAGAGGTACAGGGCTGCCCTCATCGCTTGGGTTGGGAGGCTAGAAGTGCAGGGCTGCCTCTACCCCAAAGTGGAAGAGGGTGACAGGGCCCTACCTATGCCATTCTCACAGAAGGGGGTATTTTTAAATGGAATCATCTGTGGTTGTCAAATTAGATGTCATCATATAGTAACCCTGCCCGCTTTGCTCACTGTGCCCCCGAAAGACTTGGATGTTCCTATGCTATCCTCATTCACTTTGGTATTACGTAAAGACTACAAACTCCCTTAGAAATGGGGGTCTCAGTAGGGCATAATTCAGAGTATAAATCTTACACAAGTACTATCATGCTACCATTCACTACCTAAGAGAAATGATTTTTAAATTACCCACACTGTACGTTCTGCATAGAAGCTAAGATCATGAGGGTTGCCAGTGGTTTTATCTAAAGGACCACATTCTAATTATGAGACATGATTTTTGAGTGGGTGCCTTCAGGTTCTAAGTGAATTATTGTTAAAATGGGCTTTTAAAGGCCTGAATTTCATCAGTAGTTCTTTCAGAGTTTCAGAAGTGCCCAGATGCTCCGACAGGGATATTAGTGCAGATCCATGTCCCTCAGGTTATCCGGCTATCAATGGAATATGTTGGTAGCGCAGATTGACTCATTAAAATAGTGTCAGTGGGAAAGGGCCTCATGGATAATCCTGACTTTTGAGTGTTCTTTCCCAGTGGGTCATGAATCCTACAGAAGAACATTTGTGCCTACTGGGCTTTCACTTCCACTCCCTAGGGCTTTCTGATTTGATTTTGAACTTGGCTGCCTCTCTGAAGGTCTTTGCCCTGGGCATGCTCATAGGACTGAGCTAGACAACCTGGGTTCCACTGTCAGCTTACTTCCCCTGTCTGGGCCTCAGTTTCCCTCCAAAGGAAGGGTAGTACTTCCATGTCTAGTTGTTTATTCTAAAGAAATAATTAGATGGATATGCTGAGACTGGTGCAAAAACTGCAGTCTTGCTTATAATTAACAGTAGGGATCATTGCCAGTGTCTGTCAGAAAGGTAATGATTCAGGGAACCGGCGTTTCACTCAGTGAAACGCTGCAGACCCCTCTATGTAATGACATGGAAAGATATCCAAGGGGTAATAATATAGAATTTATAGTATGATCTCACTTTTATAAAGGAGAAAATAATATGACGCTCACTCCAGCAGCATATGTAGTAAATACATTTTATGTGAGCTTATACTTACACTGAGAGAGGCTTGGAAGGATAGTTGTAAAATCTATCCTTTTAAGGACTTAAGGAGTTTTCAGGAGTTAAGGTGTGGTATTTGAGATGAAGGAGAAGGTGGATCCCATGGGGTGAGGGGTGGCAGGGAACTTCTGCTTCCAACTGTCTACGTTTCTGTATTATCTAAATTATTTTACAATGAGAAGATACAACTTTAAAATCAGAAGATTCAATTAAAATATTTCCACTGAGACCAAAAAATATGGTTTATTTTCTAGCTTAAACCTTGAGAGAGAGAGAGAGAGAGAGAGAGAGAGAGAGAGAGATTTTTTCAGTTCTGCCTTAGGCCAAAATAGAAAAAAGAAAGTATATTCAGAAAGCAAATGGTCATAAGATCAAAGGCCAAGGGGCCCGGGACAGGACAGGCTCAGAGCTCCCGGCTCCGGGCTTGGGTGGGGTGGGCTCCGCCCCCTGGGAGGCCAGGAGCCCTTCGGACAGGCGTCTTGCTGAGCTCCTGCTGCCCCCTGCTGGTTCCACTGCACTCCCTGGTCCTCAGAAATGCAGAGGGGATGGTCAGGTGGAATCCCATGGCCCCTCTCTCTTCATTCACTTAAAATTACATCTCCCATAGGGCAGAAAGTGGTTTGGGTGATAATAGAGAAGTCGAAGCTGTTTTTCAGCCTAAATTACCTCCAGAATGGCTTCTTGTTCTTCATTAGAAGAGATGCGCTGGCCGGGCCTGGTGGCTCATGCCTGTAATCCCAGCAGTTTGGGAGGTCGAGGCGGGCGGATCACGAGGTCAGGAGACAGGGACCATCCTGCACAACATGATCTACTAAAACTACAAAAATTAGCTTAGTGTGGTGGCACGTGCCTGTAATCCCAGCTACTAGGGAGGCTGAGGCACAAGAATAGCTTGAACCCTGGAGGCGGAGGTCGCAGTGAGCTGAGATCCAGCTTGGCTACTGGCTACAGAGCGAGACTCTGTCTTACAAAAAACAGAAACAAAAACAAAAAAAACCGAAATGCACTTCTCAGGTTTCCAGGTGAGCCGTGTAGCCCCGACTGTAGGAGTCCAGAGAGAATAGTTTCTTCTCTGGGGTCTCTCTCTTCACAAAGCCAATCGGGGTCTCCTACAGGGACCCTTGGATAAACCATACCAGCTGGTTAATTCCACATGCTTTTCATGCCCTGCAGTTCAGTGAATTCTACAGTCTTGGTGAAGAACACAAAGAAGACTAATCCAGAGATGAAAGAAGAACCCCGCTATTTTGCCCGCTATGAAGGGGAGGTGAGCACACACTTCAGCATAAAAGTGTAGATGCAGGCCTGGGTGGTTAACATTCCCTGGGAACCGTGTCTTACCCACTGTATGTTGCAGCTCGCAGGCCAGTGTCTGGCACAGAGCAAGGACTCAGGAAGCCTTTGTCATTAGAATCTGAGCCTCTGAAGACTAGAATTCGTGGCGGGTGCGGTGGGGGTGGGCTGGGTCAGCCCCGGGCAGCAGACCCTGGTATTGGGCTGAGGAAAGAGCACTGCGCTTGGAGTCAGAAATCTCTGCCATCCCCCCAGTCTCATCAGCAAAATGAGGATAAGGATAAAGATATTATAGTTGCCCAGCCTGCTTGACAGGGTTGGTGTAAGGCTCACATAAGATGATGATATGCAAATGCTTTGTAATCTAGGAGGTGCTATTTGTCTAAAGTCTAATGGAGAATTATAATACATTCAGGAGTCAAGGAGTTTTAATGCTTAACATGAAATCGTCTAAGACCTTTGGCAAGAAAGGATTAAGAAGGACTTTTCTCTCCACATTGATTTGTAATGGAGTTATAAATAATTGCTTCTAGAGACTGAGAAATGGATGGGTTTTCTTTAACTCCTGTTCTCCTTGCTTTTTTTTTCTTTAATTTTTAAGAAACTCTTTGAATAGTTACCTTTCTCTATTTTGGGCTGTTTTTGTCCCGAGAGTAGGATTTTCTCCCGATAGAGTGCAGGGGCCTCCAGAAGTCCAAGAATGGGTCACTGGTGATGAAACTGCATTCCCAATGAGTGACAGGACCATGAACCTCGAAGCTGTGAGGCTCAATGAGGGCTGGCCCTGCCACATAAACCCTCTAGGGAGATGATGACAATTCACTGCTGATTAATGCCATTCTGCCTTTATTGTAATTAGAAGGAAATAACCACAGAATACAAGGAGTTTAGCAAGATAAGGAACTCCTGCTGTTACCTAAACATCCATCTAAACAAAGATGTTTGGCTTTTGAGGCAGAGTTTGATTCCTAAGACTGTGTTCTTTGGCAGTTAATTTTCAAGAAGACTGAAGACTGAATTAACATTTTTGAGTATTCTCTAGCTCTCAGTAACCCTTTGAACCTACCAATTTGGGTAGTCAATCCCCAGCAAATAGGATTGGGCGGCCTTTACTCTGGTGTGTAAGAGTCATCTAATTTTTAGGAATTTTTGTACCATTTTCCCCCTCTAGAAACACATTTACTCCTCAATAACTACACGGGAGGTGACTGAGGAAGAAAAACCAAGTGAAAACTCAGAGTCCGCCTACATGACCATGGTGAGAATTATTCCAGCCCCAGCTGCGCCAGGTGTCAGAGGCTCGGGTGGCGCTGGTGGTAGACATGGCTAGGCTGTCCTGGGAGGCTGCTGAGGGCAGAGATTTTTCTAAGTAGCAGGAAAGTCTGAGAAACTGAAGTTCTACTGGATAGAAGAGTAATATCGAACTTTTTTACCCAGTCTCAAGTATTAAACGTCATCACCAGAGGTTATTTATGTTAGTGGTGAAAAGAAGTCAAGAGTGACCTTTACCGGGGGGCAGGGAGAATGCCTTTTGCCTCATCAGTTCGACCTAATAAAGAAAATATGGCCGGGTGTGGTGGCTCATGCCTGTAATCTCAGCACTTTGGGAGGGCCAGGTGGGTGGATTGCTTGAGACCAGTTCAAGACAGCCTGGCCAATGTGGCAAAACGCTCTCTCTACTAAAAATATAAAAATTAGCCAGGTGTGAGGACATGTGCCTGTAATCCCAGCTACTGGGGAGGCTTAGGCATGAGAATTGCTCGAACCTGGGAGGCAGAGGTTACTTGGGCCGAGATGGTACCACTACAGCCTAGGTGACGGAGGGAGACTGTGTCTCAAAAAAAAAAAAAAAAAAAAAAAAAAAAAAAAAAAGCCAGGTGCAGTGGCTCACGCCTGTAATCCTAGCACTTTGGGAGGCTGAGGCAGGCAGATCACTTGAGGTCAGGAGTTCGAGACCAGCCTGGTCAACATGGTGAAACCCCATCTCTACTAAAAATACAAAAAATTAGCCGGACATGGTGGCAGGCACCTGTAATCCCAGCTACTTGGGAGGCTGGGGCAGAAGAATTGCTTGAACTGGGAGGTGAAGGTGGCAGTGAGCTGAAATTGTGCCACTGCACTCCTAAGAAAATAGGATGAGATCCTTGGGCAAGTATTGTGTTGCAATGAATTGCTTTCTTCCCATGAAAAGGTCAAAGTAGGCTTTTTTTTTTTTTTTTTAACTTTGTGACTTATTATAGTTTGTCATAAGCTAACTGCCAGGCGGGCTACATGCTGGATCTCCTACAATATTTTGGAGTCTGATTTCTACTTTCCCTTTGCTTAGACTTCTGTAGCCCCCTAGGGAACTCTACACCTAGAAAAGGCGCCTCGGGGCGTGCGGTGAGTAGGGGTAGGGACTAACGGAGTGAGCTGGCAATGAGCACTGTGCTATTTGTAGACTGATTATAGGCACCCAGCCCATTAAGGAGCAGTGTTCTGCTAGGTTCGGGAAGGCTGGCCTCCTCTGCTTGTGGAATGATGGGCTTTGTTTGTTCGTGCGGCACCAGCCCTGAGGACACATGACTCCCAGCTGATTGCTGCAGAGAACCGTCTGCCAGGGAAGTGTGAGATCAGAGGCCTGGCTTGGATCCACTGAGTGAAACATTAACTCCACTCTGAAGTTGCAGCTGAATGGAGTCATTTTCCGCCTGTGTCTTCCTCCCATTATTGTTACATGATGCTGCAGTCACTTGCCAGGCCTTATCCTGGCTCCTGGAATCCTGCTGATGCAGCTGCCTTGTGGCTACTGCTGAGTGGGTCACCAGCCAGGGTGGCCCTGCTTGCAGAAAGTCTCCGAGGTGGAGATGATGCAGGAAGAACAATTGTCTTCACAGCTACCTCCCCTGGGTTTAAAGCTAGGCACTGATGGTTTGGATTTTGTGGAAAACGCCATTCCTGTCCTCTTGAACTAGATCCAACAGAGTAAGAGGAGAGGCCTGGGCCGCAAACTCAAAGGCCGGCAGGGGCTGGTCAGGTTATTTTAATATATGATGTGCCAAGTTAAATAAACCTGTTGGTGAATTTAGGACTGCAGGCCACTTGTTTGAGACCTCATTTGCAAAGGTGTTCTCCGATAGGGAGCAGGAGTAACAAAGAGCCTTTGTTTTCTGTTGTTGAGTTGATGGAATTCATGTACCTGTAGTGGTACCTTACTGGTTTCCCTTTCTGAGGCTGTACGCAGTGGTTCAAATAACAAGCTGTGGAGTTGGACAGACCTGGGTCCAAATTCTGACTCTGATGCAGCCAGATGGTCTTGGGCAGGTAACTTGGCCCGTCTGAGCCTCAGTTTCCTTATCCTTAGAATGGGAATAATGAAACCTACCTCCTCCTGGCAAGGATCAAGTGAGATAATGCATATGAGATTCAGAATTGGGCCGGGTTCATGAAGAGAGCTCAATGAACAGCAGCTGCTATGATTGCGGAACTACTTCTTACAAGTGTGCTTTGCTTCTTTCTTCCCTTCCCCCACAGCACCCAGTTTGGCCTTCTCTGAGGTCAGATCAGAACTCACTTGAAAAAATGTCAGATGGGGGAATGCCAAAAACACAGCAAGCCTATTGAGAAGAATGGAGAGTCCCTTCATCTCAGCAGTGGCAGAGACTCTCTCCTCTGTGTGTCCTGGGCCACTCTACCAGTGAATTTAGACCCCCACCCTCCCAGCTGTCCTCCTGTCTTGTTTGGTCAAAGCGCTGAAGATGGAGAGTTTGGGGCCTGGCAGAGAGACTGGACAGCTCTAGAGGAACAGGCTTTGATGATGGGTGGGGGGCATGGACTTGGCCTCTGGAATGGGACACTGGCCCTGGGAACTGGGCTGAGCTGAATGGCCTCAAGCCCCCCATTGGATCAGACCCTCCTGTGAGCTGTGTTTTTAGTGGATGAGTTACTGAGAAGAAGCAGAGATAAAAACCAACCCAAATCACTCCTCTGGAACATTATTTCTAAATAAATGTGGTTTGTGAAAATCGTCCCATCTTTATGCCCTGATTATAGGAGGAAGTGAAATCTTGATGAGGAATTTACAGTTAGAAACTTCTGGAAAAACTGAAGTTCCTGGAGGAAAGCCATACCGTGCCAACACACTAGGGCTGGTTTTGGTCCTGGGAAAGGTTAGGGGTGAATGGGTTGGAAGTGGGGTGTGAATACAGCTTTGGAATTTAACCCAGCGGTTCTTCAATCCTGCTGGGCATTGCTGGTGGCTCCTTGCAGGGCTTCATCACAGGCCTCCTAATTTGAAATTTTTGGGTGCAGCTTAGGCATTTAACTTTCTCGATACTCATGGGTTGCCTCAGTGGATAGCCACTGATTTAATTATTGGTCTGAAATGTGCAGTTCCTATACTTTTGGTTGTGATTTTAAGATTTGATAAGTTAGTCTTAAAAATTCTTGGTGGGGGGGCATCCAAATTGGTAATGAGGAAGTCAAACTGTCTCTGTTTGCTGATGACCTGATCATAAACCTTGAAAACACTAAAGACTCATCCAAAAAGCTCCTAGAATTGGTAAATGAATTCAGCAAAGTTTCAAGATACAAAATACAAACCAGTAGCTTTGTTATACACCAGCAGCAACCAAGCTGAGAATCAAATCAAGAACCCAACCTCTTTTGTAATAGCTGCATAAAAAAATAAAATACTTAGGAATATACTTAATTAGGGAGGTGACAGAGCTCTGCAAGGAAAGTTACAAAACATTGCTGAAAGAAATGATAGATGACACAAACAAATGGAAACACATCCCATGCTCATGCATAGGTAGAATCAATATTGTAAAAATGGCCATACTGCCTGTATTTAGTTCGTTCTCACACTCCTGATTAAGACATACCAGCGACTGGTAAGAACAAGAGGTTTAATTGGACTTACAGTTCCACATGGCTGGGGAGGCCTCAGAATCATGGCAGAAGGTGAAAGGCACTTCTTACATGGCAGTGGCAAAAATGAGGAAGATGCAAAAGCAGAAACTCCTGATAAAACCTCAGACCTCATGAGACTTATTCACTACCATGAGAACAATATGGTGGAAACCACCTTAGTGATTCAACCTATCTCCCACCGGATCCCTCCCACAATATGTGGGAATTATGGGAGTACAATTCAAGATGAGATTTGGGTGGGGACACAGAACCAAACCATATCATTCTGACTGTGGCCCCTCCAAATCTCATGACCTCACATTTCAAAACCAATCATGCCTTCCCAACAGCCCCTCAAAGTCTTAACTCATTTCAGCATTAACCCAAAAGTCCACAGTCCAAGGTCTCATCTGAGACAAGACAAGTACCTTCCACCTATGAGCCTGTAAAATCAAAAGCTAGCTGGTTACTTGTAGATACAGTGGGGCTACAGTAAATGGTGCTGAGATAAATGGCAAGCCACATGTAGAAGAATGAAGCTAGATCCTCATCTCTCACCTTATACAAAAATCAACTCAAGATGAATCAAAGACTTAAATATAAGATCTGAAACCATAAAAATTGTAGAAGATAACACTGGAAAAACCTTTCTAGACATTGGCTTAGGCAAAGACTTCATGACCGAGAACCCACAAGCAAATGCAACAAAAACAAAGATAAATATATTGGACTTAATTAAACTAAAAAGCTTTTGCACAGCAAAAGAAATAATCAGCAGAGTTAATAGACAACTCACAGAGTCAGAGAAAATCTTCGCAATCTATATATCCAGCAAAGGACTATTATAATATCCAGAATCTACAAGGAACTCAAATAAATCAGCAAGAACAAAACAATGCCATAAATAAGTGGCTAAGGACATGAATAGACAATTCTCAAAAAAAGATATACAAATGGCCAAGAAACATATGAAAAAAAATGCTCAACATCACTAATTATCAGGAAATGCAAATCAAAACCACAATGCGATACCACCTCACTTCAGCAAGAATGGCCATAATAAAAAAATTTTTTTAAAATATAGTTGTTGGCATGGATGTGGTGAAAAGGGAACATTTTTACACTGTTGGTGAGAATGTAAACTAGTACAACCAAGACGGAAAACAGTGTGGAGATTCCTTAAAGAACTAAAAATAGATCTACCATTTGATCCAGCAATCCCACTACTGGATATCTACCCAGAGAAAAAGAAGTCATTATACAAAAAAGATAGGCTGGGCACAGTGGCTCATGCTTATAATCCCAGCACTTTGGGATGCGAGGTGGGCGGATCACGAGTTCAGGAGTTTGAGACCAGCCTGGCCAACATGGTGAAACTCTGTCTCTACTAAAACTGCAAAAATTTGCTGGGCGTGTTGATGCATGCCTATAACCCCAGCTACTCGGGAGGCTGAGGCAGGAGAATTGCTTGAAGCTGGGAGATGGAGGTTGTGATCCAAGATTGCACCACCGCACTCCAGCCTAGGTGACACCGCAAGACTCTGTCTTGAAAAAAGACAAAAAAGATACCTGCACACACATGTTTATTGCAGCACAATTCACAATTGCAAAAATATGGAATCAGCCCAAATGCCCATCAATCAATGAATGGATGAAGAAAATAAATACCATGGAATACTACTCAGTCATAAAAAGGAATGAAATAATGGCATACGCAGCAACCTGGTTGGAACTGGAGAGCATTACTCTAAGTAACTCAGGAATGGAAAACCAAACATCATATGTTCTCACTCGTAAGTAGGAACTAAGCTATGAGGATGCAAAGGCATAAGAATGATATAATGGACTTTGGGGACTCAGGTGAAGGGTGGGGGAGGTGAGGGATAAAAGACCACACATTAGGTACAGTGTACACTGCTCAGGTGATGGGTGCACCTAAATCTCAGAAGTCACCACTGAAGAACTCATTCATGTAATCAAACACCACCTGTTCCCCAAAAACTTAAAAAAATCCTATAGGGTTGGGTACAGTGTCTTATGCTTGTAATCCCAGTGCTTTGGGAGGCCAAGGGGGAGGATCACTTGAGACCAGGAGTTCAGGACCAGTCTGGGCAACGTAGTGAGACCCATCTCAAAATGAAATGAAATGAAATGAAATAAAATAGATTAGCTGGGTGTGGAGGTGCATGCCTTTGGTCCCAGCAACTCAGGAGGCTGAGGTAGGAAGATTGCTCAAGCCCAGGAGTTAGAACCTGCAGTGAGATGTGATTGCGACATTGCACTCCACTCCAGCCTGGGGAACAGGTTGAGATCCTGTCTCAAAATAAGAAAGAGGAAAGGAAGGGAAAAGAAAGAGGAAGGAAAGGAAGAAACAAAAGAAAATCCTTTGGTTCTGAACAACTTCCAGCCTTCCAGGATCCTCCTGGGTTCCGCCCTGGCCTCCTTTCCTGACTGCCACAGAACCTTTCTCATTCTCTGCAATGTTTCTTCCCATTTAGCCATGCAGGGCCAGATAAAGAGGAGGTCTTTTCTGGTTTTCTGATTTCTGATCCAGTCTTAAATGGGCCTGCATTTTTGAATGATTCGCCAACTCTCCAAACATCAGAGTCCTCTCATAACACCCATTATGAACTCCCTCTTTTACCAGCTGTTCTCATTGAGCCATGGATAAGCATCATTAAATGCTTCCTTCTTATCTGCTAGCTCTCGGTGAGGAGTATGTCAGTGATTTTCCATATGGGTATTGAAGGCAGTGTCCTGTCCCACACATACCAGGGATATATATTGGTGAGACAAGTAAAGGGGGAAGTGGACTGTCTGGTATCTCGAGTGTTCACGAAGAGGAAGTGGTTTCATTTCTGGGCTATTAAGTAATATTCCCTCCTGGAATGAGGGGCCCCGTTCCGCTTCCTCAAATATTGCGTGCATTTGAAGATGGCTTTCAGGATACAGAGTTAGGTGGGTGGATGGTGATTTTAAATCTGTTGCTCTGGGTCTAAGAAAATAATTAGGATAAGAGCAGGAGGGTGGGCTGGGCAGCTTATCCACATGATCCACAGTGGGAATTTGGATCGTGAAAGTGTAGGTGTGCCCAAATTCCAATTTGATTCATTCAGAGTTTCGTTTCCATTCTGGGTTCGGCAGTTGGACTGAGGGGAAGGAAGAGGAAGCCCACATCTCTGCTCCAAGCCTTCTTCCCCACAAACCTTCCCCTTATCCACAGGCATGGAGCCAAGTCCACAGCTGTCAAACACTAATTTCTCCTAAAGCCGAAGCAGCCCTAAGGGGCCTGGGAAAGAGACTCACTTCCCATTCAGCCCTTCTACTAGAGGAGGTTTGTCCATTACATCCAGGAACACAAAGGGAAATCAGGAAATGGGCTTCAAGATCAAATAGTCCTGCTTCAAATCCTGGCCGTCTCTTACTCTTCAACATTGCCAAGTTTATTTGAATCCTTTGAGGCTCTTTTCCCTATCGGTAGAATGGGGACTCAGAGTGTTTTTGGAAGGACTGGGTGAGGCAGCATAGGGGATAGGGCCTGGCCTGAGCCTTCCATCTTCAAACGTGTTTTTCCAGGTAGACGTATTGTCTTAACTACCGCCATTCAGAAATGAGTTCTTTTATCTTCTATTTAATGCTAATCAGTCTTTGATATTCAATCTTAATAACATAATTAACCAGTATGGATGACAATATCTTCCGGTGATTCAGTCCTCGTCCTTTGTTAGTTTTGATTTTTATGGGCAAAAAGCCCTTTACCAAAATCCCTAAATCCCTCTTCCCATCCAAAGAAAGACAGAGTTAGGAAGCTGAGCTTAGGCTAAGGCTTTGTATAGCTCTGAGGAGACAGATTTTGAAGGACCAGAAAGATACTGAAGGTCCTTGTAGTAGAGCCTTTAGCAAGCAGTTTGTTGTCTGAATTTGCAGTATTTTAGATCCCTGGAACATCAGATGCTCTCATATTTGAAGGTTTGCAGAGTACACAGGCCTTTGCCAACAGAAAGCAGCCCCAAGGGTGGCAGGAGTGGAGCCACTCATGAATAATGGAGAACCTAGCAGCTTCAGAATTTGGCGATTGCAACGGAAAACAGGTCCACTTGTCCACTGAGGATCTGCAGAAGACGAGCTGAGCCTCCTGTCAAAGCCTGCAGCCTTCTGCCAGCCCTTTAGTTGTCTGTTCCCCGTTGCTCCCAACCCCAGGGTCCTTTTCTCTCTTTTGACTAGTTGGTATGCTCACCTGTCTACGTTAGTAATTGTCTTCTTTCATAAGACACTAGGTCTGTGTGTGTGTGGTGGCGGGAGCCACTGCATTAGCTCAGTTATTTGGAGCTGCAGAGCCTGCGGTTACAGTTACTCTCTTAATTCAGCATAAACAAAATTTCCCAGAACCACTGACGTTCGGTCCTGGCCAGCTAGTTTGCAGATGTGCTCTAGGGAGGTCAGGCAATCCATGACCACTTCTGTAAAACCCAACCATCGAAACATCCCTTCTTCAAAAAAAATAAGGGAACTTGAAGTTTTCTCAGAGAGCTGAGACCTTTCTCATTTCTTAGATGGTGCGAGCAATAGTGATTTACCGGTCTGAGAATTTTAAAGCTGTGTGAACTCTGCCCTGTATGTTCATGGCCTTCTGTATGTTGGTGCCATCTTGTCTGCCTATCCATACTTCATTAAAAAAGATAGCTTTAGGCCAGGCACGGTGGCTCACGCCTGTAATTCCAGCACTTTGAGAAGCCAAGGTGGGTGGATCACCTGAAGTCAGGAGCTCGAGACTAGCCTGGCCAACATGATGAAACCCTCCTGTCTCTACTAAAAATACAATAAGTTAGCTGGGCATGGTGGCAGGTGCCTGTAATCCAAGCTACTCCAGAGGCTGAGCAGGCGAATTGCTTGAACCTGGGAGGCAGAGGTTGCAGTGAGCCGAGGTCACACCATTGCACTCCAGCCTGGGCAACAAGAGCAAAACTTGTGGAACAGGTGGTTTTTGGTTACACGGATAAGTTCTTTATTGGTGATTTCTGAGATTTTAGTGCACCCATCACCTGAGCAGTGTACACTGTACCCAATATGTAGTCTTTTTCTTTTTTCTTTTTTGAGACAGAGTTTCACTCTTGTTGCCCAGGCTGGAGTGCAGTGGCACAATCTCAGCTCACTGAAACCTCTGCTTCCCAGATTCAAGCGATTCTCCTGCCTCAGCCTCCCAAGTAGCTGGGACTACAGGCACCCGCCACCATGTCCGGCTAAAGTTTGTATTTTTAGCAGAAATGGGGTTTCACCATGCTGGGCAGGCTGGTCTTGAACTCCTGACCTCAGGTGATTCACCCCCCTTTGCCTCTCAAAGTGCTGGGATTACAGGCGTGAGCCACCATGCCCGGCCTACTTTTAGTTCTTTGAGGAATCTCCACACCGTTTTCTATAGTGGTTGTGCTAATTTACATTCCCGCCAGCAGTGTAAAAGTGTTCCCTTTACATTGCATCCACACCGACATCCGTTTTTTAACTTTTTAATTATGGCCATTCTCGCGGGTGTGAGGTGTTATCTCTGTGTGGCTTTAATTTGCATTTTCCTGATGATTAGTGATGTTGCATGCCTCATTTTTTTCCATAACAGGAGCCCTCTGCTCTGTGCGTTGCTGTCTTTCCTGCTGTTGGTGTACTCTGGCATGGGATGCCCTCTTCCTTTCCTTCTTCCTCCCCACATGAACGTTCCTTCAAGGCCCTGCTTGAGGTCACCTACCTGGGTGAGCTCTTCTCACCTCTTTCTAGATGTCTCTGCACTTGATCTGCTTTTGTCTTTCATTGTCTTCTAATTGTTTCATGGGTGTGATACTTTGTTTTCTCTTAGAGATCTCAAACTCTTAGGAATTCTGCTTTAGGCCAGGTGCGGTGGCTCATGCCTGTAATCCCAACACTTTTGGGGGCCGAGGTGGGTGGATCACTTGAGGCCACGTGATTGAGACCAGCTTGGCTGACATGGAGAAACCCTGTCCCTACTAAAAATACAACAATTAGCCAGGTGTTGTGGTGCAGACCTGTAGTCTCAGCTACCCCGAAGGCTGAGGCACAAGAATCACTTGAGCCTGGGAGGTGAAGGTGGCAGTGAGCCGTGATCTTGCCACTGTACTCCAGCCTGGGCAACAGAGTGAGACCGTTTAAAAAAAGGAAAATTCTGCTGTAGGTCTTATCTTGTAGCATTTGACCCCAAGGGAGACAATCCGTTGTTGAATGGGGGCGGCAGGGCGGTGGAGGGGAACAGCATGGGCAGGGAGCAGCTGGACCTGGCTCCCATTCCCAATTGTACCATACCTTGGATGGGGAAGATCACGCTGATGGAATTTCTGCCCCTTCCCCAGATGTGAAGTAGATATTCACTTATTTTCGTCTGCTCAAGGACCAGTAGAGGCCCAGTGCATGCTCAGAAGAATAAGACGCAATCTCAGTTGGGGAGGTCAGATGGGTAAGCAACTAATAAAAATACGCTTTGACTCCTGTTCAATATAAGGTGTTCCTGGGTTCCCATGCCTCCTGTGGGTGGGACTGCACCCACCATGCTGTGTTGCGAGTGTATGTATTTATCTCCTTATCTAGAATGTGAGCTCTCCAAGGGCGAGCTGTATCTCATTCATTTCTTGGTCTCTAGTTTCTAGTGGAGTGTCTAGTGCATAGGGGCTGTTCCACAGATATTTGAGTTTGTTGAATGAGAAATTTGACTGATAATGAGTGAATGTGCCCAGGGTCACAGGAGCAGAGAGAAGAGGTATTCAGAAGAGCAGGAGTAGGTGAATTTGGAGCACATTTTTGAAGAGAGACCATGAGCTTGATGGGCAGGCAAGGGAGAAAGGGCATTCCTACAAGGGAAAATGGTGAAGGCAAAGACATAGAGATGTGAGGCTGCATGCGGGGTTAGAGAAAATTTGCCTGGTGAGGAAGGGCTTCAGAAGGGTGTGGGACAGAGAAGAGAGGTGAGTGAAATGCATCCCATCCTCGTAGCTTGCGAGCAGACTACTGCATGCCCTGCAGATCACAGGAGGCCAGCATTGCATCTGAGGCTTGTTCCTGCTTCCTTCACCCCTCTCCCTGAACCCAAGCCTGGCTTCTCCTGGCCCCTTGCTCACAGTATGCAAACCTTTTGAGGCTGAAGGCAGTGCTTCTCAAGCTTTAACAAGTATCACCCATAGGTCTTGTTAAAAATGTAGATTCGGATTCCTTGGGACTGGGATGGGGCCTGTAGTTCTGCCTTTCTCACGAACTCCCAGGTGACACCCATGATGCCGGCCTGCGGACCACACTTTGAGAAGTGAGGCTCTAAGGAAAATAAAGAGGGAGGCTCTCTAGGGCCTTGGTGAGGCATTCCAAAGGTAAAAGGGAACTACCTGCCTTTGAGTTACTTGCAACACCACTTCTCCCAGTAGGGTAGGTAATTGAGTGCTGTCTAATAAAACTTTCAGTGATAAATAATCCTGGGCACCAATGCCAAAACCACAGGGCTTCACTCCTAAAAAAGTGCATCTTTGACAATGGTGTCTTCATTTGGCAAAACCTCTTAGAGCTGCTGCTTCCCAGACTTTCACTGGCTCCTAGGGAGGGTTTACTCTTTTGGAGCAAACAGGTGTCTGGAGGCCCAAGTGGGTTGTGGGGAAGTGCCGGGGTAGCTCTCCTCCTCTCTCTCCTTGACTCTGCCTGCTACTGCCCCTCACCCTTGATTTGGCTCCTCCTGAGCCTTGGTCCTGGGGGGTTGAGTTGGACAAAGGCTGTTGTTCTAAGTCTGGACACCTAGTTTCTCTTTGCTGAATTCTGGTTAGAAGCAGAACTTCTGGATCCACTTCTTGCCTCAGATGCCTCCAAAATAGAGGCTTCTGGACCTAATGTGAGACCAAGTGAGACAGGCAAGCAGCTTCCTTCAGTTTCTGGGCCTCACAAGCACCCTCTGCTGCATTAAGAAAAAAGAGGAGGCCGGCTACGTCAAACCAAAAATCTCTGGCAATGGGGCAGGGCTGACATGTGTCTGCGGCAGCATGGATGGCTGTGCTGCAGACTGGGACTTGGCAGTGCACGCCTGAGCTGGAGCTGAGGCCCAGCTCATGGCAGTCCGCCCCTCAGGGCACAGCTGTGAGCTGCTGACAGTGGGGTAGACCTCAGGGCTTGAGGGCACTGGGGATGGGGCCAAGCACGGCCACTGAAGGACACTTTTCTTCCCAGGCTGTCCCGCCTCTCCCTCCCTGCAATTCTGCCCCATGGGCCCTGTGCTCTGGGAATGGGCCAGCCAGAGCCAGACCCTAGGAATGGGACAGAGGTACTTGGGGACAGAGTCTGTGTGTGATATGGGCAGGGACAACCACAAAGGGCTCTTAGACTACCCACCCTTCTGCCTTCTGGCAACTCTGCCTCAAAGCTCTGGCCCCCTTGCTCCGCCCCAGCCTAGAACAGCTTGAGAGCCTGTGGCAGGATTTCATTTCCTCCACAATGTCTACTTCCCCGCTTCCCTCTCCAGATTCATTAGCTCATGCAGGTGTGCCTCTGTGCAGTCATTCACCGCCTGCTGACGGAGTTTCTCTTCTGAGCCAGGCACTGTGCTGGACTCCCACTGTTCCTCCATGGCTTGCCTCTTAGCCCTTGCTTGTATGTTATCTGCAGGGCTAATTGCTTCATCTGTCTTGCTGATCTTCTCTTCTCGGTGCCTTTCTAGACAACCTGGGGGGTAGCAAGTAGCTCCAGGTCTCCTTCCCTTGGTGCTAAGTGATGTGGAATGCTGGAGACACCCAGGGTTTCACGAAGACCTCGTTTTGAATCTGACTCTGGCCTTAAACTCCCAGAGGTAACCTTGGGTAGGTTGAACCCCATAAGCCTCTGTTTTCTCATTTGCCATTAAAATAAAGAATAGGCCAGGTGCGGTGGCTCATGCCTGTAATCCCAGCACTTTGGGAGGCTCAGGTGAGCAGGTAACCTGAGGTCAGGAGTTCAACACCAGCCTGGCCAACATCATGAAACCCTGTCTCTACTAAAATACAAAAATTAGCCAGGCATGACAGCACGTGCCTGTAATCCCAGCTACTCGGGAGGCTGAGATGAGAAAATCACTTGAACCCGAAAGATGGTGTTTGCAGTGAGCCGAGATTGTACCACTGCACTCCAGCCTAGGTGGCTGTGCAAGACCCCACCTGGGAAAAAAAAAAAAAAAAAAAGAATAAAGGCCAGACACAGTGGCTCACATCTGTAATCCCAGCACTTTGGGAGGCCGAGGCAGGCAGCTCACTTGAGGTCAGGAGTTTGAGACCAGCCTGATCAACATGGCGAAACCCTGTCTCTACTAAAAATAAAAAATTAGCTTGGCGTGGTTGTGAGAGCCTGTAATCACAGCTACTCAGGAGGCTGAGGCAGAAGAATCACTTGAACCTGGGAGGCGGAGGTTGCAGTGAGCCAAGATCATGTTACTGCGCTCCAGCCTGGGCTGCAGAATGAGACTCCATCTCAAAGGTGAAATAATAGGAGTGAGAAAACACCTATCCCAGGGGTTATGATTAAACTGAGATACCACAGGTTGGGTTCGGTGGCTTATGCCTGTAATCCCAGCACTTTGGGAGGCTGAGGCAGGTGGAATACTTGAGGCCAGGAGTTCGAGACCAACCTGGCCAACATGGTAAAATGTTGGCCTGTCTCTACTAAAAATACAAAAAAATTTGCTGCATGTGGTGGCATGTGCATGTAGTTCCAGCTAATCTGGGGGCCGAGACGCAAGAATTGGTTGAATCCAGGAGGTGGAGGTTGCAGTGGGCTGAGATTTTGCCACTCCCCTCCAGCCTAGGTGACAGAGCGAGACCCTGTCGAAAAAAATAAAAATTAAAAAAATAAAAATAATTGAGATATCACATGTAGAGTGGCACAGAGTTAATGCTCAAAATATTAGTTGCTCCTCGTTTGGTACATAAAGCGCCCGTCACAAATGCAGGTGATTGCTGCTTGCGAATCTCTGCTCTACTTAACTGTCTCCCCAGAAGTATGGGGGTCATCTTTGCTTAGGGCCACCTTGGACTCCACCCCTTGAGTCCTCCTGCTTCTGACATTAGCTTATTTTTTTCTTCCTTCTTCAAAAGAAAAAAGCTTTAAACATACACAAAAGAAGAGAGACTATATCACAAGCCCCTTACAGGAGTCTGGAGTGCATCACCAGCTAGTTTCAACTGTCAACCACAGCATCCAGTCTCGTGCTACCTATTCTCCCATCTCTTTTGTTCTTTGAATATCTTTTTTTTGTTTTGTTTTTGAGATGGAGTCTTGCTCTGTGGCCCAGGCTGGAGTGCAGTGGTGTGATCTCGGCTCACTACAACCTCTGCCTCCCAGGTTCAAGCAATTCTCCTGCCTCAGTCCTCTCAAGTAGCTGAGATTACAGGCACACGCCCCCACACCAGGCTAATTTTTGTATTTTTGGCAGAGACGGGGTTTCACCATGTTGGCCAGGCTGGTCCCGAACTCCTGACCTCAGATGATACGCCTGGCTCAGCCTTCTAAAGTGCTGGGATTACAGGTGTGAGCCACTGTGCCCGGCTTCTTTGAATATCTTAAAGCAAATCCAGTCATATTATTTCACCTATAAACACACATGTGTGTCTTTAACAGATAAAGATGTTAAAGAACAAAACCACATTTTATCACACCCAATGAAATTAAGAATGATTCATTAATATAATCTAATATGTAGTCCAAATTTAACTTTTCTCAATGGTCTCAGAAACTTTTCTTTCCTGTTGATTTGTTCGAATAAGGTTTCTCCAAAGGCTCGTGTTACATGCGATCGTAAGATCTTTTATGTATTCTTATATCAGCCTGCTTCAACATGTTCTGTTTTCAGTGGAAACTCTAGAATGAGGAAATCATTACTTCCTGAAAGTTTCTCCAATTCACCTTCCAGAACCTTTTCAATAACACAACACAAGCATTTCTGTTTTTTTAGGGTTTTTTTTTTTTTTTTTCTTTTGAGACAGGGCCGAGGCTGGAGTGCAGTCCTGTAGCTGGGACTACAGGCATGCCACATCGCGCCTGTCTAGATTTTGTATTTTTAGTAGACATGGGTTTTGCCATGTTGCCCAGGCTGGTCTTGAACTCCTGGACTCAGGCAATCCATCTGGCCTCCCAAAGTGCTGGGATTAAAAGTGTGAGCCACTGCACCAGCCTGGGGGCATTTTTAAATGACAAAAAGTGTTCCCCCTTTACAGAATCTTTAAAATACATGGATTCTTCTAATAGCTTTCAAAATCCAACAATCATCCCAGTGAAGTAGAAATGCAGGGTTTGTATTATTTCTTATTTTAGAGGGTAAAAATTTCTGGGATTTTATTTTTTTCAAAACGACTTTCTTGTTTTAGAGGGTAAAAATTTCTGGGATTTTGTTCTTTTCAAAGAGACTTTTTTTTATGCCCTCCCACCTGCTTTTTGAAATCCACCAACCACAATATTTACCCCACCCCCCTTTTCTCTCCCCACCATCTCTCTCTCTCTCCTTTACACACTCCCTCTCTCTCTCTTTTTAGCAGCAACATACAAGCCGGCCATATTAGAGAGATGGAAATAAAGCTTCCTTAATGTTGTATATGTCTTTGAAGTACATCCGTGCATTTTTTTTTAGCATCCAACCATTCCTCCCTTGTCGTCCTCGCCCCCTCAAATCACCCTCTCCCTTAGCCCACCCGACTAACATCCCAGTCTCTGAAAATGCACAGAGATGCCTGGCTACCTCGCCCTGCCTTCAGTCTCACGGGGCTCAGTCTCTTTTTCTCTTTGGGTAAGTTAGACTCACTCACATCTGCATGCTCCCGAGGGTTCAGAAGTGTAGCCGCAATGTGAAGAGGATGGGGGCAGGGGACAGGAAAGGAGACATTGCTAGCGCTTCCCTCTGTGTCCTTGGGAAGGGAGGTGCTGGGGACTGGAAGGGACGCTGCTGGGGACTGCAGAACCCTGGGACTACTTGGTCACAGAGATGTTGGGTCAGGGGATCTGAGTGTTGCTGGGGGCTGACCATTGTCAAGGAAGGTGAATCTGCTCTGGAAGTTCCCTAAGTGGACCTACGTGGGGGTGGGGCAGAGAGTGGACTGATCTGCAGTCTCTCCAGGGATTTTTGTCGTTGTTGTTGTTGTTGCCGCAAATGTGGGGTACTGGGACTTACTGCTCCCCAAAGGGGCTTCTTTTCGGAACCTTGATTCTGGTGGATTTCAGGTATTAGGAGAGTGTGTGGGGGAGCTTGCGGCAGAAAGTTGAGTCTGGGTCTGGCTTCCTGGCACGCAGTCTCACTGATCTGTTGGAACGTGTGTGGGAGTAGGTGGGAAGCGGGCTTGGGGAATGATATCTGGGTAGGGAGGAGACCTGCTGAGGCATGCACTGATGGAGAAGGCACCTTTGGCTTGGGCCGGATGGAATGGAGGAGGGGCCAGGTGTAGAGATTCAGGAAAAATTGGAACCCATGGGCTGAGCGAGGTTGCGGCCCTTTAAATCCAGCCTCAGAACTGCCCAGCGCAGTCTTGCAGACTGTCCTGTCAAGTGGCCCCAAATATTAATTTTGTATTCGACCACTCAGAGACTTCCCAGTGGGGAGGTGGGCTAGAAAGTTATTTGCAAGCCTGCTTTGTAGAGTTTCATTCTTGCTCCTAAACTTACTCATTGCTGGAGCAGCTGCTGAGAGTCAAATCCAAGGACTGTTGATGGGAATATTCCCCATCGCAAAGCCTCTGTCTTTCTGTGGCGTGATGCGCTGGGTGTGGGGTAGGATTCTAACCACAGGCAGTGCGGATGCCCTGCCAGCCTGCTTTGCTGAGTTACTTGGCATATTAACATCAGAGCAGGACCTAGGTTTCAAGCCACCTTTGTCATTTACGGAATGACCACAGGCAAGTTACACAACCCCTCTGAGCTTCAGTTCTCTCCCAGGTAAACTAAAGAATGCCTACTTCCTGGCGTGTCTGTGACCCGGTACACGGCAGGAACTCAGCAATGGCTAACTTAAGAATGCTTCCATGGGCCCACGAGCTGCGTATGTTGTTTAGCACTCACAGCCATTGACGGAGGTGGATTCTATTACACTCAGGTTACAGGGAGGAAACAGAGGCACAGAGAAGCTACATAAGTTGCCCAGTAAGGTTACCTGACTACTGTAAACAGGGGAGCTGAGATTTGAACTCCCTGTGCCTGATCTCAGCACATTCTCTTAAACGTTGGATTCCACTGCCCCCAATGTTCAGGAAATGGCATTGCTGTGTTAACAATACCTAATCAGAGTCTCAGGACAGGCTGAAGGAGAAGGAGTTGGGCAAGTGGCCTGTTGTAAGGCGCCCCAGCTGGACAACAGGTCTCCTGCCTCAAGTGCTTCCTGCAGGAGGGAAGCCATCTGGTGAGAGCCTTAGCTACGTAAAGATAGAAAGGGGGTTCAGTGACTGCCCCCTGGGCCAGGGCACAGTCTAGGGGAAGATGGAGCCTGGGATGAAGAAGTCTGAGTATTGGGGCTGGGAGATGGTGGTGGGAAGAAGCTAAAGCTTCTGCAAACCTGAGTGGGAGAGGATGAAGGAGTGGGGACTTTGAACTTGACCTTGATTGGTGCCGTGATGAGGCATGCCCCTGGCACTCCAATGCTGAGGGCTGAGTTGACAACGGAACTTCGGTGGTGTTGCAGTAGCATCGATTCCCAGGACAGAGGATGCCACAAGTGACAAGGGAGGGGACTGTGTCGGGTTGGGCTTGTGGGAATGACCGAGGAGGTGGCAAAGAGAAAGGGCAGGTGGGCAACTGGCTCTACCCCAGACAGAAGCATACAAGTCTAGTTTTAGCTAGAAACAATTCAAGTGATTGGACTTCCCTCAAGTTTTTCTTGAGACTGTTGACTCCATAGTCACTGGCCTGGTTACCAAAGGTATGTATTATGTTAGGGGAGGCATAGAAAGGGGAGTCTGGGCTGAGAACAGTGGCTCACGCCTGTATCCCAGCGATTTGGGAGGCCGAGGTGGGAGGACTGCTTGAGGCCAGGAGTTAGGGACCAGGCTGGGCAACATAGCAAGACCCTGTTTCTACAAAAAAGAGAAAAGAAAGAAAAGAAAAAAAAGAAAAATGAGTCAGGCATAGCGTTGTGTGCTTGTAGTCCTAACTGCTCCGGGAGGCTGCGGTAGGAGTATCAAGAGTTCAAGGCTGCAGCGAGCTGTGATCACACCCCTGTATTCCAGCACAGGCAACAGAGCCAGACCTTGTCTCAAAAAAAAAAAAAAAAAAGAAGGAAGAAAGTGAAGTCCGGTCCTCATTCTCATCCATTGCACATATCTGCTGCTTAAGGCTGCAGGGACCCAGACATGGAAAGAAAGCTGTGTTTTCTTCCTTTGGCAGACTTTATTGAGTCCTCACTCTGTGTCATATACTGTCCTGAGTGTCAGGGACACCCAGATGAATAAGAATCGGTTCCCCAGAGCCTCTTCAGGAAAACAAGTAATAAAAGAGAACATTGTATGTATGGTAACAATAACAGCAACAATGAGAATCACAGTCACAGCTAGCTTTTGTCCAGGCTGTGTGCTAGGCACCGTGCTGAGCTCCATACGGGTAGTAAGTCATTTCAGCCCTAAGACAGCCCTAGGAAGCTGGGCTCTGATCGTCCTCTCTATTACAGATGAGGAAACAGAATCTCTGGGAGGTTAACTATCCTGCTAGTCTGCCCTCGTCATGTGGAAGAGATAGGAACAGGCTTGGGGTGAGGACAAGGACACTGGGGAGAGCCACTGAGGCTATGCCCTGTGGGCTGGGACCTGAAGGATAAGTAAGAGGGTCCCAGGGGCAGGAGGGCAAATGAGCTTCCCAACCTGAAGCAAAATATGTGCAAAGGCATGAAGGAGGCAAGGAAGGTGTTTTCACAAAAATCAGAACTGAGGGTCACTGGAGTGAAGGGGACCTGGGGAGACAGAGACTGGCAGGAGATGAGGCTAGGGTATAGGTTGGTCCCAGATGGCAAAGGGCTTGGAAGCTGTGCCCAGGAGCCTGGACTCAATCTGGAAAGCAGTGGGTAGGTGTTGGAGGTGAAGCGTGATGAGGGTGTGTTGCTCCTGGATGCCTGGGGATGGACTAGAGCGGCTGGGGCTGGGGAGACCCTGGAGCAGGATGGGTCTGGGTGCTAAGGCAGCTCAGGTGCGGATATAAGGGCTGGATGCCATACTCACCTGGGAGGCAGCGGCTGCCCCAGAGACACTTTTTAGTGTCTAAACTGCCCTGTTTACACACTTTTTTTTTTTAACCAAGAAGAAAATAATTACCTCATAGGTTGCTGTAGAGTGGAAAGAGGAGTGAAGAAATTAACTTCCAGTCTCTGCAAGAGATAGCATCTGGCAGATGAGCAAATGTTCACAGTCTCTGCAAGGTGGGCTAGCTAGAACAGTGGATGACACCAGGCCTGAGGGGTCCAGATGTGCCTTGGAGACAGCGGGAGTGGGGGGGGGAGGGGGGGGGGGGGGGGGGGAGTCGGCGATGCTGAGATTTTGGATCTAAGATCAGAAGCCACAGCCTGTGGATGATTATTTCCCTTCTGTGAGTTGAAAGTCAGGAGACACAGGCCCCAGACCTGGCCTCAAATGGGATGACCAGGAAGATTGTGGGTCCCGCCCCGCCACTTTGTATGGAGGTTCCTTTAAATGAGTCCATTCCCTGCTGGCTGGCCTGACTGGAGTTGGACCTGCCATGTAGTCAGCAAGAGGTATGGTCCCCTGATGCCTTGGAATGGGGATCACTTCCCCACTCAGCTTCAACCTGTCTGGAGCCGGGCAGTCTGGCTTCAGATTCAAGCTTCGCCTCTTACTAGCCGTGAACTTGGGCTCTTCCCGTAAATTCTTTGTGCTCCGTCTTCCTCATCCGGAATGTAGGAGTGATAACAGCGTTTTGTGAGCATTAAATGAGGGGATATACATAGAGTTCTTAAACAAGTGCCTGGCTCCTTGTAAGCATTTTGTAAGGGTTTGTGATTATGATGAAGTCCTTTCTGTGGCCTTGGCCGTGCATTCGGGTGCTTTCCCGAAGCAGGAGAGTTAATCAAGGGACCAGAGTTTGGCTCACAGCTCTGACTTTGTTGAACCATGGTCCCCTCATGTTTAATGAGGGCCCCGGACTGGCGGAAGGTCTGAGGCCGAGCAGCCTAGAGCTGCTGGGATTCTGGTGAGGCCACAGGCTCACGTGGGGATCTTGGATTAGGGGCCAGGAACCATGACTCTGGCCTCAGCTTGTCCTTATTCTCTGCGTGTGGCGCTCATGACCTCTCTTTCCTCACCGGCAAAACAGTGGGGCTGGAGCTACGGTTTCTGATCTCAGCTCTAAGCTCTGGCTTTCTCTGGTTTGGGGATCCCCCAACTCCCAGCCCTAGCTCGCTCCGCAGGATGAAACTTGACGTTTGACCTCTGTGACCACTAGAGGGCACGCGTGTTCCGCCCGGTGCCTTCTGCGGTGCCTTCTGCAGTGCCTTCTGCAGTGCCGCGCTGCAGGGTGGGGAGCCGGAGCCCGCATTGCACCTCTCCGGCTGCCCCAGTCCTGCCGGCCAAAAAAGTCGCCCCCGCACTCCTCTCTATCCTGCCTTCCCCCACGGCAGGGTGCTAGCTCCTTCGAGATCGTGGGGTTCAAGTTCTAATCTGGAGCGGAGCCTTGGGCTTGGTGTGGGGCAGAGGCCCGCACAGGGTCAGCTCGGCTTCACAGAACGCTGACTGTTTGGCCTGGGGAGCCCCTGGGAAGGTGACCGACCTTCCAAGGGAAGGGCCAGAGGGGCAGGACAGTCCTGGGATGGGAGGTAAGCTCAGGACAAGCGCTGTGAATGCTTTCCCTCAGAGCCCTGGGCCTCTGCAGATGGGGGTGCTATTGGCATTTTCTGCACACCTCCTCCCTGGCTGGTGCAGTGCCAGATGCTTTCCGAATGGCGATGAAAGTGCAGGAGATGGAATTGGGCTTTGTTCTTCCTGGCAGGGGCCCACTCAGCCTCCCCAGTCCCAACTTCCTTAATGAGCACTTAAGCTGACACCTGGAATCCTCCGCCCTGGGCTCCTCCTCTAGAAAACGCAGATGGTGACACTTGTCACCCAGGTTGGAGGACAGGTGAGGTCCCCATCCCTACCCCCCAATCCAGGGCTTTTGCCAGTTCAGAGAATCTCTGGTGCTTAAGTCCTGCTACTTGCCGGGGTCGCTGGGCTGGGGGGCTGGGCTGGCAGAAGGATGCTCCAGGCAGACGTTGATTCCCTTGCGCACAGGCTGCAGGGCTCGGGCTTCTGGGGTGGGGCCCTGCAGCTTTGTGCACAAAAAAAAAAAAAAAAAAAAGCCAGTTTGAAAAATAGGAGCCCTGCCCCGCCCAGTGCTGTTCGCCAATTCCTATGGATTAGCTGGAGGGGGGCAGTCTCCAAGGTACCCTTAGGCCAGGCCAGAGGCTCCTCTAGAAGCCCTTCCTGTTTACAAGGCAGCAAGGGAGAATGGAGGACAACGGCAGCTACCATTTGCCTATTTTCTGCTTATTTTCATTATCAAGACAACCCTGGGAGGTAGGTGTCACCATCTGCATTTTACAAAAGAGCAGCCCTCACTCTCCCAGCTTCTAATGCCAGAGCTGGGATTGAACCCAAGTCTGGTCGCATCCCCTTGTCTATGCTGTTCCCATATCAGCCGCTATCAGGCTGGACAGCCTCCCCGCGGCCCCCACACTCCCCAACCCTGCAGCGACCTCCTATTAGTTAGTCCAAGAGTAAACTAATTCCGCATCCTGGCCCACAAGCCTCTGTGAGCTGGCCCATGCCCAATGCTTGGGCCTCAAGTCTCACCATTCACCCCCTCGGTCACTCTGCTCCCTCTGCCTCAGGCACACGGAACTCCTCCCAGCCACTGGGTCTTGGCCCCTGGGAGTACCCCTGCCTGGGAGCTTGGCTCCCTCAAAACCTCAACGGGCTCACTCCCTCCCTCACTTCAGGGGGGCACAGAGCTGTCTTCCCTGCCCACCCGACATCAAACAATGCCCCTCTACCTTGCCGTGGATCTCCATCTACAATTCCATGATGTTTTTCCTTGTTGACGTCTATCCTTCTCCCCAGAATACAAGCTTCATGACGCAGTGACCCTGCCTGTCTTGTTCACAGCAGTAGCCCCCAGGGCCTAGACCAGGTGCCTGGCACACAGTTGGTGATTTAGAAATATTTGATGAATGAGTGACTGAATGGTGCTGAACACTGCTGTTTATCTTCCATAAAGAAGAGGAATCTTCTGAGATAAGGTTTTTGATGATACAGGCAGAGAATCTTGGACTCCGGTGAGTCCAGTGAGGTGCCTGGCGTGACATTTAAGGAGGTATTTCCATGACCAGAGAGTGGATACCCCTTAAGTATCGTGCCCCAGGCCCCTCACTTGCCTCCCTGTAGGCTCTGTCCAGCTTAGAATATCACAGTGGGACAGGCCTTTCTCAGCCCCAGCACCAAGGGCTCCTGGCCTTTGTCTCGTCACCCTGCCTGCCTGTGGCAGCTCCTTGCTGTGGTGTCTCTCAGACATCTCTGAGAGGGACTCCTGTCCCTGCAGACCCATCAGTTGGTCCTTGGAATGGTGCCTCTTCTTCTGGGGCACCTCTTCCCCCACGGCTTGTCTGCCCTCTTTCCTGTCTGTCACAAGCCTGAGGAAAGTAGGGGCTGGGCTGGGCTGGGCTGGCACACAGCTTTGCTCTGTCCTTGGGATATGGAGATCGAGGCCTTCCAAATCTCCAGCTGTTCTCACACTGCTGTCCTGAGAACAGAACTGCGGGAGCCCTGCAGTTTCAGCTGGAAGGGGAAGGGCTTTGGCCGAACAAAGATGTTTAGAAGTGGTGAGAATAAGGGGGCAAGCATAGGGAACCCCCCTGTCCGTGGTCTTCTGCCAGCATGTGACAGAACTGGGGCAAGTGGTGGGGGGTCACCCAGCCGTGGTTCTAGAAAATGCTGGGGCCATTTGGCTGCCCCTGGCTTGACAGATGATGTGATGATTTGGTCCCTCTCCTCCCCTACCTGCTCTGCCACCTCATTTTGCCCCAAAGACCACATCTGGTGTCCCAAGTGCCTTCCCACTCCAGAAGTTCAAACTGGGGAGGCTGAGCGGGCCCCGGCCAGGAAGAACAAAGCCCAATTCCATGCGGCTTGCACCTGTACTCCCGGCTACTTGGGAGGCTGAGGTGAGAGGATCGCCTAAGCCCAGCAGGTCGAGGCTGCAGTGAATCATGATTACACCACTGCACTCCAGCTTGGGCAACAGAGTGAGACTCTTTTGCAAATAACAGTAACTCCCACCTCCTGACTAACTGGAGCTGTCAAGGACCCAGTTCCCCGCCTGTAGCTCCGTGCTGCCTCATCCCCCAACACCCCCCAGGCACAGGGGGCTTGGCTCTCCCCAGCCCTTTCATCCAGACTCCTCACAGCTTGTGGCTTCATCTGCAGTGCCACCAGGACAGAGCATGGAGGTCACAGTACCTCCCATCCTCAACGTCCTCAATGGCTCTGACGCCCGCCTGCCCTGCACCTTCAACTCCTGCTACAAGGTAAACCACAAGCAGTTCTCCCTGAACTGGACTTACCAGCAGTGCAACAACTGCTCGGAGGAGATGGTGAGTCCTGGGCTGGAGGCGGGGCTGGGGGAGGAGGCAGGAGCCCCGCAGCACGAAGCCCCTTGTCCCACCACCGGCCCCTGCACTGGACCAGGGCCCCAGAGGACCCTGGGTGGGCTGCGTGCTCTGGAGCTTTGACACAGGTGTGCTGCACACCACAGGTGCCCCCTGGAGGTAACGGCTTCTCTTCCCCAGGAAAAGAGCGGATGGGGGCATCCCCACTGTCCTTGTAGTTCCTTGCTCATCCAGCCGCCCATCCTGTCCCTTGCCCCGTCCTCAGTTCCTCCAGTTCCGCATGAAGATCATTAACCTGAAGCTGGAGCGGTTTCAAGACCGCGTGGAGTTCTCGGGGCACCCCAGCAAGTACGATGTGTCCGTGATGTTGAGAAACGTGCAGCTGGAGGACAAGGGCATTTACAACTGCTACATCATGAACCCACCTGACCGCCACCGTGGCCACGGCAAGATCCACCTGGAGGTCATTATGGAAGGTGAGGGCTGGGGTGCCAGCTGCGGGGCCCTGACCTTCCCCACCCACCTGCTGTCCACAGCATCAGCTCAGGGCACTGTGGAGAGGTGGTGCCCTCCTGAGGGTGGGAGAAACCTTGTGCTGCATAGAAAGCATCCATTTTCTTCCCTCTCGTCCTCAAGGACCTGGGAACATGTCCCAGAGAGTCCAGGTAATGATATAGACTATGATGCTGCTCTTGAGGATGGGGCGGGGTGTGGTGGTTCACACCTGTAATCACAGCACTTTGGGAGGCTGAGGCAGGTAGATCGCTTGAGCTCAGGAATTCGAGACCAGCCTGGGCAACATGGCAAAACCCCATCTCTACAGAAAATGCAAAAATTAGCTGGGCATGGTGGCTCACACCTGCACTCCCGGCTACTTGGGAGGCTGAGGTGAGAGGATCACCTAAGCCCAGCAGGTCGAGGCTGCAGTGAATCTTGATTACACCACTGCACTCCAGCCTGGGCAACAGAGCAAGACCCTGTTTCAAATGACAACAGTAACAATGACAGCGATGTGGCGGCTTTCATTTGTTGGGTACTTCTGTGTCTCAGCCCTCGGGTTAAGGTCTGTTTATGCATTATCTTTTCCTCATAAAAACCTTATGAGGGAGGTACGATTGTTATCCCCATTTCATAGGTTAGAAAACTGAGGTTAGACACGCTAGGTTACCTAAGGTCACACAATTCATAAGTTGTACAATTAGGACTCAAATTTAGGTCTGTTTGATCTTAAAGTTAATGCTTTTAAATACTTTATCACCCTACCTCCTCTGAGGGCTTTGAGTGTCCTGGGATTTGGGGGCAGGGGCGCTTCAGGGTCAGTCACCTGGATTGCTTTTTGGCTTTGCTAAAGACAGGAAAGCCAGGATGGCTCCACGCATGCCACAGGGGAGTGGGGTGGTGGAGGAGGCCCTTTTGCCGGCCCTGGTGCTCAGTGGCCCTGCTTTCTTTCCAGAGCCCCCTGAGCGGGACTCCACTGTGGCCGTGATTGTGGGTGCCTCCGTCGGGGGCTTCCTGGCTGTGGTCATCCTGGTGCTGATGGTGGTCAAGTGCGTGAGGAGAAAAAAAGAGCAGAAGCTGAGCACAGATGACCTGAAGACTGAGGAGGAGGGCAAGACAGACGGCGAGGGCAATGCAGATGATGGCGCCAAGTAGTGGGTGGGCAGCCATGCAGCCTCCCGCGTCCCGTCTCCTTCCGATCCGCCCTGTACAGTGACCCTGCCTGCCTGCTCTTGGTGTGCATCCCGTGACCTAGGACCCCAGGGCCTACCTGGGGCCTCCTGAACCCCCCAGTTTGTATCTCCCGCCCTGCACCAAGAGTGACCCACTCTCTTCCATCTGAGAAACCTGCCATGCTCTGGGACGTGTGGGCCCTGGGGAGAGGAGAGAAGGGGCTCCCACCTGTCAGTCCCTGGGAGGAGGCAGGAGGCATGTGTGAAGGTCCCCAGAGAGAAGGGAGTGGGTGGGCAGGGGTGGAGGAGGGGCCGCTGTCCACCTGCCCAGTGCTTGGCCTGACAGTGGCTTCAGAGAGGGCCTGGTAGGGAGAGAGGGCTTTCCTGTGCTGATAGAGCTCCCTCAGGGCGGCCTTGGCCTGGCACAGCTGTGCTCCTCCCCTGCTCCCAGCCCAGAGCAGCCATCAGGCTGGAGTTCCTGAAACCTGGAGGGGTATGTTAAAGGGGCGACTGTGCATTCCAGGGCACTGAAGGAAAGCTGGGGCTGCGGGCAAAGCTGGACATGCGCCCTGGCCCAGGAGGCCGTGCTGGGCCCTCGTTTCCATTGCTAGTGGCCTCCTTGGGGCTCCCATTGGCTCCTAACCCTTGGGACTCTGGATGAGGCCAGAACTGGAAGAGCAGCTTCAGGTAGGGGGCGGTGTTCCACAGCGGGGTACCCACCGACAGAGGCCAGTTTCAAAGTCAGCCGAGGGGCTGAGGGGTGAGCTTCATGGTGAATGGAGGTTGCTACAGGCTCTACCTTCTCCATGGCGTGACTACTCTCGCCTGGGAAGGGGCAGCCAAGGCTGGGAAATGAGGAGGCCGAGCACAGGGTGGGGAAGCTTTATTTGGGACTTCAGTGAGAACTCTCCCAGTTCCCCTCAGCAGGGTTTCCACTTGGCTTTTGGCTACAGAGGGAAGGGAAAGCCTGAGGTCGGCATGAGGGAGGCCCTGGAGCCTGAGACCCCAGCGTCGACCCTGTCCCATCTGCAGCCACGCTACTTGCTCCTCTCCCAACAACTCCCTTTGTGGGGACAAAAGTGGCAATTGTGGGCCAGGCACAGTGGCTCACGCCTGTAATCCCAGCACTTTGGGAGGCCAAGGTGGGTGGATCACCTGAGGTCAGGAGTTCAAGACCAGCCTGGCCAACATGACAAAATCCATCTCTGCTAAAAATACAAAAATTAGCTGGGCATGGTGCATGCCTGTAATCCCAGCCACTTGGAGGCTAAGGGAGGAGAATCGCTTGAGCCCAGGAAGCAGAGGTTGCAATGAGCCAAGATCGCGCCACTGCACTCCAGCCTGGGTGACAGAGAGACTCCATCTCAAAAAAAAAAGTGGCAATTGTGGGGAGCTGACCATCACTGCCATTACACTCACATTCAATGGAAATTGATTAGGCATGAGAGAAGGAGCAAGAGACAGAAACACTGCCTCTGAGAACATGACCTTGGAAGACCCTCAGAGATCAACTAGCCAAGTCACTCACTTACAGATGGGGGAAACTGAGGTTCCAACAGACAGAAACAGGGTCCTGCCGTCTTCTCTGGCTCCTCAGTCTCCAGTTTGGATCAACAGAGCCATCATTTTTCCAGTGGGAGGGGTTTCTGGGGCCTGGTTCTTGATGGGGCGAGGTGGAGGGATGGGCTCCTTTAGCCCTACCCCTCTCCCAGGAGCCCAGCCCCTCTAACTGAGGCTAAGGAGGATCGGGAGGGAAGCAGGGAGGGAGGGAGCCAGAGTGGGAAGGGCGCAGCTGCTGGCAATGCCCCATTCCCTGCTCTAGCACTTCCCAGCCTTTCCAGGAGTTCAGCCCCACCCCTGCTCAGGGAGTCAGTCAGGTGCCCAGGGTAGGGAATAAGTCTGAGGAAAGGGGGTGGAGGCAGGACAGTGACAGTCTCAGGGACCAATCCCTGCCTCTGCCCCTCACATGGCCAATTTGGGGAGAGAGAAATATCATCTAGGAGATCCAGCTTAATTTGCTTCAATTCAGCAACCATTTATTGAGCATCTATTATGTGCCAGGCACTGTGTGGGGCACCAGGGATATACACAAAGCCATAAGCATTGGGGACTGCCAGGTCAGCACTGTAGGGACCAAGATTAACTTTTTGGTGCATCTAATTCCACTTCTGCAAGACGCTGCTTCCAAGGCTACAGTTGGGGAAGATGAAGAGATTCTAGAATCTGAACCCTGGGAAGGGACACCCAGCAGGGAAGAGGGGCAATATAACAGGGTCAAGGATACAGAGGCCAGGCAGAGTGGGTGCAGAGTGGGGCATGGGCAAGCAGCCTGGTAACACCTGTGTGAGGTGAGTCAAGCCCATCTGGAAATGCTAAACTAATCAGCTCAGTACCTAACTGCCAATCAACACACTGCCAACAGGGGTGGGCTAAGCTACCGGGATGCCTGCAGCAGATGGACGCTGCCCATCCTTGAGCCTGCCAGCTGGGGGCAGAGAGGTGGGTGGTGGGCACGTCATGCCAGCTGGGACCAAGAGTGGTTGTCTACATTTCTGCAGCTTGCAGATTTTGTTTTTTTGGTCACCCTTTAAGTGTCCTTCTCTCCCAGGATGAGTGAGGATCTGTGCTGATGTTGGCATCTTATCTTTTTCCAGGATCCATTAACTTTTAGGGGAATTATTTGCGGGCTTTCCTAGTGTATTCTGAGAAGTTCTAACTCTCCATCAAGAAGCCCAAGATTTCTGGAGTCTTCTTTTTCCCTCTGCCCTGACCAACTGGGGCCCAGGGAAAGCAATGTCTCTTCAGGGGCCTCATGGCCCCAGCAGATGGGGCTGGGTCAGGAGCCATCTCTGCCCCAGGTGCTCTGCCCTCATACGCATTTTATTCTGGAGCGTCTTAGACTCTCCTCCAGAGGATTCAGAGCTGTCTCCCCCAGGGTGGTGAGATCGGGAGCAAAATGGGGCTTCTATAGGTAGAGGCGGAAAATCAGTGTGATGTTTCCACGGCGGCCATTTCCACAGCTACCCTGCTTCCTAACTTACGCTGACAAGTTCCTCCTCTTCCTACCGTGGGGCTCGATCCCAGCTTCTGGCTGCAGGTTCCCACCACCACGCTCTGCTGGTTTCAGTCTGCTGACTCTCAACTGCTCCAGCCTCTCCTGCTCTCTCAGCACCTCACCCCACCCCCCATCTGTCTTTTCCTCCTAATTAAGGGCCACTGCACAGAGAGACGGGCTGGCTAACCCATGGGATTTAGCTTATAAGAACAAAGCACAATTTTTCAGGACTGAAATGCCTTGAGGTGCCTTGGAACTGGCTTTGGAAATTGCTATCTGCCTCCTAGCTATGGACTCATCACAGTTCCAGTTTATAAAAAGGAAAAGCTGATGGGATCCATATTTCTCTTTGCGAGTCTCCTTGGGGAGGTTGGGCTGGTAAATAGTTACAAGGTCAGGTTAAGCAGACAGACAATTGAAAATACTGGGCAGGTCCAAAAGGATAGTCCCAGGCCATAGGAATGGCTTGGTGCAGTTCACGGGTGATGAAGCGAGAAATCTTCCTTCCTACTTATGTCTTAAGGATGGGCAGCCTGTGTCTCTTGCTGTGCCTCTTGCTGGAGTCTTCCTTTATTGAAGCTTGCTGATGCACTGTACATAGTCTCTATAGGTATAGCTATATTATATATACAAATATCAAACATCTCACCACACCCACCCCAGAAGTTACACTGTGTGTGTGTGTGTGTGTGTGTGTGTGTGTGTGTGTGTGTGTGTGTATGTGTAATCACTTCTCAGTGTTTCGAGTTGATTCACCAAAGGCAAATTTTGGAATGTTCTTGGACTTTGTACACTTGGAGGGGAAAACCCAACTACTTACGCACTTTCTCGCTTGTGTGTGCTATCGAGAGGCTGGAAGGGGTGGTCGGAAGGGGAGAGAAACTGAGCTGGCCCTCTATGACCCGACTGCTGGGATGTATCTGCTTTTGGGAGCAGACTGACTTTCTTTTGCAATTTGTCTTATTGTTTGGGTCTACTGGCAACAATAAACTGTCTCCCCTGAAAATCCCTCGAGTGTGGCTTTCTTCAGGGGTGCAGGGCAGGGTAGGCTGAAGATTCGCAAGGATCTTGACTGAACCCCAGGTGCTCCTTTCCTGGTAATCCCATTGGTGCTGCCCGATCTCCAGCATCTGAGGGCCTCAGCGCCCCTGCCTTACAAGGGTAAGGTTGTGTACCCCACATTTGTTATGGATGTTTCATCCTTTTGCCTTCCCCAACCCCCTGGGGACTGCCCACTTTGGGGCAGCGTGGCTAAACACCTACTTCTTGGAAGGCTCTCCATTATTTTGGGGATGAAGACAACCCTGGAAGCTCCCAAGGCTGACTGTCCCACGGATGTTGCTTGTTCTTTGCATGGGCAGACAGGCCATCCTTCCTGCTCTGTTCCCCAACAGTGTTGGATTAGACAGATATCTCTTTTGCCTCCTCTGGACTCAGGAAGAATGATGACAGCCGGTCAGAGTCTGCCCTCATGCAATTCATGGAGAAGGGTGGCTGTGGGAAGGTTCAGGCGGCTCGTGTCCCATCTACATACTGCTGGATCCTATTGACATGTGCCAAAGCAGCCCTAAGAAGTTTAGGACCAAAGGCGACCCCCTGGCTGGGGGCTCCACTGTCCCAGACAGGCCTCATTCTCTCCTGTTCTCCATTCTTCTGCCTCTTTCCATCTCTCCTTTCCTTCCTTGCATGGCTTCTCTCTCTTTCTCTCTCTCTTTCTCTCTCAACTAGGAGGCTTGGCAGACAAGAAAAACCTCAACTTGTGGAATGGCAAGGAGATACTTAAGTAGTTGGTTCCTACTTTTCTCTTGGTTTCTGTCTCGTTTCTGTCTGCTCCCTGGTGACCCAGAGACCCTCACCAGTGGTTAGTAGTTAGAAATATGCCAAGAAGACCTCAATATTGGTGGTTCTAATGCCTTAAAGGGTAGCAGCTGCCACTTGGGAGGGAAGTCAGACAGGAGGTGGCAGCGTTAAACAAAGGTGGCTGGTGTTTAACACAGCCAAAGTTCCCTTGGTTTAAAAGGATGTCTATTCCTGGAGCCTCTGAGTCCTTTCAAGGATGGAGTCAGGGAGGATGCTTCTGTCCTTAACAGATAGGAAAATCTGGGCAAGGGACAGGGACTGAGAAGCAGAAGGCACCAGGTTTTCTGGTTGGTTCCTTCCAGGAGGGACACAGGCTCCTGACATTCAGCCAGGCCAGCAGCATCTTCCTCACTGGGCTTTTCCCCCAAAACTCTTGGAAGTCACAAACTGAGCCTGGCTTCTGGGAAGGCTGAAACTGGCTCAGGCATTTCCCCTAAATTTGGGTTCTTTGGCCCAGCCTACCTGGGGCGGGGTGGAGTAATTTCGATTGCAGAATGAGCTGCCTTGGTAGGGGAAGGACTAACTCCCACCCTGGTGCTCAACATTCTTGGTCTCCTGCACTCCTCAGTTGGGGTCGAGGTACCTGTACAAGAGCCTCCCAGTTCCCACCGGACGCCCCATGCATGGGATATCCCAGTGGGATAGCCACTGGCTGCCTGAGGACGGTTGCTAGTGAACAGGAATCTGGACCAAAAGGAGTGAGGGTGACAGAGTAGACCTTTACAACAGCAGAGGTGGGAGGGCCCCCAGGAATACCTGTCAAGCCTCCTCGTTGTTCTAAAGGGGAAACTGAGAACTGGAACAGAGAAGTGACATGCTTAAGGTGACATGATGAGTCAAGCAGAGACAGGGTCTGGCATCAGAATCCGAGTCTGCTGTTCTGCCTACAGTCCACTGGTGCCGGGCCTAGTGCTCGACACAGCAGCACACGCAAGCCCAGGCCCCTCCCCTGCCCTCCCTAGCTTGGTCTGCATTGGTGCAGAACAGGCACTCATGCTTCCTTAAGGGCCCAGTTTTCAAAGCTGAGGTTCAGCAAGGAAAAGTGATTTGCCCAAAGTCACACAGTTGGCTAACGGCAGAGCCTGGGATAGAACCCAAGCCTCTCTTCCCCCATTAAAGGCCTTCCCTAGGCTGACCTGATGTCCCTGGGCAAGTAGGCTCATGTCCTATTAGAGGACAATTCTAGTTCCCAAAGTCCCGTTCCCACACCCCATCAGCGACGTGCCTCATGTCAGTTTCCATATGGCCCCTCTTAGGCTACTTATCTCCCTCCCATCTTGCAGGCATGGAAAGTAGTGTCAAAACATCTTCAGGTGACAGGAGCCTGGGGTAGTGTCTGGTGGGGTGCAGGCTGGGCAACTGGACACAGGACAGGAGGGCAGGCCCCCACTAGGTCTCCTGGCCTTCTTCATTGGCTCTTAGGGGCTCAGAAGGTCCACACGGGAAGGGCTCTGCAGGAACTCTTTTCAGAGAGCCCTGATGGCACTGCCCTTAACTCTTCCTACAGAATCGTACCCTGAAACCCACTATGTTCTAGTAATTCCTGGCTGCCTGCTACCTTGCTGATGTCCAGAGTGCCAGCTACCTCTTGGGACAGGCTCCGGCAGCCCAGTGAATGAGGGCCTGGGGAAGGAACCCTGCTGAGAACCACATCCTGGCAACCTGACATGGCACACGGACTTGGCAGGGGGAGGTCAGCGGAGCCTAGCCTAGGGGAAAAGGGAGCAAGGCCCCGGGGAAGAGGTGATAGGAATAGATGTGTTGGGGTGGGGGAATGGGTGGCCTGGTATGGCAACTTTTTCTTTTCTCTGGCAATAATAACCTTGAGGTCTAGGAGGTGCTGGGGAAGAAGGGGCAAGTGGGCACCAGGCACTCAGCTTGGCTACTTGGGATTCCATGAGCGGGGCTTTCCCCTAGGGCCCTGGCAAAGTCACGTCTATCCCAACCACAGTTGCCTCTGCTTCTCAAGTGGGACAAATTCCCAATAAACAGGTGGCAAAGGGACTAGGAACTGTTTGCCCCAACAGATTGAGAGTTCTTCCTGTGGGAAAATGGGCAGAAGAGGAGGGTGTGTTCAGCCAGGAGGGGAAGTGTGCATCACAGCTGTTGACTGAAAGAGTGGCCCAGGCTGTAGCCTCAGGGACAGGGATTAGATTTGTCCCATTCTGTCCCAAGGCAAGACATTAGGACTGGCAGGCAGAGACAGATATTGATCCAATGTAAATCAGAACTGTGCAGAGGGTTGAGTTTTTGAGGTAATGAGATCCCCATCCTGGAAGGCATTTAAGCATAGCTTAGGGGTGTTGTTGAGAAGATTCATATATCAGGGCATACTTTTAGATGGCCTTTACATTTTCTGATAGCGGCCCTCTGCAGTCCTCATTTTAGGACTCAAATGATTGAAGTGGGATAGAAGTCTTGCTTGCCTGATGGTAAGTATAACACAGAATAGGCAAGTGTGCACAGATATCTGCCCATCTGCCTTCTTACTCAATTGTGGTCTTCCCCAGGCCCCCCTCTATACCCTTGTACCGCTTTACCTGATTCTTCTTTATCTGATTTATCAATGGTAGGGGTGTGGGGGGTGTTGGCGAACTTCTATGTACAGTGAGAAATATGCTGGGAGAGGGTGGAAATTTGAAACCAGGTGACCTTGGGGAGCTTCTTTCCAAAGATGAGGTCAAGTCTAACTTGCCTTCCTGGAATCCTGACATGGCACATGGACTTGGTGAGGGGAGGTCAGCGGAGCCTAGCCTAGGGGAAAAGGGAGCAAGTTCCCGGGGAAGAGGTGATAGGAATAGATGTGCCTTCCTAGGCCCGCCAGCCAGGGCAGAAACCCCTGTCTTTCCAGTCAAGACTGTAGATGGAAGATACAAGTCCTCCCTGCCTCCCTCTGCCCCAGCTTTGCCAAATCTGTCAACATCTCCCACCCTCCCCCATAGCATGCTCACACCCGTGCAGCCTGTCCACTGGAGCTAAGCCTGCTGGAAGGGCTGTGGGGTGGATTTCATGTCCATCCTGAACTTGAAGGGGATTGAGGAAGGGGAGTATGGGACCCTTGGCTAGATCATTAAGAAGAGCCGCTATTTACCCAGGCTATTTACCGTGGCTGGTGCTGACCTAGGTATTCAGGTATTCGATGGATATCAGCTTACTTCATTCTCCGGGCAACCCCTGCCCAGATGCATTCTTTTCTCATTTTTACACATGAGGAAACAAAGTTCTGCAGTACTATAAGTATGTGTACAAACAAGGTGGCACAGCTAGGAAACAGCAGAGCCAAATTCACACTTAGAGCCTGGTGAGGTCAAAGCCATCACATGACACCAGGAGAAAGGACAGTGAACTGGGCTTTTGCAGATCAAGCACTTGGGGGTGGGGGAAGGGTGGCACCATGGACAACAATATAAGGGCAAAAGTGTTTAGAAGCAGAGGCCACGTTTTCCCACTGGGCCCCTCCTGCCCGCCCCTACATGGCCTGGCCTCGGCCCTACAGCTTGTGTAAACAGCCGCAGCATCTGCTGGCCACCTTTTCTCCTCTCCTGGCTTCTCGCTCCGCTCCTTTCCTGCCGAAAGCCTGTGTATCCTCTGCTTCACCTACTGGCCAGGTGTCTCCCCATCTGTCCCTTTCAGCCTGAGCCACATTCCAACTTCTTTAAGTTGCCCTCAACTCAGGAACTCTCCTCTGCCCCCAAGCTTCTTCTCTTTCTCTCCTCCGTCCCCCACCTTCCCTGCCACATTTCCTCTCCTGGTCCACACCCTCCCTCTCCCCTCACTTTACAAGACTCACTGCTCCCACACTAAAATGCTCCTAATGCATGAGACCAGAGCATCTGGGAAGTCCTGCCGGGTACTCCATGCTATGCTGTGCAGCTAGCTTGGTCAGTCCGTCTCAGGTGCCCATTGCAGAGTCAGGGCCAGGTCTTGTGGTCCAGGAGGGCATCTGGCCATTCAGCTGACAAGGCAGTCCTGTGAGCAGCAGGCTGCAGTGAATGACAAACCTTCCCAGAGCCCCCAGCCCCCAGCCCTCCCGAGCCATCATCCTCCCTTGATGGGCGGGTGGGGGGCCATAGTGACCCATGAAGCAGAGAGAGAAATATAGCTCTGGGGTGTTGGGTAGGGGGCTGACCCCCGCCCGGGGGCTTCAAATCCCACCCCAGTGTGGCCTATAGTAAAGAGATGTCCAGGACTCACCCCTTCTTGGAGCTACTGCACGGGAAGCGCAGGCCTGCTCCTGGAAGTGGGCACACACCCTCTCCAGCTTGGGACTGTCTGGTGAGCAGCCCTCTGGTCAGGGAATTTCAGCTTCCTCCTCCCTCTGTTCTCCTCCTTCCAATGAGCTCATCTGTCTGGGGCTCCCTACCCCCCTTAGCCTGAAAGGATGTTTGGACAGAACCTGGCAGAAAACAGAAACAGAGGACGGGAAGGATGGATGGAGGAGGTGGCTGCCTACCTGCCTCTGCCCAGAGCCCCTAGAAAGCAGAGAGGAGTGAGAAGAAGCGATCCACTCTCCTTGGGAGAAGGGTTCAGAGTTTATCTTTACTCCAACTCGCTGGTGTGAGGTGGACTCTGTGTGGTCTTCCTGGCTGGACTGCGGGTTAGTTTGGTGCATGCTGTCCTGTTAACCCCCTCAGCATCTGCCAAACTTCAGTGGATGCTGAGACTCTGGCTGGAGGCAAGCTGGTGCTCTGAGCTGGAGGGAGGGGTGGTGAGTAGGGGAAGGTAGAGAGCAGACCTCGGTGCAGCAGAAGGAAGCTCCCAAAAGTTTGTCAGGGTAGTGTCTACCCAACCCCAGCCCAAGCGACAAAAGGATTTGTGGACATTCTGTTAGTGCAAGTGGAGAATCACTTGCCTGCAGTTTCTCCGTCCTAAGACCAGGGTTCTGTTTAAAACCAGAGGGTAGCTCGGGTAAGGCGAGGGGCAGATGCAGCTCTTGGTGTTGCTCTGGAGAGGAGCTGTGAAGTGGGTGTGTGCGGGGGGAGGGGGACTCCCTGCAGAGCCCGTTGTCCTCCAGCTCCAAGAGCCGAGTCAGCGCCGCACCGAGCTCCCTCCGTTACCTGCAATGCCCCTACTGGAGCGCGAGGGTTTATGGGGAAGGAGGAGGGAGAAGGAGACAGGCGGGCAAGGGCAATAGGGGAGCCAGAGTGGGAGGAGGTTCCCTGCCAGGCTCTTGTTACTTAGGAGGAACTCCTCTCAAAATAGCGCTGGAGACCTCCTCGGAGCTCTCTGTTGCCCTTCCTCCCCTGCACAGGGTCTCGGTGGCTTTCTGAGAACTGGCAGGGGAAGAAGCCTTCCACATACCCCCACTCCTTATCTGTAGAAGGTGATCCAGCTCCAGGGGTGAATGCTGTCCAGTTGTAAGCGCAGCTCCGGAGGCTGGCAGCTGGAGCTCGGCCCCATTCCTACCCACCCCACTCCCCCAGGAGAACACTGACTCTCCTCCAGTCTGGCCCCTCCTGGAAAACAGGCACCCACCCTCCTTCCTAGCTCCAATCTAGCACCCTGGGAGGGCAAGGGAGGAGGAGACAGTCAGTTGCCAGGTCCCGGAGGATTTTTGTTGGGCCAACTGCTTCAAAGAACCATACATGAATCCCCAAAGAAACAGTCTCCTTCCTCTGAAATCTAGGCCTGTCTCCTGCAGCCTGAGAGCAGGCAGTTCTCTCACAGCTCCGTGGCACAGGGCCCAATCTGCCTCTGCATCTTTGAAAACTTGCTCTTCAATGTATTTTTGGGCTAGGCCACCCAAGAGCGGCGTGTGCATTACCCCATCACCAGGAATCTGGCTTGTCCGGCCACAGCTGGGGACTAGACACCACCCCTGCCCTCTCCCAAGGGACAGGAGCCAAGGTATGGTATCTGTTTCTTCCTGTCCCTACCCAGTGACTGGGGACTCTTGAGCTGGGTGAAGAGGCACTACATGGGGGTGGGGGGTGCTGGAAAAGATAATTTTCAAAAGGTAAGAGAGAAGGAGCTCTGACCTTTTGACACCCTTCACTCCCCGCGGCTTCAGTAGGAGCCTCTGAGCTAGATCAATGGACCAGGTTTTTGAGAATTTTTGAAGAAAGAGCTCTATAAATGTAAAAATCCTCTAGCCCTTAAGCTAATGTATTTCCCAAGCACTCTTTCTGCCCAGCTGTGGAGCCTTCCTGGAGTTCTTTAGAGGAAAGCTGTGGTGTAGATCGGGGAAATGAAGTAATGGGGGAGGTTCTGACCCTGACTTTAGCAGTCACTTTCTAGGTGACCTCGGGTTACACATTCTACTTCTCTGAACCTCTTTCTTCATCTCTAAGACATGGGGGTTTCCTAAGGACCCTTCAAACTCTAGGAATTGGTGAGGTAGCCGTGAGGTAGCAGGGAAAGCAGGGAGAGGGCACTGAGGACACTGGCTACCTTTTCCCGTTGCCAGGATCTAAAGATATCCCTGCAGCTCTGTCCCTCTCCTCCTCCTGCTCTGGGCAGGGGTCATTTCCTTCCCTTTGGCTCACCTCCTCTCTCCCCTCAGTCTAGGGCTCTGAGAAACATGACCCCTGCTGTAAAAATAAAGTGGTCAGTGTGTGTGCCTGGCCCTGCTGATCTAGTGCAAGGACATCCTGGGGGAAGGGTCAGCCTGAGAACCTAGAGACAGAGTTGGGAGGCTTAGTCTCTGGGCCCATAGACCTCTTTAAGTCCAAATGTACTAAGTGCCTAGCAGTCTGCTAAGCACTTTTCCATGCGATAATATCTCATTCCCTCTTTTTTTTTTTTTTTGAGATGGAGTCTTGCCATGTCACCCAGGCTGCAGTGCAGTGGTGCAGACTCGGCTCACTGCAACCTCCACCTCCTGGGTTCAAACGATTCTCCTGCCTCAGCCTCCCAAGGAGCTGGGATTACAGGTGCATGCCACTACACCTGGCTAATTTTTTGTATTTTTTAATATTTTGTATTTCACCGTGTTAGCCAAGCTGGTCTTGATCTCCTGATCTCGTGATTCGCCCGCCTTGGCCTTCCAAAGTGCTTGGATTACAGGCGTGAGCCACCACGCCTGGCCCATCTCATTCCCTCTTTACAGCTAGGTCCACTTCTGATGTTGCAAGGCCTGGAGCAAAGGTACAAATGGAAATTATACATGCGTCTAAATATTAATCAGGATTAACAAAGCGTTAAGATTGATGTTTTATCCTCTGCCTTTGATTTTCCTTCATGATCACCTGGAAAACCATGTCCAAAATGGAATTTTCAGGCCATTCCCTGGTACACGATCTTCTCTGGTCCTGTAGTGAGAGGGGCTCTTGTGCATGCCTGGGGTGTAAGTCAAGTTCCATCCATTCCCCATCACCTGCAAACAGCTGTCCCTTGCCTACTTCTCTAGCACTTAAGTGTATACCCAGTATGGTCAGCTCTTGAAAGGACAGACCTGGGGAATAGGGGAATTCCAGAGTTTCTGACACTGGGAGTACGGCCTCAAAGGGGAGGAGGTGCATGCCCCCACCTGCCCTGCCCCCTTGGTCCCATGGACTCATTCACCAGTGAGGAGGGGCATGGCCAGAGGAGGGCCAGCATGAGGGCCTTTGAAATCAGGAGCCCAGGGCCAAGGCTCCTGTTGCCCAGGTCTAAGGGCAACATTGCTCTTAATAAGCCTAAGAGGCAGACATAATTACATTCACGATGTTATAGATGAGGAGCAGAGGCTCCCCAGAAGATTGTGCAACTTGCTCAAAGCCATAAAGTCATAAATGGTGGAGCTGCCAGAGCCTCTGTGCTACTACTGGGAAGGCAGCGATTCTCTGTCCCGAAAAAGCAAACAGACATTCAGCATTTTGCCGGCAACCTCAGGCGGTCTGCGTCACTCCGAAGTCCACCCAGAGACCCCCGGTTAAGAAGGTGGTGCACTGGTGTGCCTGCAGCAGAAGCCAGACCATGAAGTGGGAGCGGGCTTCCCAGTTCCGACCAGTCCTAGACAGCAAAGAGGACCTGTGGTGCAGGGAGGGTCCTGGATGGTTGGAAAGGCGCTCAGGAGGAGATCGACTCATTTACAGAACCTCCACCCCAAGTAGCTCTGTTTAAGTGACACTCTTGCACTTGGAACTGTCTGGGAAAAGTCTTCCTCGTTCACAGCCTCACCTCAGCCCTTGTTGTCACCCTGAACTCCCTTCTCCATCCCTACCCCAAAAGAGAGGCCGAGGGAGTCTGCGGTTTCAAAGAAAACTGGAGAGTTGGAGGAGGGCGAAAAGGCAGAGTCTGAGGGGGATGGCCTAGCTGGGAAAAATGAGAAGCAGGGGTGCAGCGGGAGGGTGAAATGGGGCTCAGACCACAGACCAGGCGCGGACCGTCATGCTTCCTAACCTGGAGCATGACGATTTCCAAGGGGTCCATACAGAAATGTGAGGCGGGGCGGCGTGAGGTGCGGGGAGGGAGAGCCGGGCAGTTTGCAATTGGAAAGCTGTGTTCCGGGCTTCCTAAAACAACCGTGGGAGTTGCTGAGCCGCGGGGCCTAAGGTGGCGGGAGCCGGTCCCGAGGCTGCACGCGCCGCAAGTCGCACGGCCACCAAGGAGGCGCAGGCTGCAGTGGGCAAGCCCGCACACGCCCACCCGTTGCGGCAGTGTCCGTTGCGGACTTTCGAGCGGTCCCTTGGGGGTCCTGGGAGAGGGAGCTGCTAACCTCCCCGTGTTCCCCAGAAGCAGAGCAAAAAAGCCTTCCAACAACAGAAAAGCTCCACCTCTACTCCCCCCAGAACTGTGCTCCTAATTGGCAGCTCAGCGCAAGGGATGATGCGGGCTGCTGCGGGCCGGCCCTGCAGTGCCAGCCGCAGCAGCCCAGCCCCACTGGAGAGGGAGTTGGGGGCACGGCCTGGTCTGGGGGCTCCGGGACCTCGAGGCTGGGAGCCCGGGGCAGGGTGCGCAGCAGGAGGGGGTTCCCTGGGTTCGGCGGCGGCCACCGCCCCTCCTGCGGCTGGAGCACTTCCAGAGCAGAGGCGCAGCCTTGCTCGCCGCGGCGCTCGCTCAGTCTTCCTCCCGCTCCTGCTCCGGCTCCTCCTCCTCCTCCTTCCCTCCCGCCGCCGCTCCCGCAGCCGGCTTCCAGCGGCGGGCGAGCGCGCCTCCCCCTCCGTTCCCTCCCTCCCCCTCCTCTCGCTCTTTGCCGGCTAACTTTCCCGAGCCCCGACCTGCGGCGCAGAGCTCCGGGGCAGCTTGGTGGCCGAATGCCGACCTCGGGCGGAGAGCGCGGTTGTGCCCAGTGTTCCATCCTCGCGCCCCTGGCGCGCTCCGGAGAGAACAGGACTATGCCCGGGGCTGGGGACCGAGGCAAAGCCCCGGCGAGATGGCTGGGCACTGGGCTTTTGGGTAAGGCAGCCCCAGCTTGGTCTCTTCTCTTTCCTCCTCCCACCCCCAAAGAAGGGGACATTGGAGAAGGAGATGCCTTGGATAGGGTGGGCTTTGAAGTGCAGCACGGAATGAGGACGGTGGCCGCAGGCTTCCTGCTGGACGCTGGTTCAGAGGCTGTACTCCCTGGGGACCCTGCGTGTCCCCCTCTACCCCTTCAGCCCTCCAGGACGCTGGTTCAGAGGCTGTGCTCCCTGGGGACCCTGCGTGTCCCCCTCTACCCCTTCAGCCCGCCAGTCTCCGGAGTAGTTTTTTTGCTGTATCTAGAGCCTTTAGCTCCAGGTTTTTGGGGCTGGATCTTGGGGCTGCAGCGCCGGTCTACGAGTTCAGAGGTTCGGGATGCTGGAGGAGGGGGTCCGTGCCTTGGGTGCAGGGGATGCCAGGTGGATTGCACGTGTGGCTATTGGGATGGTGGTTTCCCTCCCTGCCCAGAGCCATTCGCTTGTTTCCCAGGTACCAAGCAGGCACCAATGGGGGGTGGGGGAGTCCCCTTCTTCCTGGGCCATTTTCCTGCTTTGCCCCTCTGCCCTCTACCTCCTTCAGGGCCCACTGACTTCTCTGTAGCGGCACTTGAAAGCTGGAAGGGGTTGGAGGGGCTTGCGGGATCATTCAAGGCCCTTTAGGAAGGGCCTTGTTTCTCTTCCTGCAAAGAAATTCCATGGGGAAGACCTTTTTGACCTGCTCCTGGCTCTTCATTTTTGGAGTGAATATGGAGACAGAGGACACATGTCCAGAGGACACGGAGGGAGAAGCATTATTAATATCTTTAATATGCACATGAGAGTTTTGACTGTCAAACTCCAAGAGATTAGGGAATATTTATTAGTCCAGAATGTAATCTCATAAATCATAGCCAGACTTTAATGTAAGCCGACTCCAGCTCTGGCAACGGCATCTCTTCCTGTTTGTATTGGTCAGATTTGGCTTTTGGCAGCTCCCTGCATTGGGTAAGACACGCGGTGTAGGTATTTGTGCTGAAAACAGGGAGATAGAAGCTTATACAGGAAGTGGCTAGTGTTTCTGCGAATGTAAACTGTGTGCAGCCTAGCAGGTTGGTGCCTGGTGGTGAAGAGGGGAGACAGTATTTCTTGTACTTGGGATGTTTATTTACATCTGTACCTCTAGATGGAAGACACCGGTGTTTTTTCCTGTACCTTTGGCACAGATGTCATGCTGCTTTCACAGTGACCTTAACCAAGTGGGCCTCAGTGAGGCCTGAGGCTCTTTTGCACCAGATGGGCACAGCGCCATTCCATGCTACTTCCCCTCATCCTACCTCAGAGCAGCCTAGGTCTCCATGGTGGCCATGGCAGGGGTAGGGGGTCACTGAAGAATTCAAACTCATACAGTCATTAAATTACCCCACCTCACACCTCTGGGTTACCTTCCTGGGTGGTGGGATGCCAGTCCTTGGTTTGTTAGAATACTCATAGAACCAGGCCTCAGTGGGCAACCAAGAGGGCCCTAAAAATGATTGTTTGTGTGTGTGTGTGTGTGTGTGTGTGTGTGTGTGTGTGTGTGTTTGAGAGAGAGAGAGAGAGCGTGAGTGAGTGCAGGAGTGGTGCAAGGGGGGGACGGAGAGATGCAAAGAGACAGAAGAATGGAGAACAGGAGAGAATGAGGCCTGTCTGGGACAGTGGAGCCCCCAGCCAAACCAAAGTTTAGGCCTTTGGTCCTAAACTTCTTAGGGCTGCTTTGGCACATGTCAATAGGATCCAGCAGTATGTAGATGGGACACGAGCCGCCTGAACCTTCCCACAGCCACCCTTCTCCATGAATTGCATGAGGGCAGACTCTGACCAGCTGTCATCATTCTTCCTGAGTCCAGAGGAGGCAAGAGAAATGTCTGTCTAATCCAACACTGTTGGGGAACAGAGCAGGAAGGATGGCCTCTCCGCCCATGCCCCACCTTCTCCAAGGACTGGTCAGCTGTATAGACCAGGTGGGGGCTAAGGCTTATTGATATGGGTTTGGATGAATTTCTGAGCTAGCCTTTGGGAGCCCAGGAGAGAGCAAAGTGACTGTTGGTGGGAGACCTGCAGGACTGGCCCCATTTGCTCTGGCTCTGCCCCTGCCCCGCTGGTCTGCAGAGGGACTCCAACCAAAGTCCCCTTGGCCCTTGACCAGGCAACGCTGACTGAGCCCTCACAGGGGCATTGGTCTGAGCTTAGGACATAGATGACATCCTTGTTCTCAGTCCAGTGGGGGAGACACAGAGACGAGTGCACAGCCAACTGGAGGTTTTCTCTGGGAGCATCAGAGCTGGCAGGGACTTGGGGAACCAGAACACAGAGCTCTCCTAAGGATTAGGAAGTCATGGTTCAGAGAGGGATGGTGACTTGTCTAGGGATGCATGGCCAACTGATGGCCAAATGGGACAGAATCTGGGTTTCCTGGGCTCTGTCACACCACACTGCTTCCCAGTTAACCCAAGTCTGGTGAGGGGGAAGGTCAATAGGGATTGTGCTTAGGGCTGAAGAATGATTGAGGCTCTGGGGTATGAGTGTGGAAGGATACAGGCTTGGGGGGCCTAGAGCTGCTGTTTTCACAGCTTCAGAGACTGAACACAGAGCAGTGGACTCCCAGGAGTCCTCTTCCCCTCTCCCCATATCAAACACAATCCCACAGACTGAGACCAAAGTGATTTTTGATAACCTAACAAAATGCTCTTTTCTTAAACTGAAAAGCAGTTTCCAAGGCTGTATCATTGCCATTGAGGTTCTTGTGGATTCCAGTCTCTTCCTAAGCATGTAACTGGTAATATCTCTGCCCTGCCCACTCTTTCCTTGTTCCCCCATTTACTTAATTGCTGTGATCTGTGTTTAATTATCACTTTAATTATCACTTGCACAACCCTATTTCCCCTGGTGTATATTTATTAAGGGCTTGTTTAAAGAGAATGCAGTTAAGGAGAGGGTGCTCAGTCCCACTCAGAGGAAGAAGAAGGAAAGAGGAAGCAAGGAGACTGTGGGGAAGAAGAGAGGGAAGGGGAGAAGTGGAGGGAGTTTGAATCCGGAGTCACAGATTTGAATCTGGAAAACACGCTTAGTTCTCCTGAACCTGCTGGAGGTGCAAGCCTGTGGGAGCACCCGAGAGAAGGCTGGGGTCCCAAAGCTCTTATGACTGCCCCCTTTCTGGTGGGATCAGCATGAGAGGGAGACTGGGCACAGTGGACCACCTTGCCCTGCTGCCAGTCCTCAGGAAGGTGTAGGGATCTCTGCATAAACCAGGGGCGGGTCATGCCAACACAAGCTGCTCTGTGGCCTGTAAGAGGAGGGGCAGGCACGCTGCTGGGACTTGTTTGCAAAGCTGGTTTCATTGAATGTCCCGTGCTGTCTCAGGGGCATGCTTCCATCCCAGCAAAGCTCCTGGGGATACGAAGGAAGCAGGCAGGTTGCCTAGGGCGAGGGAGCTGAAATCTTTCCTTTGTCTCTTGGCCCAGGGGCCTTGCCAGCCAGTCCTGCCTCCCAAGGTCCCCAGGGCCTCCACCCCAGGAGGGGTCCAGTCCTGCCGGCCTCCGCTCACTTTCTGCCTCCCAGCTCTAACTTTGAGCCCCTCTACCTCCCTGGGCCGGAGTGTATCAGCCTCCCTATTAGTCAGTCGTGTGTCCCCTTGCCATGCCAGCAAGCCCTCAGAGCTACACTTAGAGTCTGTACTGGCCTGACTCTCTTTCCTCCCACCACTCTGGTGTGGCTGTGACTGATCCCTGGATGTGGGAAACTGTGGGGGAAGGTTTCTTGCCTTCACATTTGTCTTGGGATATATGGCAGCTGCCATAATATTCCTGCTGGTGTGAATATTTAACAATATGATTTGCACGTGCCCATTCTTTTCCACTTTAACAAAAGTGATCCTGAGTCAATCTTCAGAGAAAGCCCCAGATGAGGATGGCAGGGGGCCGAGGACTTCGGAGAAGGCAAAGAAAATGGCCATTCTGAGAGTGGCTAAATGGATATAGGGCCTTTTAGTGAGGAAAAGCAAGGTTTTCGGGTTCAGGATTGAAATCCAGGGGATCATGACTGGGAGGACTTGTCAATTCCACAATGCCAGAAAGAGGCCACCCACCAAACACACACATGTCCACTTTAACATTCTAGAAATAAGTTTAGAAAAGCGAAGCAAGGCTTTCTTGACTTCAGGGACATGGCCACATGGAAATAAGCCAAGATGTAGCACAGGGTGAAAATACGGATCAACGTAGCAATGGCTGGGAGACATTCTTGGCTGACACTGGTTATTAAGGGCAGCTGGGGGTGCCCTGGTTACCTGTGATAAGGGACACCCTTGTCCCCTGCTCCCCTTTCAAACGCCACCCTCCTCGACCTGCAGGGTGCCCACTCATGGGAGCCCTTCTTGTGTTTTATAATCTACTGCTTTGGCTTCACACCAAGCTCTAGAAGTAGGAAGGACAGGCATCCCAGCCCTGGCGTGGGGATCCGTTCACTGAATGTGGCACCTCTGACTTTCTCAAGGTCAGCTAGCAGAGTGGGGCCTGCTTGTGTGTGCTCACCAGTCCTCTCTGGACTTGGTCATCCTGAAGCCTCCCTTGGGGTCCTTTGTGGACCAACATCTGCCTCTGGCTGTCCCCTTCCCCCCAGAGCAGCCTCACAGGAGACACTGGGTATGGAAGGCAGGCCTCTTGGCTTTCTTGTGCAGGATCCTCCCAGATGTAATTGGCAGGATGGCATGACACCCGGCCGGGAGGGCCGTGCACTGAAGAAGCCAGGCCTGCCCACCCTCTCTGATGCTTTCACTGGGGCAGGGCTCTGGACTCTGTGAAGCCATTTGTGCCGATTTTCATTTTCCCCTCATAGCTATTAAGGAAATGGCAATGCTTCACTCGCAGAGTCCTGAGTGTATTAGAGTTAAGTCATCCACATAGGCGCACACAAACCAGGCAGAAATGTGTACTGTGTCATGAGCCAGACCTTAAAGAAATAGTGTTCTCCTCTCTTCTGGACCCGTCTTTTGCTCTTTTTGTTTGTTTGTTTCTATTTAAATCAATCAACAAGATTTCCCTTTTGACATGTATCTTTTGTGCTCTTGAACCTCTCTTTCTGGCTGGGGTTGAGGTGGGGAGATTTGGGCACTGATTTGAGTTCCCCCATCTCCTCCGGGACGCTGATTCCTGGACCGGTATGCTGATGAGCATTGTGGTAGGAGCTGCCACACTCCTTGGTGCCCGGACGGAGGCCATTAGTTATCAGGAAGCTGCCTTGTCCGAGAGCTTTGCTGTCCACCACTCTGCATTCAGTTCCTGTTTGTGGGGACTCTGGAGGGTGGGAAGCAGAGTTGGTGTCTCCCATCAGAAGGTTCTAGTGCTGGCCGCAGCCTGGAGAGTGGGCTCGTGTCTGGCTTCGGTCCCTAGACCTCTGGGGGAGATGGGGCAGAGAGCAGAGGTAAACAGAAAGGCAGGGGTTCTGTGGAGCGCTATGCCAGGACAGCATTGTTTTCCTGGAGAGCACGTGGCAGAGTGGTGGAAGGGGGGCTAATGTCTGAGTGCTGCTTATGCCACTCACTGGGTGGCTGGCCATGTGCAAGGTAATCTCTTTAAGCCTGTTTCCTCAGTTGTTTATTGAGAATAAAAATAGTAACTTATAGGATGATTATGAGGGTTGAGACAGTGTATATAAAATACCTCTTCTATCCTATAGTAAATGCTCAGTCTCGAATTCACCATTTACTATGTGGCCCTGGGAAAATCGATTTAACTTGTCTGAGCCTCAATTCCATCATATATAAAATGGGAACATTATACCTGCCTTTGGGCATTCTAATAAAAGTTGGAGTTAGGGTGGAGCGAGATGGCTCCTGCCTGTAATCCCAGCACTTCGGGAGCCTGAGGCAGGTGAATCACGAGGTCAGGCATTCAAGAGCAGCCTGGCCAACATAGTGAAACTCTATCTTTACTAAAAATACAAAAAATTAGCCGAATGTGGTGGCGAGCACCTGTAGTCTCAGCTACCCAGGAAGCTGAGGCAGGAGAATCGCTTGAACCTGGGAGGCAGAGGTTGCAGTGAGCCAAATTGTGCCACTGCACTCCAGCCCAGGCGACAGTGAGACTCCGTCTCAAAAAACAAACAAACAAATTTGAGTTAGTATACACAAATCCTGTCGCACAGTGGTTCTCAAAGTGTGGTCCCTGCACACAGCATTCCCTGGGAACTTTTTAGAAATGTAAAGGCTCAGGCTCCACTCCAGACCTACCGAAGCAGAACTCCGGGGGCTGGGCAGAGCTAGCTGTAACTTTTCTCCAGGGGATTCTGATGCTCTCTCAAGTTTGAAAACCATGGCTCTAGAACAAATTCTGGCTGGCTGCAAATCCTAGGAGCTGACCAAAAATAAGGACTAACTGAAATAACTTCCCAGCACTAATTGGAGCTCTGGTGGGCAAATCCGGGTCTCTCAGGCAAGTTACCAACCTCTCTAGGCTCAGTTGTCTCACTTATAACGTGGAGCTATAACAGGCGGGAGGTTGAAATGTGCCTGGCACATAGTACATGCTCAGTTAATATCAGCTGTTACTATTGTTATTGACAGTGGCGCGTTGGGGTTACTGGACCACGGGGTGTGATTTTGGGGCTGGGGGCTACGGGCACTCCACTTTGTCATCAGAAGCTAAGGGCTAAGGGCACAGGAAGAAGCTGCTCTCCTTGGAGCTCTCCTTTTCTGTCATTTGAAAAGCATTGCTCAGACGCATTATCATTGGGTGGGGGCAAAACAAGAGGTTTATGATGCAGAACAGGGAATTAAGTTAGACAACAGAGGGCATTCCTGAGAGTGGGGGTTCCTCCAGGGACGAGGTGAGGCAGGCATCCGCTTCCGGACACCCTCCCCTCCCCCACCGACCGTGAGGCGAGTGGGATTTCCTTGAAGCATCTGCAGGACGGGGAGGGTGTGGGGAACCAGGCAGGCCCCCTTACAAGGACTCGGGAGCGGGAGTTTGGAGGCCTCGTCCCAGCCGAGGGGGCCGCGTTGGAGTGCTGGGGAGGAGGTTCGAAGCGTGGGAAAGAAGCCCAGGGGCGCTCTGGGGACGCGCCGGGACGAGGGGGCGGACTGTGTGGGGGAGGCCTGGCTGCAGGGCTCAGGAGGGGGCCGCGGGTCCAGCGCACTTCCCGTCCCGCCCCCGCGCTCGTGCACTCGGGCTGGCCGGGAATCCCTCCCCAGGGTATCTTCTGCCTCTGACTTTCCCATCCTGGCGGCCCCCGCGCGCCCCCGCGGCCGTCCAGCTCCAAGCCCCGCGCAGTGCTCCCCCGCGCCCGGCCGTCTTCCTGCGGTTCCCAGAGTCCCGTTTGGCGGCCAGAGGGCGTCGGACTCGTCTGGCCCAGCGAGGTTCACACTGAACCAGTCCTTCTGCCTCTCTGCCCCAGGGGGCCGGGGAGAAGCCTCCAGGGCCCGAGGACAAGAGGCTGCTGGACTGCGGCCCGGGACTGCGGCGGCCGCGTTTCTCTTCTTAACCTTACGGCACCCGGCTCTTCCCCGGCCCCGACCACCCCGCCTTCCAGTTCCGAAAACCTGGTGAGAGGCGCGCACTGTCCTGGGGGAATTCCCCTGCAAACAGAAGGGAGCCCGCCCCGCGCGTGCCGGGGTGCGTGCGGCGGGAGCGCCTCCAGGCAAGGCGCCGAGTCCCCAGGTGACTGGCAGAGGTTCGCGGGAGTGGCCAGGCCTTCGTTTCCTTGGGTTGGGGTGACCCCTGGTGGTCATTCAGAGCGCCACAAGGGCTGCTACCTGGTCCAGAATTCAGTCCTGTCCAGGGGAGAAATGGAGAATGCTGGAGGGTGGCCCAGGCAGTGTTGACTGGAGTAGAGAGTCATCCTCCCGAAGCTGGCACTGAGGGTGATAGAGACCTCCCTGACTGGCCAAGCCACTCCGCCCTGCCCGAGCATCCCCTTCCAGAGCTCCAGCCAGAGGCTTTGGTGGGGTTTTATTAAGCGAGGTGCTCCTTACACAGGTCTCTTCCTGCTCCCCGTAACCCTGTCGCTGGAAGTGTCTGTGGGAAAGGCCACCGACATCTACGCTGTCAACGGCACGGAGATCCTGCTGCCCTGCACCTTCTCCAGCTGCTTTGGCTTTGAGGACCTCCACTTCCGGTGGACCTACAACAGCAGTGATGCGTTCAGGGTTGTAAGTATTTGGGGGAAGGACAGGACTGCCCAGCCTCCCTCACCCATACCTCCCCTCCCAGGCTCTGGTCCCTTCTGGACTGAGACCCACTGCGATGGTCCCCAGAACCCACCTTTTGCCACCCTTTCTCCCAGTATTCTTTACAGAGCCTGCCGGGAAGGATGTCACTGGGAGAGATGCTTAGATCGTGTTGCCAGAATTTGGGGATTGCTGGAATTCTTGGCTAGAGTCTTCTGTCTGGTTTTAAGAAACACCTAGAACTCGGATTGCTTAGAAAACAATAGTTTAACAGACAGGAGAGAGAAAGGCCTTTGGAAAGCTTGGAGAGAAGGGCTGAGAAACAGGACTGGCAGGGAAAGGAGAGAGCTAAGGGAGGAAGAGCTTCGGGAGCATTGGCGGGCTGTGGTGGGGGTGGGAGTGAACCAATCAACAGGTATTTATTGAGAACTCACTCTGCAATCTAGTGGGGGATCCAACCTGAGACTGTCACAGGGAAGCCACAAGAGACCAACTCTGGCTATAATTAAATGCTGACCTCAGAGGATGCTGATGGGCAGAGTTGTGGGATTGATCCAGGTCTTGATAGAAGGCCAGAATTCAGATGGGCAGGGGACATAGTGTCAGCAAAGGCTGGGTGGGAGGTGACAGAGGGAAATGAGTGTGGTGCTTGCAGGAGTCATTACATAAAAGGCTTTTATGAAGAGAGTGGTAAGAGCTGTGCTGCATTCCAGGGAGACCTTAATAAAAGGAAATGGATTTAGACTGAAACAAACAAAATTCAGGTTAGACAGGCAGCGCTATTGACGTTGGAAGAGGAAGCCACGGGGGAAGGAGCAGGCTGTGACTGCAGGCTCTTCCTGGTCCTGGACAGGGGAGGCACCCAAGGAGTGGGCTGGTGTGATGTCATGACCCTTGAGGACCCTGATTCTTTCTTGGCTACCTTCTCTCCCCAATCCCCTTTCTCCGCCAGCTTATAGAGGGAACTGTGAAGAATGAGAAATCTGACCCCAAGGTGACGTTGAAAGACGATGACCGCATCACTCTGGTGGGCTCTACTAAGGAGAAGATGAACAACATTTCCATTGTGCTGAGGGACCTGGAGTTCAGCGACACGGGCAAATACACCTGCCATGTGAAGAACCCCAAGGAGAATAATCTCCAGCACCACGCCACCATCTTCCTCCAAGTCGTTGATAGACGTATGCAGTAGGGGCTGGCCCAGGGCGGTGGAGTGGGAAGGATTTGAGGGGCACCCAACTCAGCATTACAGCGAAATGGCAAAATAGACCCTGTTGGTGTTTTCTTTTGCTTTACCCTTTCCAGAGTTGCTGGAGTTACATCTAAAAGCTAGAAGAACTCAGCTTGAACACTTACTCTGCTACCAAATAGCTTATGAAATATGTTTAGCCTCTCTAAGCCTCGTTTTCCTCATCTATAAAATGGGAATATGGCTGCATTTTCCTAGGGTTGTGTTGAGGGTTAGAGAAGCTACCTGGGAGTGTTTTGTGGCTAGTAGGGTTTTCTCCACATATGCTGATTATTAATACCATTGGGTATTCCATTAGCAAAAATTGAATGTCAGGTATTGGCCTAAGAAGTGCTATGAGTGATACATTACATTCTTCCTTGAGGAATTCACAGTACAAGGTAGGACAGAAGATAAATAAATAACTGGAATGGGCAGAGCGTGAGAGATACATGATACATACAGTAGAGGTGAAAACAACAGAGATGGAGTAAGACATGGCCCTTGTCCTCTGTGGGCTTACATCCTACTTGGGATTCCTGTCTGACACAGGAGGACCAATCATACAAGGAAGGGACATAAGACAAGGGGCCAGGTGGTCCCTGAGCAGACCTGGTGTGGTTAGAGAAGGAGGACGTGTTAACCAGGTCTGGAGAATGAGGCGTGGTCCCACGGAGGGGAGGGCCTGGAAAACTAGAGAAGTGAAGCAGAGAGAAAAAGGGAAGGGGGCTTACTCAAGAATCCTGACTCTGATGTGTTTCGTGTGTACCGGGGATTTGCTGCTCTCCTGGATGACATCGAGTCCCTGGAGAGGGAGACACCCATGAGTTCAATCTTCAGTGTGCAAGGGCAGAGCCAGAGGCAGTCCAATCCGCTTTTCTGAGCCTACCTATGGTGTCACCTCTTCCTTTCCGTTTGGGCTCCCATCACCCCACTTGTGCTCAGCCTTTTCAGAGGGAAGAGAACCGACATTTATGGAGCATTTCTGGGTGCCAGGTCCCGAGTTAGGTGCTCTTACTGACCTTAGTTCCTTTGCTCCTCACCAACTCCCCTCAAGGTGGATCGTCTCTCCATCTTTACAGATTCATTCATCCATCTGTTCAACAAATATTTACGGAGCACCATGTATGGGACGGACGTTCGAGGTCCAGAGGGTGCGATATGACCAAGATAGACAAATCCCTGCCTTTGTGGAGATTACCTTCCTCCCCTTCTGTGTGTGGAGATACGCAATAGAAAATAAAGAAGAAAATGATATTGTAAAAGAGAACATAGCCAGTGTTAAGAAGAACACATTAAGCAGGGAAGGAAGATGGGGTGCCAGCAAGGCGAATAGGGAAGGGCTCTCTGGAAAAGGCGATAGAGTGGAGATACTTAAAGGAGTTGAAAGAGAAGCTCTGAGGGTGTCTTTGGGAAGATAGGGAGGGAATGGCGAGTGCAAAGGCCCTGAGGCAGATGCATGAAAAATCACAGGAGTGATAGATGAGTCAGGTCAAGCCAGATTGTGTAACCACCCTGCTGGAAGGATGAGTGAGGTGGGAGCCACTGGGAACAGAGGAGTTAAGGCCTGAACAGGCTCGCTTAGGCCCCTATGCCAAGAATAGATGATAGAGGGAGGAGATCAGTTAGGAAGCTATTGAGACAGCCACGCAAGAGGCAGCTTGGGGCCAGGGCCCAGGGAGGTTGTGAGCGGTCGGGTTCTGGAATTTTTAAAAGTTACAGCCATCAGGATTCTCAGGTAGGCCGGATAAAGGATTTGAGTAAAAGGCATCAAAGAAGACTCCAAGGATTGTGGTTGGAGCGATTGGGAGGATGAAGTTGGTGGTGGTGGAGAGGAGGAAGACTGTGGGAGGAGCAGGGTCGGGAAGGAGTCAGGAGTTGAATTTTTGGATGAAGAAACCGAGGCTAGAAGGGTTCAATGGACTGCCCGATATCATCTGCTAGTTAGTGACAGTTAAATCCTGTACTTAAAATCTAGACTCTCTGACTCCACAGTCTTCTCATCATCTAAGATGTATCATAGGGAGATTCTTAATTTTTTTCTGTGTGAGCAAAGGAGGTCTAGAAAGAGGCGATGACATTTTTGCATGGCAATCTGGGGATCGAATCATGACTCAAACTTGAGTGTTATGGGCTTCAATTCTGATTTGTTCCAGAACTTGTGTGAGCGCATCTGTGGGAGGACATGTGCGCGGCGGGGGAGAGGGAGAGGCACCCCTTGTGTGTGCCCTAGCCTGATGGATGCCATGTTCTGCCTCTCCAGCTTCCTGCTGCAGGCCTGGGGAGGGCTGGGGGTCTGGGAGTGGATGCACCCAGCTGCCAGGGGGTGGGGTGGAAGCTACACAGCCCTTGCATTGCCATGGTGCTCGGCTCCAGGTGACTCCAGCTCCCTTTGTTCCTTCCCTTTCTTCCCTGCTCGGGCCACACAGTGGAAGAAGTGGACAACACAGTGACACTCATCATCCTGGCTGTCGTGGGCGGGGTCATCGGGCTCCTCATCCTCATCCTGCTGATCAAGAAACTCATCATCTTTATCCTGAAGAAGACTCGAGAGAAGAAGTGAGTTGGCCTGGAGCATTCTCCTGTCCTCCCACGAGCCCAACACCCTCTCATCGACCCCCACCAGCTTTCGGCCTTCCACCTGCCTCCTCATTCCCCCTCCCTATTCCCACCGCTCTCTGTTCTATCCTTGCAGCCTCCTCCCCTTCTCTCAGCCCCTTCTTCATCGCTTTTCCACTTTTATCCTCCCTATATATATTTGTTGAATATGTTCAATTCATTGAGTACACAAACACCAGCCACTTGCTCTTCCTCATCCCACCGCCTTCCTTCCCATTCCATTAGCCTCTCTTTCCGTTTATAGCACCCAACCTAGTGCTTTACCAAAGGACTTAGGGAGCCTTTAAAAATTAGAGAAAATGTAAGATTCCATGCACAGAGATTCTAAAATGGGAAGACCCTTCTAGGGAGATGGGAGTGAGATTCTTCTGTTAGGAAATGCTGAAAATTCAGATGACGGTGATTTTTAAAAAGTTTGAAAAGGCAGATATGGCCCCCCAGGAAGCCCTGGGCTAAGTTCGGGTATAAAAATAGACATCTATAAGGGGAAGGGGAGGGAAGATGGGGGAGGCATGGAGGGTGCAACCCTCAGGTCCAGAGTTTTTGGAGTGGTATCAGACAGGCTCCAGAGCAGCATGTGGTGAACCTTGCAAAACTAGAGCAGGGAAAGGCATTTGAAAGCTGTGTTCTGAGCAAGTCAGATGTGATGAGATGGCTTTCCACTGGAACAGAGAGGGTGAAGGCAGTCACGAGAAGCAAAAAGGTGCTGAAACATTCTGCTCCGCTGAGAAGAGGGAATTCTGCCAGAAAGGGCACAACTTACTCTGGAAAGAGGGGATGGACGTTAGAGGTAGGGCGGGGACGTACAAGGAGCAGTGTTGGGGCTGGGGACAGGGGAGGACCCCGGAACTCGGTTGTCAATGAAGAGCTCAAGAGTTGTCTGCCTGCCTTGTGTCCAGAGGCAGTGAGGGCTTTGGTGATTTTGAGAGACTAGAAGTGTGGAGCTTAACTAGGTTCTGTTTTAACAACCAGTCTTACCCTCGATGGATGGAGAACAAATTTGTCAATATATGGTTTAAAAACACTTGGAAAAGATAGCGGTCCTTCAGAGCCACAGTGGGTTCTTCAAAAACAAGACACACCAAGCTGCATACGTGTGCCTGAAGTCCCAGCTACCTGGGGGGCTGAGGCAGGAGGATGCCCTGAGCTCAGGAGTCTGAGTCCAGCCTGGGCAACTTAGCAAGACCTCATCTCCTAAAAAAAAAAAAGAGGAATGCTAACTGTTTTCTTGATAGGACACTGGCAGAACAGGAGATGCTCTGGAAAATAATACTCCCTGTCATTCATCACATGCCTGCCGTATGTTAGGAATCCCACCAGACAATTTTATACACTATTCATAATTATTATATTACAAAGTGAGGCTCAGAGGAGTGAAGTGACTTGCCCAAGGCCACACAGCTAGCAAGGGATAGAGCTGGGATTTGAACTCTATTAGGCTTCAAAGCTTACACCATTGCCAGGATGTTCTGCTGACTCACTGGGCATATCCAGAGTTTCTTCCTTTATCTGTTCATTTCATGGCTATTTTTGAGATACTGTATGCAAGGCACTGTGCTAGGTGCTATAGGAAATTCTGGAAAGAATGAGATTCTGCCCGTAACTAAAGAAGATCAGATACAAATCAATGTGTATATAAATAAATGTAATATAAGGTAGAGGGGGATTTGTGCCAGTTGAGAGGTTTGATAAAATGCTGCTGGACAGGGTGAAATTCTGGGGAAGGACTTCTGGCTGAATAGGTGTTTGTGGCAGGCCTTGCAAGGTGAATGTAACTTAAGCCCTGGGGAGAGTGGAGGGAAGTTTCTTCCAGATGGAGGCACCACCAAGGCAAAAAGTCTGGGAAGTGGGATTGTGTCTGGAGGACAAGCCTTTTGTTTGTTGAGAGAGCTGGGTATGGTGGGGTGGGGGGAGGAGAAAAAAAGCCTGAAGAGGGGGTTGGGGACAGACACTTGGGGACCTGGGAGTCCTGGCTGTGATTGACTTCTGACTGCAGGGCCCTGGCATGGTCAGAGAGCCTCAGAAGAAAGGTTCTGGCTATGGTGGGCAGAGGGATGGGGTGGGAGAGCCTGGGGGCGGGGGACAGGCCATAGGGAAGCTTGAGGGGGTCCTTGGAGTGGCAGGGAAAAGCAGAGACAGGAGTTTCTCAAGAACAGGGAGGTACTGGACAGCCTCTCACCATCCATTCTGGGCTTCTCTTTTGCATCGACTCTGAAACGTAGGTGTGGTTTCCTCTGCCTGGAATTTACCCTCTCTCTTTTCCTGCTCATCATTTTGGTTTCAGCTTAAAGTATGCTTCCAAAAAGCCTTCCCAGACTCCTAGGAGGAGGCTTCCTAGGTTGGCTCCCTACTGCCTGCATCCCCCATCCTGTTATTTGCCACAGTGACACGATCACTTGTTTAATGTCACATCCCCTACGAGAGTGCACATTTCCTGACCCAGTGCCTGGTACCCAGTAGGTTCTCAGTAGAGAATTATGGACTGCATGGAACACAGTTAGGTGGCTATCAATTGGCTTGGTGAACTATACCTTAGGTATAGAGATAGATAGCGACATAGATAGCAATATAGATAGATAGATAGATAGACGGATCCATCTGAGTAGAAGTCTTTGGTGTATTCCACAGGGCTCCGCCTGTTCGTTGTTATTATTAACATTTGAACTACAATAGTGTTGTCGTATTTATCAAACTTCCAGAAGCCTAGTGACTGTGCTGGAAAAAAATGGGATCTAGGAAGATGTTGGTTGGCTGGAGCTGGGAACTAAATGTGGCAAGATGAAATTAATGAGAACAAAATACTCAGTCCTTCCCAAAGGCCTCCATCTCAGCTGCCCAGGCGCAGGGTGAGGGTAGGACGTAGTTTAGCCATAGCAGCTGTGAAAGACGTGGCCGTTTTCATGAGCAGAAAGCTCAGAGGGGTGCAGGTGCTCCCTGGGGAGCTCTGTGTGCTCAGCCTGGACATTACTGCGGAGGAGGGGCAAACTGAAGTCAGAGCATGTCCAGCTCAGGGCAGTCAGGGTGGAGTGGCTCCCGGAGGTGTCTTCCCATCGGACGGTCTCTCCTTCCTGCTGCCTTCTGCTCCATCCCACCAAACTCTGCTCAGATCTGTCACCCTTGAGGACAAACCACTGCCTGCTCTGCCCCTTCCATAGACTCTGTTCTATTAATACCTCTGGTCACAGAGAGCTCAGGGAGGAAGGTCTGGGGGGCCCTGGGGAAAGGGACTCTGTGTCCTCTGCACACTCCTTGCTGGCCTGGACACCCCCCCGGCGTAGCACAGAACCTGGTGAGGGCAGAACTGGTGAGACCAGGGATAGCAGGGAAAAGTGACCCCTGGAACAGCACCTGGTACCCTTTGCTTTCTGCCAGGTTGAGACAACTAGGTGACAGCTAAGCTTTATTGAGAACTTTCTTTTCTTTTTGTTTTCTCATATTCTCACTCTGTTGCCCAGGCTGGAGTGCAGTGGTATGACCTCGGCTCACTGCAAGCTCCGCCTTCCAGGTTCAAGTGATTCCTCTGCCTCAGCCTTCCTAGTAGCTGAGACTACAGGCATGTGCTACCATACCCAGCTAATTTTTGTATTTTTAGTAGAGACAGGGTTTTGCCATGTTGGCTGGGCTGGTCTCAAACTCCTGACCTCAAGTGATCCGCCTGCCTTGGCCTCCTAAAGTGCTGTGATTACAGGCAAGAGCCACTGCGCCTGGCCAATTGAGAGCTTTCTACATGCCAGGCATGGTTCTAAGTGCTTATTCCTCCTTCCAGCAATCCCACGCGGAAGGTGTCATCCCTTAATGTATTTCACAAATGAGGGAATTGAGGTGTGGAGAGGTTAGGTGACAGAGCCTGTGGCTGCCTTAGCTGTGTAGAAGGCCAGGGAGAGGCACAGGGCTGGGTGCAGGGCCCGTAGCTCCCACTGCCATCCACCCCTGCTCTTACTCCTCCTCGCCATTGTCCCCTCTCTTCCTCTCCAGGAAGGAGTGTCTCGTGAGCTCCTCGGGGAATGACAACACGGAGAACGGCTTGCCTGGCTCCAAGGCAGAGGAGAAACCACCCTCAAAAGTGTGAGCCCTGCTTTCGGCTGGGCAGCTGCAGGGAGCCCCCTTTCTGATGATGAAACTGATGCTTGAGCCCCGTCCGTAGAACCCACGTGCCTGAGACATCTGCTGCTTGGCTCAAACTGTAGTCTTTCCGGGCACAAGAAACCGGAGTCCTGCCCAGCCTGCCCGTCCCCTTCTCAGTCAGGGCTCCCCAGGGACAAGGGATGGCCAGTGGAGGGGGTCTGTGGAAGATTCAAGAGCAAGAAAGGAGAGGCTAGGGTGGTGTGGAGGGGCTGGTCCCCTGACACCTGGGCAGATGGGATCTCCTTCGGTCTCCCCACCCTGCACAAGCGGAGCCTTGGTTTTCCTCCAGACTCCTCTTCACAGGGGACTGGGGGGATCCGTGAGGGCTGTCCTAAGAGCTGGGCCCTGGAGATGGGGTGTAGGAAGAGGTGGCTTCCTCTGGAGGTGGGAGGGGGCTCGAGGGTTCTTGAAAAGACCTGGGTGGGGGCTGCTGGGGGCGGGCCCACAGTGAGAGCTGCCTTGGCTTCACAGGATGCCAGACTCCCCCCAGATCCCCAAGTAGGGAATTTCCTTTCCCCTGCCCCAGGACCCTATGTGCCTATCCCCTCCCCTGTTCAGAGTTTTTCAGCCCTCCCAACCAGGGCTGGCTGCCTTGGTCTTGAGAGGTCCTGCCCACCTAGCCTGTTCCTCTGCTCTCCGGGTTACTGAGGGGCTGAGGAAGGGCCCCCATGAGCCTTCCTGCAGCACCTGAGTGCTCCCTATACCTTTCCTAGTATTCTACTTGGGGAATTGGGCCACAGGGGTAGCAAGCCAGTGTCCTGGGTCTCTGGGATGCCTGCCCCAGCCCTGTCAAAGCTGGCAACCCCTCCCCTGGCATGGCAGGACCATGGCCACTCCGGGCACTCCCGAGCCCAGCTCTCCCCTGCTCCTCCCCCTCCCACCTGAGAGGCTGCACCCTCCAACCTCCCATTGGCTCACTCCTCCCGAGCTGAGCCGAGCAGTCCACCACACCTCCGTCTTCCCTGCCCCCAGGGTTGTTCATTTCCCAGCCCTGGGTCAAGGCCTGCCTTCACCTCAGGAACTCTCTTCCTTTGGATGAGGGGGTCCTTGGGCTCCCAGCTGCTTCCTGCTCAGCTGGGCCACCCCCTCCCACCCTAGGGTTGGGGAGGAGCAGGGAGTGGGTGCCCACAGTTTTCCTTTGCTTCTCTCAGAGGTGGTTTGCACGCCCCTTGTGTATGGGGCTAGACTGTGCCTTAGTCCTGAGTCTTATCCCTTACCCCCCCCCCCCCCCCGCCCCGTCCCTCTCCAGCCGGTATGTTCTGACATAACAGCAGAGCCCGGTGTGGTGCTGGTGAGGGTTCGCCAGCCCTCCCCTCCCCAGGGTCATAGAGGGGGCCGTGAGGCTGGAACTGGTCAGTGATTGAATCTTGGAGACATTGGCCAGGTGCTCCCACTGGGGTTCCTAGCCTGCCCTAGGGGGAAGTGGTGATGTTGGAGTGGGATCTCCTGATGGAGCCCATTGTGTGAGTACCTGTGGGGCAGACCTGGTGAGGCCAGGGATGGCAGGGAAAAGTGACAACAGGCTTCTCTGCCTGTCTGCTTCCAATCCCTCTCTACTGATTTTCTGATGCCCCGTCCTCTGGGCCCCTAGGAGGGATGAGAGAGGAGTAGCCCTCTTTTGCAGAGAGTTTGGGGTCTGCCTTAGCTCTCCCTATCAAAAAGCAGCTGCAAGCCTCTTGAGGGTGGGGGTGGGGGAGTCTGAGGAGCAGTAGCACCTGCGGGGTGCCCGTGGCTGTGGCCAGTGTCCCTTAGCCAACCTGCTGGGCGCACCAGTTCCCCATCTGATCTGCCTGTGCTCCTCTCATTCTTTTCTACCTAGCACCTGTCATGGGCTGGGATTCAGATTTTCCTGGCTTTGGGAGCAGACAAACCAGAGCCACCAGCCATTCAGAAAACTTACAACTGCCTTCATGCAAAACTGCTTTCTTCTTCCTTCTCAATGGCAACATTTGAAGAGGCAGAGTACCTTGGGGCTCCTCTTTCTGTCTTAAGAGGATGCCAAGGCCCGTAGAGTGGGGAGAGGAAGGGTACCATTCTCTCTTTCCTCCCCTGGGTCTGCTGCTGACTTCTAGATGGGTCATGTAGATTTTCTGGGCTCAGCTCTTTCCATCCATCAAATGGGTGTAATAATACTTACCTACCTCACAGGACTGTTGTGAGGCTTGGCGAGTTTTGTCTAAAAACATCTTTTTGGCTTGGAAAGGGATCTGGGAAGCCAGGTATTAATTGGAGGGATAGCTCCAAGTCTGTCCTGCCTTCATCTCTGTGTTCCATCTCTACAACACACACACACACACACACACACACACACACACACACTCTCTCTCTCTCTCTCTCTCTCTCTCTCTCTCTCTCTCTCTCCCTCTCTCTCCATCCCACCTCCTTGGAATCATTTAGTCTTTGCAATATTAGAAACCTTGACTCTGATGCTTGAAGTGTCTTGTCCATGGTTCCTGTTTGATGACTTTCAAAAGAAGTGATCGAGATTGTAGAGGGGGCATTTTTGGATGCCCCAGAGCCTGGGGGCACTACTAAGAAGGCTAAACTTAGTCCCCACAACAAAGACTCATCCTGTCCAATGCCAACATTATTCCCATGGAGAAACACTGGCATGGATTTGCACTAGGTTGTATATGGGCAAAGCTGTCTTCCCCAAGTGGACCCTCAGTGCATGCAAGTCTGATGGTGGTTTCCAGGGCTTGTGGGCTAGAGAGAGCCATTTACAAAGTGGGTCTTGGGAGAGCTGGGCACATGCAGCTGCGCTGAGAGTGATGTCAGTGAGACCTAAGACAAAGTGCCGAGCTCCCCATCAACTACAAAATACGACGTCAGCTTTCCAGATTCTGGGCTTCTCCCCATGTAGGAATCGAATAGAAAGCAGCCAGAATAAACCCCTGATGCTAGAGAGGCCTGGGGAGAGCAGCCGATGGGGCTCAGACTACATATGGCAGGCTAATCGGAGCCCTTGTGGAATGAGGGTGTGAGAGCATGCTTGTGAGATGGCAGGAGGTGGGGTGTGCTCGTGTGGAGTGTGTGTGTGCAGACGCATGCGTGTGCAGGCAGTGGGGGTGCATGGCAGTGTGACTGTGGAGTGGGTGGGCTCTGCATGGAAGGGGTGATGTGTGCTGGGGGAGACTCCAGACATCTCAGGAGCTGTCTTTCTTCATCTGAGCTGTGCCCGTTGAGGCATCTGGAGACTGAGAAAGAATCAAAGACAGAGAAGACCAGCCATGCTTCTGTGTTCTGTCACTCCATGACTTTATCTCACTGTTACAGACAGCTGCCATCAGAGGGCTGGGGGGAGGGAGTTCTTGGAGGGGGGACTTCTGGGGAAAATCCTATAGCTTGCTTGACTTTACTTTGTCCCAGGTTGGGGTCCCTACCCTCCCACCTCCCACCTGGTATGCAGTGCTTTTGACTATCTTATGCATGGTTTATTCCTCTGGCTTGGATGACAACAATACCCATAGTCAGTTTTCCTATGTAACTATAGATCAAATGATGCAGTGACGGGCCTTGGGAGGCCTCAGGTGTGCAGGTGCCTCTGGGAGGTGCAGATGTACACACCCAGCACTGACTTGTGTTCAAGCACGAGATGGATGTAATCAGATTGTCTGGCCTCTACAACAGGTTTTGCATTGTAGAATTGTATTTAGCTTTGCCTTGGATGAAATAAAAATTATGTTTAATAATTTGGGATTTGGGGGCCTCCATTTTTGACTAATTGGGATTTGGGTTCTAGTCTTATTTCTTACCAGCTGTGCTTAGGACACGTTTCTTTACCTTCTCTGAGCCTCAATCTGTTTGCGTCTCAAATGTTACCTGCCCAGGTGAAATGACGCATGCAAAATGCATAAGAACGTGTGTCACATTCACAGGCATTTGGGTTGTTTTCATTCCCATACGTTCTCTGGGGAAGTTGACAAGGTGGCCCTTTAATACTGGAATCATGCCAGGGCCCTCTGGTATGGATGACCTTGGTCATGACCCTGGCACCACAAATGCCACAACAGCTCTTCCCCCGGGTTCTCTCTCCTTCCCTCCTCCTGGTTAGTATTTGGGTCCAGGTAAAATCTGCTTCACATGAACACCTGCCTTCCAAAGAGAGTTTCCAGGTGCTGAGCATAAGGCCAGGGGCTGGGAAGGAACTGGGAATATGTACCAATGTATATGTGTTTGCTTATATTCTTGGACTTTCTCATACCACAATTTCTTACCAAACCATATTTCTCTATTCAATGGATTTGCCTCAGACTCCATTTCAAAAAGTTGTGGACACTAAGTACTCAGAAGAGCTTGTTGACAGACCTTTTCTTCTCCGTCAAGGACCCCAGTTTCGGTAGATGTCCCTGCCCAGCTCTGCTTCCTCCAGCCTCAGCTATAGACACTATGGGCTGTGCCCCTGCCCTGAATGGATTCACCACCTGGGTTCCCCATGCAGCCACTCTCCTCTCTTTAGGTGCTTCCTGTTGCCCAGGACCTCCTGCCACCTGCCTATCCACAATACATGGGTTTGATATTGAGGTTTCCTGGGCCAAGCCTGGGTTTAGAACACTTGGGATGCTATGCATTGAACTTGCAGTTACCTCTGTGAGGATCAGTCCCCAGGTCTGATTAGGTCTCTATCATTGCTCGGTTTCATCCTTACTTCCTTTGCCAACCCAATAGCCATTAGAACTGACAGATGGCCCAATGTCTTAAAACCACATTAGGGACTGGGGTTGTCCTGGGCAAACCTGGATATAGGGACACTCCCTGTTAAGCCCTATGCCAGTCCCGTGCTGACTCAATGGGGATTGACATACACACAAATTAAGGTTCTTAATTTGAGCTGGTAGCAGGCACACAGATCAGGTTGACTTTAGGAGGTCTGTACACCTGAAAATACAGGTGAAAGTGAACATATGGGCTTAGGGGATCTTTCAGAAGGGTCTTGGTACAAAAGCTGGGGGTTACCTTCTACTCCAACGCATTGTTGTTAGGAAAGAAACTAGTTGCACCTCTTCCCCTCCCTCCCCAAGCCTGTTCTCTTCTCTCTGTTGCTTTCCTAAGGGAGAGAGGAGCTTTGCTGACCCCAAGGACCTAGGCCTTTGCATGAAAGGAACAGAAAATATTTCTTTTGATAGACCTTTGGACCTAATTTCTTTCTTTTCTCTAAATCCTGTCTTTAGCCAACTCTCCTTCCTCCCTTGCACTCTGCAACCATCAGATTGGGTCAGATTGACTTCCGGTGGAGAACAGCCCTTTAACTCCCCGTGTTCAGCTTTCCAGGAGGCTGAGGGCATCCGTGCAAATTCAGATACCTAACAGAGGAGGCAATAGCACAGGTGCATCTTCTCCAAAATGGTAGACAGTTACCAAAAAGAAGTTTGGACCTTAGGAGTAACCAATCTGTCATATCATGGAGAAGGTAGCTCATCTAGATCATGGGAAGGGGGAACCCTGGGTTCTGACATTCAGAGGCTAATTGGAGGAAAAGGAGGCCAAGAAGGGGACTGATGAGGAAGCACCCAAGGGTGAGGCAGAGTGATGTCTTTGAGACCAATGTAGAAACAGTGTTAAGAACAGGGTGGCCATCGCTAAGTTAAGGATCAATCCTTGACCATTGGTCACTGGTGACCTCAGTGAGGCCAGCAAAGTGAAATGGGTCAGCCAGATGCAGGGAGATGGCAGAAGCTTGATTCCAGTATGTGGAAGAGTCAGTGGGAGGTGGAAAATGGCCTGGTGCATAGGTTACAATTTTAAGTAACAGCTTTGAAAGGCATTGGCCCTGGTAGGAAGGAGGGTAGATGGTTTTCTTTTAAAGATCGAAGAAATAAAAACAAGTTAAATGCACATGAGGAAGAGACAGTGGAGCCGGCCAGGCTGCAGCAGTTGTGAGAGAAGAAAGAAAGTGTCATTTGGGTGACCCAAGGGGATAGGATTCAGTAGTCAGGTAGAATGACTGCCCTTAAGACAGGTCAGTTCACACCTCTGCCATGGAGACAGAAGAAAGAAGGTCAAGGGGAAATGAAGGCAGGCAAATTTGTAGAAGGGTCAGAGCAAGAGATGGAGAGACTTGCTTTACAATCTTTTAGTTCCTATGGTGTTATGAAGTCATTTGCAGGGAGGACTTGAAAGCTGAAGACCCTTCCAATTCAGGAGCCCCAGGGATCCCACTCCCCCAGGCAGATGGCCAGCCTGTCCTCTGCCATTCTAATTGTACCTGCACACACTGCAACAGTACAGCGCACACAGCAGGAGGGGGGATGTTCTCTCATAGCTCATTGCTTAAACAAAGGAAAGATGTAGAGTCCCCTTTCACGGCCTGCAGGCAGATATAGAAAAGAACAATCCTGGACTTAGAATCCAGGAATCTGGATTCAAGTTCTCACCCTGTTATCCACCAGTGAAACAGCACTGGGCAAGCCACCTCACCTCTTCAAGCCTCAGTTCCCCAGCCTGCAAAATGGGGATGATAACAACTATTGCATGGTGCTCTTGTGAGATTAAATGAATCAATAAGTATGAAATACTTTTATTTATTTTTTTTTATTTTTATTTTTTTTTTTTTGAGATAGAGTCTCCCTCTGTCTCCCAGCCTGGAGTACGATGGCACAATCTTAGCTCACTGCAACCTCCACATCCCAGATTCAAGCAATTTTCCTGCCTCAGCCTCCTGAGTAGCTGAGATTACAGGGATATGCCACCACGTCCAGCTAATTTTTTATATTTTTTATAGAGATGGGGTTTCACCATGTTGGCCAGGCTGGTCTTGAACTCCTGCCCTCAGATGATCTGCCTGCCTCGGCCTCCCAAAGTGCTGGGTTTACAGGCACGAGCCACCATGGGCAGCCTGAAATACTTTAAAAACTACAAAGTGCAGACCACATAAATGCTAAGTAGTTTCTCAGCTGAGCCAGCATTACAGGAGGCAAGCCCAGGTGGGGCCATCGCTGAGCTCATACCTTCCTGTTCCTGGTCAGGAGGGGCTGTCAGCTGAGTGGGGCAGGGCTGGGAGGGGAGCGGCCAGTGTTAAGAAATGAATTCCTGGCAGACTTGGTTGTGTCAACTGCCCAAAACCAAACTCATGATCTCACCTTAATCTGACCCCAAATCTGCTCCTCCCCATGTTTCCCCATTCATCCAGTCATCAGACCAAAAATATTAGCATCTGCTATTTCGTCTTCAACCTGAAACCTTTTTGTCAGCAAATCCCGTTGGCTTTACGTTCAAAGTATATCATCGCCTCAACTACCTCTCACTGCCACCATCCCCGCAATCCTGGCCCAGGCCGTCCTGGCTCTCCCCTGGATTATTGTAATAGCTTTCTCACTGGTCTTCCTGCTTTTGCCCTTGGTCTTCTTCAATCTAATTCCTGGAGTGGTTCTTTCTCTTCTTTTTTCTTTCTTCCTTTCTTTCTTCCTTCCTTTCTTTTCTTTCTTTCTTTCTTCCCTTTCTTTCTTCCCCTCCCTCCCTCCCTCCCTCCCTCCCTCCCTCCCTCCCTCCCTTCCTTCCTTCC
>NW_022436956.1:17084859-17116351 GCF_009761245.1 Sapajus apella
CTTTCTTCTTTCTTTCTTTCTTTCTTCTTCTTTCTTTCTTTCCTTTCTTTTCTCTCTCTCTCTTTCTCTTTCTCTGTCTTTCTCTCTCTCTCTCTCTCTCTCTCTCTCTCTCCCTCTTTCTTTCATTATACTTTAAGTTCTGGTGGACACACGGAGGGGAACATCAAACACCGGGACCTGTTGGGCGGTGAGGGAGCTAGGGGAGGGTTAGCAGGGGGAGGGGGGAATGGGGAGGGATAACATTAGAAGAAATACCTAATGTACATGACAGGGGCATGGATGCAGCAAACCACCATAGCATGTGTATACCTATGTAACAATCCTGCACATGTACTCCAGAGAACAGAGTGGTTTTTTAAAAACAGGATTAGATGATGTCATCTCTACCTCTGGCCAAGATGGAGACATACATAGGCATTTACCCTTGCAGCTTAAATAACTAAAAAATTGGAAAATACATATGATGCAATGGTTTGCAGACCCTGAACAATAGGCAGTGGAGAACTGTCATTGCTGAGGGGGAAGCAAATGAGAGGAGCTTTACTATTGCCCCAGCTTACTGCCTGGAGCTGGTTTCCAGGCTGCAGTGCCTGGGAGGCTGGGGAGGGAGCCCCAGGCTAGCCCAGCATTCTCTCTGGGTTAAAGAGAGGTGCTTAGAATCTGGGGGAGGTTAGGTTAGTGAGAGTTTGCAGGACCAGAGAACCTTGGAGGGTCTCCCCAAGTTTTCAGCTGAGCACTGATAGTGTAGACGTGTGAGGAAACTACCTAAGGTGAGGGAAGGAGCCTCCAGAAAGAGTGAGGGAGGAAAATCCCTGGAGCTCACCTAGGGCAGCCTCTCATCCAGGGCTGACCTCACTCCACTACTGAGGCAATGCTTGTGAATACTCTTCCTCATCTCTCATGAATTAGGGAGTTTTGCCATTCCAGTTGGCTGCAATGTGAACTGCCATTGGCCCTGTGTGAGCTCCAGGGACTGCTTCCTCTAGCCCTTTCTGGTGGTTCTTTCTCAGCCTCAAGCGTGCCTGGATCAGCAGCTGAAGACTCACAGGGACCCTTTGCAGCTCTCGGGAGCTGTCTCTGTGAAGCTGTCTCTTCTCTGGGATGCTGCCCAGAGAGGCCTACCCACTGGCCTCCTAACTCCGTCTCCTTGGTTCTGGGAGGTTCCAGCCTCTGCCCAAGTCCCTTCTCCTGGTGCTGTAGCAATTGCAGGGCTCCCTCATTTGCTTCTCCTCTTTCAGGGATCAGCGACCTGTGCTGCCTGGTGCCCTGTGTCTGAAAGCCGTTTTGCGCATTTTTTCCCTCAGTGTTTTAGTTGTTTCAGAAGGGAAAGTAAATCCATTTTGTGTTACTGCGTTCTTGTCAGAAGAAATTCACGAGAATATATGTTCACGCAAAAACCCATACAGAGTTGCTTACGGAGGTTTTGCCATTGCCAAAAAGAAGAAATAACCTAAATGTCCTTTGACTGGTGAGTGGATAAAACAGACTGTTGTCTACTGTACAATACGATGGAATATTCCACAAAATCCCATGCACCCTGGGATTCTCAAATGCAGTATGCCAAGTGAAAGAATTGGCTGAATCTCAAATGCAGTAGGCTAAGTGAAAGAATTCAGACTCAGAAAGGTACCTGCTTTATCATCTGTGACCCATACACTGCTCTGGTGGGGGTGTTGATGAAGAGGGAGGCTCCTACCTGTGTGGAGGTAGGGAGTATGAAATCTCTTTACCTTCAGCTCAATTTTGCTGTGAACCTAAAACCATGCTAAAAAATAATTAAGTGTTGGGTTGGTTGTGGCAGCTCATGCCTGTAATTTCAGCTTTGGGAGGCTGAGGTGTGAGGATCCCTTGAAGGCAGGATTTCAAGGGCAGCCTGGTCAACACAGTGAGACCCTGTCTCACCAAAACCAATACAAATAAATAAAATAAAAGTTAACAATAAAACAAAAAGTGAAATCTTAAGGAAGCCTAAGGCCGGGCATGGTGGCTCATGCCTGTAATTCTAGCACTTTGGGTTGCTAAGGCGGGTGGATCACCTGAAGTCAGGAGTTTGAGATCAGCCTGACCAACATGGTGAAACCCTATCTCTACTAAAAATACAAAAATTAGCCGGGCATGGTGGTGGGTGTCTGTAATCCCAGCTACTCAGGAGGCTGAGGTGTGAGAATTGCTTGAAACTAAGAGACAGAGGGTACAGTGAGCCGAGATCGTACCACCACACCCCAAACTGGGGTGGACTCAGTCTCAAAAAAAAAAAAAAAAAAACAAAGCCAAAAACAAAAAGGTACTTACTATATGGTTCCATTTGTATTACATTCTGGAAAAAGCAAACTCTAGGGACAGAAAACAAAACAGTGGTTGTAAGGGGCTGTAGGATGGGGAGGGGTTGGCTACAAAGGGCAAGGGAGGCTTTTTGGGGGTGACGGAGCTGTGGTGGTAGTCGCTTACTTGTGTAGATTTGTCAAAACTGACAGAATTCTACACTATAAGTGAATTTTATTGTGTGTAAATTACATAAAAAATTACAATGAGATGACGTCACTCTTTCTTACTCAGAACGAGTCCCTCTTACCCAGTCCTCATAGCAGCCCAGAAGGTCCTATTGTTCCAGCCCCAAGGACTCTTTGATATCTTCTCTTTTGTTTTTTGATAAGGGGTCTTGCTCTGTTGCTCAGGCTGGACTGCAGTGGTGCAAGCTTGGCTCACTGCAACCTTGATCTCCTGGGTCCAAGCGATCCTTCTACCGCAGCCTCCCTAGTAGTTGGGACTACAGGTACATACCACGCACCCCACGAATTTTTCATATTTTTAGTAGAGATGGGGTTTCACCATGTTGCTTAGGCTGGTCTTGAACTCCTGCACTCAGGTGATCCACTTGCCTCAGCCTCCCAAAGTGCTGGGATTATAGGCATGAGCCACCATGTAATTAGCCAGCCAGTCTAACTTTTTAAACCCTTAGTATTATTTGAATAATTAACCAGTCTAACTTTCTAAACCTTTAGTATTATTTGAATTTTTCTAGCTATGTAATACATTTGTAATCAACACACACACACACACACACACACACAGCATTTTGAGTCAGTCTACCTGCCTCTAATGCCCGGATTCTTTTCTCTTCACTACAGTGTGCTCCCACATTGCTCCTTTCAAATTCCCTTTCTGTTTTTCTCTCCCACACCAAACTCTCCCTCTTCTCTGTACATAGGCCTTCTTGGCACTGGATCCTTTGTACATGCTGAGCCCTCTAGCTGGAATCGCCTCCCTGGAATGGGTATGCGCCTGTTTGCTGTGGTGACACATGCCTCTATTGCAGTGCTTCCCCACTTCGTATGAAAAGTCTTTGCTTAGCAGCCGGGCATCATGGCTCACGCCTGTAATTCCAGCACTTTGGGAGGCCGAGGTGGGCAGATCATGAGGTCAAGTGATCTAGACCATCCTGGCCAACACGGTGAAACCCCATCTCTACTAAAAATACAAAAATTAACTGGGTGTAGTGGCATGTGCCTGTAGTCCTAGCTACTCGGGAGGCTGAGACAGGAGAATCACTTGAACCTGGGAGGCGGAGGTTGCAGTGAGCCGAGATCACGCCACTGCACTCCAGCCTGGTCAACAGAATGAGACTATGTCTCAAAACAAACAAACAAACAAAAAAAAAACAACAAAAAAACAAAGGCTTTGCTTAGCTTTCCCCATAAATTAATGGCCAAGGTTTGCATTCACCATCACAGCCCTGTCTTGGCTTGCTTTTAGGTGAGGGTGGGGGCAACTTCCTGTGGAGGCAGCTCTGGGTCGCAGTTGGGAGAGCCAGGCCTATGCTCTGGTTCAGGCCTCACCTCTCTAGGATTTAGCCTTCTTCCTTCCTTGTGAAAAAGGGGAGATCTTCTCTACCCACCAATCTCCTCTCCACATACTCCCTCCAAAGACAGCGAGGATTTGCTGTGTTAGTCAGGTCGTAACTTCCGGGCTCCCTCTTGATCTGATCTCCCTAGCAGAATCACTTGTGCTTTGAGTGTAATGTGCAAAGGCAGACACAACTCAGTCCAAGTCCAGATCAGGAAGGAGCACAAGCATTTCAAGGTTAGCTGCTGAATAGCACAGTAAAACATTCCATGAATGTATATATGTGTATATATATGTTTGTCTGCATATGTATATATTACATATTTTTTCATCATCATTCTAGTTAGGTAAATTTTTGTTTATAATTTTTCCTTTGACCTAGGAATAATTTAGAAGTGTTTTTAAAAAGCACGTATGTATTTTATATTTTAAAAATTATTGTGTGGGCTGGGTGTGGTGGCTTACTTGAACCCGAGATGGAGACCAGCCTGAGCCACATAGTGAGATCTCGTCTCTACAAAAAGTTAAAAAAAAAAAAAATCTGGGCTAATAATAGTGGTGTGTGTCTGTAGTCCCAGCTCCTTGGGAGGCTGAGGCAGGAGGATTCCTTAAGCCTGGAAGGTTGAGACTTCAGTGAACTGAGACTGTGCTATTGCACCCCGGCCAGGGTGATGGAGTGAGACCCTATGTCTAAATAAAAATTTAAAAATATTAAAAATTAAGCAGGATCCCACGGCAGCTCAGCAAGGCCTCTGCAGGCAGACTGTGTCACTAGACTCCCTCCACGCTGGGCAGGGCATCTCTGAAAAAAGGAGCAGCCTGTCAGGGACTTATAAATGAAACCCCCACCTTCCTGGGACAGAGCACCTGGGAAAAGGGGGGGTTGTGGGTATAGCTTATCCATCAAGATCAAGTTGGCTTCACCCCTAGGATGCAAGGCTGGTTCAACACACACAAATCAATAAACATAATCCATCACATAAACAGAACCAATGACAAAAACCACATGATCATCTCAATAGATGCAGAGAAGGCCTTTGACAGAATTCAACAACTCTTTATGCTAAAAATTCTCAATAAGCCAGGTATTGATGGAACGTATCTCAAAATAATAAGAGCTCTTTATGACAAACCCGTAGCCAATATCATACTGAATGGACAAAACTGGACGCATTGGAAGCGTTCCCTTTGAAAACCGGTACAAGACTAGGATGCCCTCTCTCACCACTCTTATTTAACATGGTATTGGAAGTTCTGGCCAGGGCAATCAGGCAAGAAAAAGAAATAAAGTGTATTCAAATTGTCTCTATTTGCAGACGACACGATTGTGTATTTAAAAGACCCCATCTTCTCAGCCCAAAATCTCCTGAAACTGATAAGCAACTTCAGCAAAGTCTCAGGATACAAAATCAATGTGCAGAAATCACAAGCATTCCTATACACCAATAACAGACTAAAAGAGAACCAAATCAAGAGTGAACTGCCATTCGCAATTGCACAAAGAGAATAAAACACCTAGGAATACAACTAACGAGGGATGTGAAGGACCTCTTCAAGGAGAACTACAAACCACTGCTCAAGGAAATAAGAGAGGACACAAACAGATGGAAAAACATTCCATGCTCATGGTTAAGAAGAATCAATATCATGAAAATGGCCATACTGCCCAAAGTAATTTATAGATCAGTGCTATCCCCATCAAGCTACCATTGACTTTCTTCACAGAATCGGAAAAAAATTACCTTAAACTTCACATAGAACCAAAAAAGCCTGCATAGCAAAGATAATCCTAAGCAAAAAACAAACAAACAAACACCAAAAAAACAAAAAACAAAAAACAAAGCTGGAGGCATTATGCTACCTGTCTTCAAACTATACTACAAGGCTACAGTGATCAAAACAGCATGGTACTAGTACCAAAACAGAGATATAGACTAACGGAACAGAACAGAGGCCTCAGAAATAATGCCACACATCTACAACCATCTGGTCTCTGACAAATCTGACAAAAACAAGCAATGGAAAAGGGATTGCCTATTTAATAAATGGTGTTGGGAATACTGGCTAGCCATATGCAGAAAGCTGAAACTGGATCCCTTCCTTATACCTTATACAAAAATTTAACTCAAAATGGCTAAAGATTTAAACATAAGACCTAACACCATAAAAACCCTAGAAGAAAGCCTAGGCAATACCATTCAGGATATACGCCTGGGAAAGGATTTTATGACTAAATCACCAAAAGCAATGGCAGCAAAAGCCAAAATAGACAAACAAGATCTAATTACACTAAAGAGCTTCTGGACAGCAAAAGAAACTATCATTAGAGTGAACTGGCAACCAACAGAATGGGAAAAATTTGTTTTGCAATTTACCTATCTGACAAAGGGCTAATATCCAGAATCTACAGGGAGCTTAAACAAATTTACAAGAAAAAAACAAACAATCCCATCAAAAAGTGGGGTGGGTGAAGGATATGAACAGACACTTCTCAAAAGAAGATATTTATGCAGTCAACGAACATGAAAAAAAGCTCATCATCACTGGTCACTAGAGAAATGCAAATCAAAACCACATCTCATGCCAGTTAGAATGGTGATCATTAAAAAATCAGGAGACAACAGATGCTGGAGAGGATAAGGAGAAATAAGAACACTTTTACACTGTTGGTGGGAGTGTAAATTAGTTCAACCACTGTGGAAGACAGTGTGGTGATTCTTCAAGGATCTACAACTAGAAGTACCGTTTAACCCAGCAATCCCATTACTGGTGTATATCCAAAGGATTATAAATCATTCTGTTATAAAGACACGAGCACACGTATGTGTATTGTGGCACTGGACACAATAGCAAAGACTTGGAACCAACCCAAATGTTCATCAATGATAGATTGGGTAAAGCAAATATGGCACATATACACCATGGAATACTATGCAGCCATAAAAAGGATGAGTTCATATTCTTTGCAGGGACATGGATGAAGCTGGAAACCATCATTCTTAGCAAACTGACACAAGAACAGAAAACCAAACACCACATATTCTCACTCAGAAGTAGGTGTTGAACAATGAGAACACATGGACAAAGGGAGGGGAACATCACACACTGGGGCCGGTCAGGGGGTGGGGAGCTAGGGTAGGGCTAGCAGGGAGCTGGGGGGCTAGGGGAGGGATAGCACTAGGAGAAATACCTAATGTAGATCACGGGGTGATGGATGCAGCAAACCACCATGGCATGTGTATACCTATGTAACAAACCTGCACATTCTGCACACGTACCCTAGAACTTAAAGTATAATAAATAAAAAAACAAGCAAACAAACAAAACGATTGTTTGCTATTGCCTTATAACTTAACAACATTATAATTGAAGAGCTACATCTGTTTGCTATATCCCAGGTTTCTTAGAAAACTTAAGTTCTCTACATTAAATTCACATCTTACTACTTTATTGGAGGGTTCAATCCCAGGAAAGTGGGCATAAGGGGAGCAGCAGGGCTGTAAGGCAGGGAACAAGAGAAAGCAAACACAGGTGCTCAGGTGATGTGTGTACGGAGCTGACTGTAACTCCATCAGCTCCATCAGCAGCACAGCTGGTTGCTGGATCACAAGACCTGTCCCTGGGGAGCTACAGCTTCTCTGAATAGTTCTATCCTGGGGAAGAAGGATGAGCCATTTATCTGCTGGCTCCTTCCGGTCTCCCATCTACCATTATTCAACATTTACCACACAGATTATCATTTCTATATTTTGTTATTCAGCCTTTCTGGGAAGCCCTGGGGAAGCCAGAGTTCTCTAGGAGTGGTCAGCCAGGCTGAGAGCTGGGGCTGCTATGGCTGTCACCACGGTGCATTCGACAAAGGCCACCCAAGCCAAAGCCCAGCTCTGGCCCTGGCCCAGGGCAGGGGAAGATCAGTGGTGGTGTTAGGAGAGGAGGTGGTGGCAGTGGCCAGAGCTTAACAGCTGCAAGAATGGAAGGGGCTGGAGCTGGGCTCATTCAAAGAAGGAAGCCGGCAAGTGACTAAAGCCTAGGGCTGGGAGGAGGGGGATGCTGGTGAGGCACAAAGCTAGGCCGGGTGCTCACGTTACTTTTGAAATTTGTTGAGACTTACTTCTTGGACTAGTATGTAGTCAATTTTCACAGAAGTGCTTGAGAAGAATGCTTTTTTGCCAAGTATGGAGTGTGTATGTCTATTAACCAGGCATGTAAATGGTATTGTTTGATCTTCCATTCTTTACCAATAGCCACCTGCTTGACATATCGATAATTGAGAGAAGTGTGCTGAAATCTTCCACTTCATATGATGGTGCATTTATCAATTTCTCCTTATAGTTCTATCAACTTTTGAGTCTATTTTATATTATGTTGATATAAATTTTAAACAAATCAGTGACTGACAAAAATTTCAAATATACAGAAAAGTAAAAAGAATGGTAAAAGTCTCTTCTCTAGATTTCACACTCATTGACATTTTACCATATCTGCTTCAACTGTTTTTCCTACTGAAGCATTTTTAATTACAACTTTGTCATTTTACCCCAAATACTTCTGTATGCATCTCTAAAAGTTAAGAATATCTTTTTTACTTAACTGTATCATTGTCACACATAATGAAATTACCAATTTCTTAATATTGTTTAATACTGAGATCATATTCACATTTCCCCAATTACCCCTTTGCCCAAATGCCTTTTGCTGCAGACTTGTTCAACTCAGGATCTGGTCACGGCCCACACCTTACATATGATTGTCTCTTAAGACATAACAGTAATTACATGACATTGATTTGTTGAAGAGATGGGAATGTTCTGTGGTGGAATGTCCCACCTTCTGGATTTGTCTTTTAGCTTCCAAGTGTTGTCATTTAATTTGTTCCTCTAATTCTTGTGTTTCCTGTAAACTGGAAATTAGACCTAAAGATTTAGGTTAAACATTTTTGGGAAGATGCCTTTAGGTGATGCAATGTGAAGATGTACTTCATATTCACGTTGAGAGGGACATCGTAGCTGCTTATTCCACTATTAATGGGTAAGGTGATGGCAGTCTGATCCCTTCATTTTGAAGTTAGGTTTCCTACTATTGAGATTAACAAGGTATCCATTGGATGATACAATGGTATTACACGAATACTGTATGCAGTTCTCCGTGGTCTTAGCCCATTTAGGCTGCTCTAACAAAATACCTTAGACTAGGTAATTTATAAACAACAGAAATTTATTGTTCCCGGTTCTGGAGACTAAGAAGTCCAAGATCAAGGTGTCAGCAGATTTGGTGTCTGGTGAGGGCTCAGTCTCCGCTTCCATAGATAGTACACTGTTGGTGTGTCCTCACATGACAGAGGGGCAAAGAGGCTCCTTCAAGCCTCTTTTATAAGGGACAGTAATCCCATTCATGAACAGGGAGCTCTCCTGACCTAATCAGTCCCAAAAGTCCCACCTCTTACTACTATCACCTTTGGGGTTAGGATTCAACATACAAATTTTGGAGGGACCCAAGCACTCAGACAATAGCATCCATTGATGATCCTTGCCGGAATCAATGGTTTCATCAGAAATTGCCAACAGTGGTTTCCTATCATTTATCTAAATGGATTAGCTATACTCTTCTGAAAACAAGAGCTTTCCCTCACCACCTGAGCCACTCTGTTACCTGGAAGTAGATTTCTATGGCAAAGCAGCATAGTGCTAATTTTTCCTCTGTAAATATTTCAGAGTAAGAACCTGAAGTGATTGCCAACTCCAGTGGTGACAAAAGGATTGTGTTTTTTCTTTTCTATTTTCTTCTTAAAGAGAAGAACTTGTAAACAAAACAGGTTTTCACTTATTACACCTTACTGGTGAACTGCAACTTTTGTGATTTTGTAGTGACTGTCTTTAGGCTAAAGTCAATTTTGTCTTTTTCTTCTAAATCCTTATTTAGAAAAATATTATATAGCTACTCCAGCTTAAATTTGATTAAATGCTTGCTCTCTGTATCTTTCTTCACCTTTTCAGTTTTAATGGTTCTGTAACCTGGTGTTTTGTGTATGTCTGTTAAAAATAACATATAGCCTGATCTTAATTTTATCCAATTTGCCTGTCTGTATATTATTTGGTGAGTTTCACATTTATTGTGATTATTAGTACTTTTTCACCATCCTACTTTGTAGATTCTATTTGTTCCATTTTTCTGTGTTTTTCCCTCCTTAGCACTCCTCCTTCCCCTCCTTTCTCTTTTGTGCTTGCTTGATTTTTTTTTTTTAATTATTAATAGATTGATACTTTCAATTGTTTTGGAAGTGACACACTTTTATTTCCATTCTTTTGGTGACTACCCTTTAACCATCTAGAACATAGTACATTTTATGTAGCATAACATTAATATTTAACCCTCCTCTTGAACAATTTAAGAATTTTAGAATATTTTAACTTCAACTCTCCCCTTTAATTTACATGCTGCTTGCTGTTGTTACTTCATGTTTCAGTTAGGGTTTTAAAAATTAACCCATGATGGAGCCTTCTTGGTCAAATTGCAACTAGGCAGTATTATATTTATATACAGGGTTTTTTTCCTTTGCCGGTGTATTTTCCTGCTCATAGCCAACCAATAAATTCTATATGTTTCAAAAAAAATTAACCCACAAAATAGATATTATTGTTATTTTAATAATATGTACACATACCTGTAATCCCAGCACTTTGAGAGGCTGAGGCGGGCCGATCATTTGAGGTCAGGAGTTCGAGACCAGCCTGGCCAACACGTCCAGCTAATTTTTGTAGTTTTAGTAGAAACCCCATCTCTACTAAAAATACAAAAATTAGCCAGGTGAGGTGGCACATGCCTGTAATCCCAGCTACTCGGGAGGCTGAGGCAGGAGAAACACTTGAACCTGGGAGGTGGAGGTAGCAGTGAGCTGAGATCCTGCCACTGCGTTCCAGTTTGAGTGACAGAGCAAGACACGGTCTCAATAATAATAATGATAATAATAATAATAATACATAGACAGAGTGTGTTTAGACTTAGCTACATTTTCACAGTTGCCTCACTATTCCTTCTTGCTTCTTGGTTCTTCCTTTTAGGATCATTTTCCTTCTTCCTAAAGTAAATGCTTTATATATTCTTTTAGAGAAGGTTTGTTGATGGTAAAGTCTGTTTTTGTTTTCTTGGAAATGCCTTTATTCTTGAAAGATAGTTTTGTAGGGTTCACAATCCTTAATTGCCTATTATCTCTTGGTATACTGAAGATATCCTTCCACTGACCTCCCGCTCCTTTATTGCTGTGGGAAAGCCTGTTTCAGTCTAATTGTGATAGCTTTGTGGTACTGTGGGTGGTCTGGGTTTTCTCTCTGCTGCTATAAGGAGTTTCTTTTTGTCTTTGGCATTTTTCCACCTTGGTTGTATGGGTGTTCACTACGGTGGTGTATATTCTGTGGATTCACACCTTTCATCAGTTCTGGAACTTTCTCAGCTCTTATCTCTTTGGATATTGTCTCTCTCATTGTCTTGATTCTCTCTTTCTGGGACTCTGGATGTGTTAACATGAGTTTACCATTCTAGGCTTCATTGCTTCTGGCCTTGTTTTCATATTTTTAATCTCATTATCTCTGTCTGCTGTTAAACTTAATAACTTCTTCAATTTATCTTCCAGTTCATTTATTCTCTCTTAATTTGTGTTTTAAATGGTGTTTACCCCATCCACTTAGTTTTTCTTTTCTTTTTTTATGAGATGGAGTCTTGTTCTATCAACAGGCTGGAGCACAGTGGCGCGATCTCGGCTCACTGCAACCTCCGCCTCCTGGGTTCAAGCGATTCTCCTGCCTCAGCCTCCCGGATGACTGGGATTACAGATACATGCCACCACACCCAGCTAATTTTTATATTTTTAGTAGAGATGGGGTTTCACCATTTGGTCAGAATGGTCTCGATCCCTTGACCTTGTGATCTGCCTGCCTCAGCCTCCCAAAGTGCTGGGATTACAGGTGTGAACCACCATGTCTGGCCAATTTTTCATTTTTATAATTATAATTTTCATTTCTAAAAGCTGTATTTGTTTTTTTCAAATCTGCCTGTTATTTTTGCTTAATTATTAAGATATCCATTTTTAACAGCAAATAAGTGTTGGGGAGGATGTGGAGAAATAGTAACTCCTGTGAACTGTTGATGGGAATGTAAAATGGTGCAGTCTCTATGGAAAGCAATATATCAGTTCCTCAAAAAATTAAAAATAGAATTACCATATGATCCAGCAATTCCTCTTCTGGGAATGTACCCAAAAGAATTGAAAGTAGGGCCTCAGAGAGATACTTGCACACCCATGTTCATAGCACCACTGTTCACAATAGCCAAAAGATAGAAGAAATCTGAATGTTTACCAGTGGATGAATGGATAAACAAAATGTGGTATAGACTATAGAATATTATGCAGTCTTAACAAGGGAGGAAATTCTGACACACGCTACAACAGGAATGAAACTTGAAGACACAATGCTAAGTGAAATAAAACAAGTACAAAAAAAGAAATACTGCATGACTTCACTTAAATGAGGTTCCCAGAGTAATCCAAATCATAGAGACTAAAAGCACAATGGTGGTTGTCGGTGGTTGGGAGGAGGGAGAAAAGGAGAGCTGTGTTTAATGGGGGCTGAGTTTCTGTTCTGGAAATGAATGGTGGTGATGACTGCACAGCAGTGTGAATGTACATAACACCACCGAACTATACACTTAAAAATGGTTAAGATGAGCTGGGCATAGTGGCTCATGCCTGTAATCCCAGCACTTTGGGAGGCTGATGAGGGTGGATCATGAGGTCAGGAGTTCAAGACCAGCCTGGCCAACATGGTGAAACCTCGTCTCTACTAAAAATACTAAAATTAGCGGGGTGTGGTGGTGGCGCCTGTAATCCCAGCTACTCGGGAGACCGAGGCAGGAGAATTGCTTGAACCTGGGAGGCGGAGTTCGCAGTGAGCCAAGATTGCACCACTGCACTCCAGCCTGGTGACAGAGTGAAAGGCTCTGTCTCAGGGAAAAAAAAAAAAAAAAAAAAAAAAAGGCTAAGATGGTAACTTGTGTTATGTGCATTTGCTCACAAGCATAATTTTAAAATGTACTACTAGTATTCTTTTAATTTAAATATTTTATAAATTATCATATTGGAGGCCTATAGTGTGGTAATTTACAGCCTGAACTCTGTATTCTAAGTGCTTATGTTCAATTTACCAGTCTATAACCTCAGGCAAGGAGCTTAACCTCATTGTGCCTTAGTTTTTTTAATCCATAAACAGAGGATAAGAATAATACCTATCTCATAGATTTCTGTGAGTATTAAATGAATCAGTACATGACAAAGCACTTACAATAGTGTCTGGCACATATACATACTCCGAAAATATTGGTTATTATTGTAAGTATCTAATATTCTGACACCTAAAGTCTTTGGGGTTCTAAATTAGTTGTTTTTTATGCCACCTACTTAAGATGTTTTTTATTTTTCAATGTCTCTGATCTTTGAGCTCATATTTGGAGGATCTTTGGGAATCCTGAGACTCTAAACTTGGGTTATTTTCCTCCAGACCATCTGCCACCTGAGAACACATTTGCTCCCTTCAGTGTCTCTGCTTCATGTAGGAGCCCTGGTTCGGCTCCTTTGTCTGCCGCATGTCCGGGTTTAGCTCTGATGGCAGCCTTCATATAGGTCTCGACCCGATATTTAGTGTATTGCTCTGAGATTGTCACCTTCGTTTCCACTTACAGTTCTGATGGTTTTGTTTTGCTTTGTTTTCTGGGTTTCTATTTTCTTTTATTTGTTACTGGCATTTGAGGAATTTTGTTGTTTCCTAAGAACCTAGTATAGTATGAGCAAGTATATTTCATCTAGGATCTGACTTAACTATAGCAAGAGAGTCCTCAGAAAACCCAAGCTTTCATACAGCTGCCAAGAAAGTTCGAGAACAGCCTGGCCAACATGGTGAAACCCTGTCTCTACTAAAAATACAAAAAATTGGCTGGGCATGGGGCTTAATTCTTTGACCATTTTGAGTGTAGGGGCTTATTCATGCCTATATCCTCACAACCCAGCTTGGGGACTGCCTCATACTTGGGAGCTGATACTTTTTATTTGAATGGATGAAAGAAGCCACACTGAGGGCTCTCCACCTGGAAGAAGGTGGGACACAGGCACAGCATTTCTTTCCAGCCACGTGGGAATCCCTGATCAAATGTCACCCTTGACTGCCTAACTCATCTCCTTCCAAAGTCATATGTTATCCCTGGCTCCTGGCTGATGATCACAGGCAGGGAGGGAGGGAATGAGGCAAAGGGAGAAGGCCCCATGTGGGAATGAAACTTGCTCACTCTGGCTTCTCCAATCTGCAGCTCACTCTTGCTGTCACTCAGTAGGTCTAGTCTCCATAACTCTTTTTTTCCCTGCCTCTACTCTGAGACACAATTGCTTTCCCAGGACTTTTTTTCTCCCCAAGCTAAAGAATGAAGGTTCAGTGGTCCCAGCTCCATTCTTATCAAGCATTCCAGCTAGCCTGTGCCAGAGATGTCACACAGCTCTTTAATAATAGTGACCATAGCTGTAAGAACAACAATAGTAGGTGATAGTAGTCACACCAACAGTAGGGCAGTGCGTTTTCTGTTACAACTGGTTTCTTGTTCCAGTAGGCTTGGGGATGGGTGAAGAAGGACAGGGCTGGCACAAACCTTTCCTCCTCCTCTCCAGCCCACAGTGATCTGGGCTCTCATAAGACAGCTTGCTTCCATTCAGTAAGTAGTGTGTGAAAGTTCCTTCTCAGCAATACCCCTGAGACCTTGGCCTGCAGACTGGTTTGTTCAGTGGGCTGCGTCTCTCTGGGATGCTGGGAGCACCAAGCATGGCTGAGCTAGGCTGCTGACTTCCTCTGGGTGCCTCTGGGCTGTGGGGATCTCTTCCTCAAAGGAATTGAGGCCCTTTGTTGCTCCAAGAAATGCTGAAGCTGTGGGCAGAGGGGTGTACCCAAGGGAGCTCTTGCTCTGTGTCTGACTTTGGGGGATCTCCAGGTGGGCAGGGCAGGAAGGAAGCAGCTCCCAGCACTGCCGAGGGGCAGCATTACAGCTCAGCCTAGAACAAGAGAGACTGATGAAGAGAAAGTCAGATTATTTGAAACTGGACAAAGTGGTGACATGTGCAAAATGAGTCTTCCTTTTCTGAAGCACTTTGCTTCTCTCCCTACCCTGCAGAGGGCCAGGAGGTCTCATGAGCCTTTCCACTCTCTTCCTTATCAGAATCTTCTCTCTAGAAAGGATCTGATAGTCTCATTCTGTCAGAAAAGAGAAAGAAAGGCTTGGTGTGTTCTATTCCCTAAGGTATTTGCATTTAACAGAAATCTCTGACCTAAGGAATTTCAGCCCTAATTGTGGAATCTCAGGCTGTCCCTTGCTTGGAGGGAAAGTTATTTGGGATGTAAAGTGTTGTCAGAGCCATTTAAATCAAACCCAAGGATAGCCTGGCACTCCCTGGGTAGAGGACTGGAGGGAAGGCACAGTGGGTAAGACAAAGGTGCCTTACCTTCCGGACATTGTAGATCCAGTTGAGATAGGCCGAGACCTTGGTGTACACTCCTGGAGTGCTCGGGCCCCCGCAGCCATAGCCCCAGCTACTGATGCCCACCACCTGCCACTGGTCAGACTGGAACATCAGGGGGCCACCACTGTCACCCTGTGGGAGACCAGAACAGAGACTGTTGGGGAGGGCAGGTGAGATGGGGGGGCTTCTCCCTCCCAGCTCCCTGAACTGGCACATCTGTTCCTCTGCACTCCCTGCTGCTCTCTGATGTTCCGTCTTCACCCTCTTTGCTCATTAGCACCCTGGAATGCTCTTCTCTTCTGGGGCAGAAGGCCCTGTCTGTGGGCAAGTAAGTTGCAAGTGTGCTGTTAGCCTTGTCTCAGAGATTCACAGCTCACATTGGCAAATTAAAGGCTCTGAGTGATAACGTAAAAAAGCCTGGTTATTGGCCGGGCTTGGTGGCTCATTCCTGTAATCCCAATACTTTGGGAAGCCGAGGTGGGTGGATCATCTGAGGTCAGGAGTTTGAGACCAGCCTGGCCAACATGGTGAAACCCTGTCTCTACTAAAAATACAAAAATTAGCTGGGTGTGGTGGTGGATGCCTGTAATCCCAGCTACTCAGGAGGCTGAGGTGGGAGAATCACTTTTAGAGTGCCTATTTTGTACCAGGCACTGTTCTAAGCAATTGGGATCCATTTGTTGAAAAAAACAAAGATTTCTGCCCTCAGAAAGCCTAGGATCAAATGGGGTGAGAGAGACAGTAAACAAGCAAATAACAAAAAAGAAAATGCCAGATAATGAAAAGTGCACTTATCTGGGAGTCCTTAACAGTGCTATTAGCCCCTGGGACTTCCTCCCTCTGAATCCAAAACTATAGCCAAAATGCCTGTTTAATGACCTCCTTTCCCCCAACCACTATGAGCTCCCTGAGGGGTCTTCAAAGACTGCCATGTAGCCGGGCACAGTGGCTCACATCTGCAATACCAGCACTTTGGGAGACTGAGGTGGATGGATCATGAGACCAAGAGATCGAGACCATTCTGGCCAGCATGGTGAGACCCGATCTCTACCAAAAATACAAAAATTAGCTGGGCATGGTGGCAGGTGCCTGTGATCCCAGCTATTCGAGAGGTTGAGGCAGGAGAATCACTTGAAGCCAGGAGGAGGAGGTTGCAGTGAACTGGGATTATACCACTGCACTCCAGCCTGGCAACAGAGCAAAACTCCGACTCAAAAATAAGACTACCGTGTTCATGGCACACAAGCGACAACTAAGAGATGTCTCTTAAATGAAGGAATTCAATGGCTGGAAATGGAGGTGAGAGTAGGGCAGGGGTTTGAATGAAAATGGTTCAGGCCAAGCATGATGGCTCATGCCTGTAAACCCAGCACTTCGGAAGGCTGAGGTGGGAGAATCTTTTGAACCCAGGAGTTTGAAACCAGACTGGGAAACATAGTGACCCTGTCTCTATTTAAAAAAAAGAGAGAGAGAGAAAATAAAAAAAAGAAAATGATTCGGAGGATCCTCTGGAAGCATGGGGCAGGAAGAAGGTCTGCAGGGATTGCTAAGCAGTCCTGATGGTCCACGAGGCCCGGGTGAGAGGCACGCACGGGGGCTCTTCCAGCATTCCGCAGGAGGTAGTTCTTCCCTATTGTGGTTCAGCAGCTTAGGGACAATCACAGAGAAAATGGACCTGGGATTCCTGACCTGAGGGGCTCATCATTCTGTAGCTAGTGAGAAGGGTGGGTGGGGAGGATGAGTAGTGTTTTCTTTGTTGTTGTTTTGAGATGGAGTCTTGCTAGGTCACTCAGGCTGGAGTGCAGTGGCACGATCTCAGCTCACTGCAACCGCTGCCTCCCAGGTTCAAGCAATTCTCCTGCCTCAGCCTCCCAAGTAGCTGAGATTACAGGCACGCCACCACACCCGGCTAATTTTTGCATTTTTTTTTTTAATAGAGATGGAGTTTCATCATGTTGGCCAGGCTGGTCTTTAATTCCTGACCTCAAGTGATCTGCCTGCCTCAGCCTCCCAAAGTGCTGGGACTACAAGCGTGAGTTACTGCACCTAGCCAGTAATGTCATCTTTGAATGTGAAAGAGACATTTGAAATCTCTCTGCTTGTCTCCATCCATCCATCCACCCACCCACCCCTCTATTCATTTATCTTTATCTGACTGTATCCTTTCCTTTCCTCCTTCTCTCTCTTCCTCCCATCTTCACATATTGAGTGCCCAGCATATGCAAGGCTTCCAGTGGGGCATGCAACCTCTGTGTTTTCTCATCTCTCTAGGAATTACATCCTATTCTTAGAACTCCCCATGATTCTTGGCGGCCCCACCTGGCAGGTGTCCACGCCCCCTTCTGGGATGCCTGCACACATCATCTTCTCGGTGACTTCCCCCTGGTACGCATCGTCTGCATTGCACCGTGTACTGTCAATGAGCTGGACTGACGCCTGCAGCAGTATGTCAGACAGCTTCCCTGGGAGGGTGAAAACGCTCACATTCCCATGCTTGCCTTCTATCCCCCAGCCCTGGATTGCCAAACCACTTTGCTTTCTGTCTGGTGCCTTGGTGCTTTGTCCTCTGGGATGGGTTTCTCTGAAGGATGGTCCTTCTTCCCACCACTTCTGGAAGCTGCTCCCTCATACAAGGGCATCTCCTGCCTTGTGGTCCTGAGCCCAGGACTTACCTTCATTCTGCTTTGTAAAGCCCCATCCAATGACCCAGAGTGGGGTGGCTGGAGTGAGTTCCTCATCAAAGAAGGGCAAGCAGATGGGTCTGACTGTGCCTGCCAGGAGCACAGAGGAAGAAGGAGGTCTTTTATTCATAATTTTTAATTTTCTATAAATTATGATGCTTTGTGATGATGGGTATCTTGCTGGTCTGGGACAGACTGGGTCAGCTAATTCCTGCAGATAGTAAACAACTTGCCTTTGTGCATGCCTTTAATGAGCAAACTAGCCAACCCAAAGCCCACATCCCCAACCACTTTCTTTACCTGACTCTCAGACACCAAGCCAATATATTCCTTACCCTAAATCACCCCAGGGAAAGATACCAGACAACCAGAGGCCAACCTCTGTAACCTAGAGAATTGTTCACACTATCCAATCCCAAGCGTGCTCAATCTTGCCTAACCTACCTTGGCCAGACCTGCCCATGGATGCCACAGGTGACTCTGGGCCATGCCTTCCCCTTGCTCCTGCCTCCTGGAGGACCTGGCTGCTTTCCCAGGCTTCCCTGTGTGGGGAGGTATGTCCTTTTCTCTCAGGTACTATAAGTAATAAACTCTTCTTTCTTTCTTTTTTTTTTTTTGAAGATGGGGTCTCGCTATGTTGCCCAGGCTGGAGTGCAGTGGCTATTAATAGGCACGATCCCACTACTGATCAGCATAGGAGTTATGACCTGCTCCGTTTCTGACCTGGGCTGGCTCACCCCTCCTTAGGCAACCTGGTGGTCCCCCGCTCCCCGGAAGTCACCATATTGATGCTGAACTTAGTGCAGATACCCAGTCAGTATGGCACACTACAGACAAGAACTCCTGGGCTCAAGATTTCCTCCAGCCTCAGCCTCCCGAGTAGCTGGGACTACAGGCATGTGCCACCGCGCCCGGCTAAACTCCTCTTTCAGATAGTTGTGTCTGTATCTGTCACCTTACCATACCTGATTAAAACAATTCCCAGGTACAAATCTTGAAGCACACCCAGGATTCAGGAGAGCCTGGCAGTTCAGCTCTCTGAAAGGGGTCACACCAGGGTCTCTAGAACACTTGGTCTATGGAATTCTAATAGAAGTGGCATGAAAAAAAGGATTCTGTGGTCAAATCAATTTAGAAAATGTAGGTTAAATGCAATAAAACAGATTATTTTAAAAACTTCTCATATCTTTAATAAACAAATGTGCTCCAAGAAGGGAGCTGTATACGAAAATGTTTTCCAAACTTATTTGACAACGGAATCCTCTCTTCTCCAAGGGGCCAGTGCCTTGGGAGCCCCACAGTTGGGAATGCTGATCTAAATACTTTTCGGTATAAGCGCAAGGCCTCCCACAGAGCTATTCAAAGGCTCTGCGGCTGCCTCATGAGTAATGGGCGCCCTACCCCCGGAGGAGAGCAAACAGGGGCACGATGACTCCATGGCAGGGACACTGGGCAGGCTCTTGGGTATTGGTCAGTGGTGGGGAATGAGCTTGATAATCTTTTCAAAAAGTCTCCCACAACTGCAAGATTGGATGAAACTCCAATGCTCACTTGAGGGGCTCCACATAGAGAAGACAGGCCTTGGAAGACTCTCCGGGCATGGAGTAGAGGTGTTAGCTCACAGCTTGAGGGGGCCTCAGGGCACGAGTGATGTTAGGCTGATGTATTAGTTAGAGACAAATGGGCAAGCTGAGGTCTTGAGGGGAGAAATTATGTGCCGAGGCCACTCAGTGAGCTAACAGCAGAGTGGGCGTGAAAACTGGGTGGGCTTGGGCCCTGCTTCTCACCTGAGAAAGTGAGTGGGAACTGCAGCTTTATGAGGGCAATGTCATTGTCTTTGGGGTACATGGGGTTGAATTCAATGATGATGATCTTGGCCACAGCCAGGGATGGGAAGTTGCCCAGTTTGTCTGAGCCGGCCCGCACCTTCCAGTTGAACACATCGGTATGTTTCCTGGGGACAGAGACAGCTGGGTTCAGGCCTGATGCAGGTCTGAGGAGGCTTTGCCAAAGGCTGGGTCCCCAGGGCCCTAGGGAACAGGGTGCTAGGTGTCACTGCCTTGGGAGGGAAAGATGATGGTGGAGAAGGAGCAGTCTTTTGGCACTTATAAGAAGCCAGATTCAAAAAGGGGATTTGACCTTTTTCCTCAGTGAAACCTGCCTGAGGACACTTCAAGGTGGGCTAGGGAAGGGGTTCTTCCAATGCCTGAGCAGGCATTGGAATGACAATGACAATGGCCAATGTCAGTTATTCATGGGGCCCTGGCGCTCTCTCCACCACCCTTTTCCATCGTTACCTATGCTGTCAGCTATGTTACATGCTTGTCTTTCTTTTTCCCAATGCCAGGCACAGCTTAGTGTGCAGGGATGTTTTCCAGCAAAGAATATATAGCTCTCGCCAGAATCTCAAAAAAAAAAAAAAAAAAGTTAAGAAATGCTAACCTAGACTGCGAGTGCCTTGAAGACAGCGATGGAGTCTAATGCACTTGGGCGCATCATCTGATGCTTGGTACCTGGTAGGTGCTCATCAGATGTTGAGTGAATGATCGAATAAGTGAAGGGCAGCCGGATGCAGTGGCTCATGCCTGTAATCCCAGCATTTTGGGAGGCTGAGGTGGGCAGATCACTTGAGGTCAGGAGTTCGAGGTCAGCCTGGCCAACATGGTGAAACCCTGTCTCTATGAAAAATACCAAAATTAGCCGGGTGTGGTGGTACATGTTTTTAGTCCCAGCTATCTGGGAGGCTGAGGCAGGAGAACTGCTTGAACACGGCAGGCAGAGGTTGCAGTGATCCAAGATGTTGCCACTGCACTCCAGCCTAGGCGACAGAGCAAGACTCTGTCTAAAAAAAAAAAACAAAACAAAAGGGAATGGCCCTTCCTAGAGGTGTGGCCAGGCCTCTCTGTGGACTGAAAAGGAATCTATGCTTTCAAATTTTTTTTTTACGTTTCCGGACCTAATGAGGAAGTGGCAGTCACTCTAGGCCCTGGAACAACTTCCTGGAAACAAGCAAAAGAATAGTGACTTCTTGGAACTTCAGGCAGGTGGGAAGAGGTTTTGTGGCTTGAATGGCATGCGGGTGGGGTGAGGACTCTGGGTCTCTTATGGTGTCCCACTGGGAAGAGGACTTGCTTGGTGACCAGCACCCTCTGCTCAGACCACCTAAATGCCTAACAAAGGGCATCATGGCCATTGTCTCATTGGGGCTGCCACACCCTGGCAAATGTCTCTAGTGGGAGAATGAAGAGAAGGAGGGTGTCAAGAGACAGGACCCCAAGGTCTCTGGCCCCTGACTGGCCTTGGTTCCCCGAGACCTCCTTATAGCTGGGGACTTACCTGAAGCAGTGGGCTGCCGTGAGGACCCAGTGGGAGTCCAGAATGCTCCCTCCACAGACGTGCTGTTTGTCGTACTGGATGCTGACCTGCCAAGGCCAAGAATCCACAGAGGCCTCCTCCCCACCCACCACGCGGGGGGTCTTCAGGCTTTCCCCACAGGCTGGACACAGGCAGAGGCAGGGAGGAGGCAGGATGTCAGGCTCTTGGGGATGAGGCTGCCTCCCCTTAGCACCCAACATCTGCCCTGAGCAGGGTCCTTATGGCTGGGGTCAGAGTAGGAGAGGACCAGGCCAATTTGAGTTATTCATGGGGAGATATCGAGTGTCCCAGACCACAGGCTTTCCCCAAACCTCCTTCTCCGTCTTTTTTTGTTGTTGTTCAGGATGTGTTCAGGAGTTTAGACTATGAACACGGGTGTGTCTGTCGTGCTGGGAATTCGTGACCTTCACAAGTGATGCAGAATTACAAAAGCCCTGCCCAGGTGGCGTGTCCCCCAGCCACACCCACTGACTAACAGTAAACAGACACCCACAAGCTGTTTTGTGACCCGGGAGTGGACTGTCCTATCTCAGACTCCCTCTTTTCCAAGTCTGTCCCCCTTGCCAGGGGAGTCTCTCAATCTGATATTCTGTCTTCCCACTGACCTGGCTTTCACACCCCACCACCCCCAGAACTCCTGTAAAGCCCTCAGGTCCCACCTCTCCACCCATGCTCTGCCTCTCCAATTCTTCTGGCAGCCACCACCGCGGTGGCCATTCTAAACGGGAAAGGCTGCTTCCCTTTCCAATATGTCAGGCGCCGTGCTAGGCTGGTGCTTTTGAAACACCATCTGATTTCAAACACTGCTTTCTCCATGCCACCTTGCCCACTCACTGAAGCCCTTCAGGACCTTCCTTGAGGCAAAGCAGAGTTTCCACTCCTGGAAGTCTCCTGCTGTTTCATATAAAGCCTCGTCTAGCCAAATTGATCTGCTTGTAGTTCTCTAAAAAGTCATTCTGTTTTTGATCCAAAAAGATGCCCTTCCCTGAAATGCTGCCTCCTCTCCTAGTTCTCTAAATCAGGGGTCCCCAGCCCCCGGACCTCAAACCAGTACTGGTCCATGGCCTGTTAGGAGCGCGGCCGCACATCAGGAGTGAGCAGCAAGGGCAAGTGAGCATCACCACCTGAGCTTCACCTCCTGTCAGATCAGCAGTGGCATTAGATTCTTATAGGAGCACCAACCCTATTGTGGACTGCACGTGTGAGGGGTCTATGCTGTGTGCTCCTTAATGAGAATCTAGGCTGGGTGCGGCGGCTCATGCCTATAACCCCAGCACTGTGGGAGGCTCAGGCTGGCAGATTACCTAAGGTCAGGAGTTCAAGACCAGCCTGGCCAACATTGTGAAACCCCATTTCTACTAAAAATACAAAAATTAGCTGGGCATGGTGGCGGGTGCCTGTAATCCCAGCTATTTGGGAGGCTGAGGCAGGAGAATCACTTGAACTCAGGAGGTGGAGGTTGTAGTGAGCTGAGATCGTGACACTAGACTCTAGGCTGGGTGATAAGCTCTGTCTCAAAAAAAAAAAAAAAAAAAAAAAAAAGAGAGAGAGAGAGAATCTAATCTCTATTCCCTGCTTGGTTTGTGGAAAAATTGTCTTCCATGCAAATGGTCCCTTGTGCCAAAAAGGTTGGGGACCACTGAATTCTAAATCATTCATTAATCAAACCAGTTTGTGTCGAGTGCCCTCCGTCTTGGGGCAGGACTGGGTGTTGGGAGAGAGTGGTGGGCAGGACAGACATGGGTTTTCTCTCCCTGAGCCTACAGATGCATTTTTCAGTGTTCAGCCTGGGCCCCCAGTCCCTGGGAATTTCCCTTTCTCTGGAATTCCCACAGGCTGTCGCAGGTGTTGGCCACACTTTCAGTGTGGTTGTGCTTAGGTCTTGTCTTCTTGGCAACACAGAGACCCCTCAAGGGAGGACCTGCCACTTATACTCCTTCATGCCTGCAGGGCTACTCACTGCAGAACCTCAGATGGCGTGACCATCCATCCATTCGTTCATTCATTCATTGACCAACCACCACATGTCAGATCCCACACACTAGGTATTGTGGGATGGCGGTGGTGGGGTACACGATAATGAATTAAACTCTCAACATCCTACAGGGAAGTGTATGCACTCCTAAACTGCAGAGGCAGTGCTGTGACCTTCTTCTTCTCTTAGGTGTTTTAATTTCTGGTTATCCTTCCAGGCCCATCTCAGTTCTCCATGAAGCTGGTGGGATGAGCTGAGCCACACTGCTTCATTTCTTTTCTGATCTCCTCTCTTAGAGCTAGAAGGGTCCCTAGAGATCCTTAATGGGCAGTTGGACTAAAAGACTTCTTAGGAAAATGAACTTCAGGGAGGTCAGGCCACACGGGAAGTGAATGGGTCTTCTGGCCCTCTTCCATCTCTCTCTACAGCATGTCAACTGTGACTGCTGCTCAGTTTCGCATTTTCCACATGTTGTCTTGCATCTCTCTCTTACTTAGTCATAAGCTACCAAGGATGGGGGCCAGTTATTTCACTCATCTGGTATTTTCTACTTCTAGCCAGCAACTGACAGAGTGAGACACATTCTAACGGTTCAATGAATAGCTCAAATAATAAATGTGGGTAATCTGATCTTGGATACCTGAGCTGATTGTGACAAAAAAGGCTATGTGGGCCCTGACCATGGGTGGGAGGCAGTGGGGGCCCCATCCTGCCATTTTCAGTCTTCCTAATGCCTTCTCCCAGGTCTCCACTTCTGTTGTGGAGCCATGTGCGATGGTAGAAGGGAGTTCTTCACACCACAACCTGAGGGAGCATTGACCTGCAAGGCCAAGGGCTGTAGATCCAAGCAGATGAAACTTGGATTCCCAGAAATTTATTAGTAAAGATGAAGGTCTTCCTGCCTGCTCATTGCTGGCCCGGGCCCCAAACCCTCAGAGATCGGGGGTACTCACCAAGGCAGTGCAGGGAGACCAGGGAGCCTGAGAGACAGGACCTGGAAGACAGACACAGTGCCCTGTGATTTAAGCATCTCCCTCAGCTGGGAGGCAGGGACTCAGGCCTCCTGGGGCTGCTAATTCAAGTCCCCTCAATACCTGGGAATCTGGAAGATGCACAATGGAGAACACCTGGAGACTGCATTGACATCATTGTATTTCCTGCACTGACATTTCCCTTTGATTGGATTCAACACCCCCACAGCTGAGTACCTACTGTGTGTTGGGCCCTGCCTGCTTCAAAGCCCAGCCTGCGATCCTGGGACTTAAGAGAGAAGAGGGCAGAGCCCGGAACAGAGTCTACAGCACTGCAAGCTTCCCAAATGGAAGAATGGGATTTTGATGACATTTTAGGCAAAGGATCATTCTGCTACCAACCCTGTCCTTTTCAAGATTTACTTACGGTGAATAAGCAGCCCTCAGCAACATCCCTGAGTGCTAAGAAGCCAGCCTCCTCTCTGAGCCACTTTGCAGCAGTGCGACAGATTTCATCCGGATGTTGTGCTCTAATGCAGGGTGGCAAGGCTCAGGAAGAGGCTACCTATAAGGGCCAGGGAACCTCTTCCCTGGAGCCTCAAGAAGGTGGGGAGCTCTGGCTGGGTAAGTGTTAGGGAAGGACAAAGTGACATTGGAATCTTTCCTATTGGGCAATTTATTAGAAAACCTACAGCAGTAGCAAAAACTATTTACTATCCAGATTGATGGAAAGGTCACATTATCCATCCCTCTGGCTTCGAGTAGGACAGCACACTTTGTTCAGCTGTCCACTGTGTTAAAAACAAGTCAACATAGAAAACCTCTCCAAAATGTGCGTCTGTAGCTCTTGGCATTGAGTGATCTGTCTAGCTGGGAGTTCTTCCTGATGTCTGCCTGACATTCCCCTGGCCGCCTGGTGTTCCAGGTAAGCTGGTTGCAGCCCGAAGAGCAGCGTCCATATGTGGTCCTTCTGTAGGCCAGAAGGAGGCCCCTCACTTACCCACTTGAGTTCTGCACATGAAGCTCCTGGCTGTTTTCTGTTATTTCAACAACATCCAGATCCTGGTCTGGGCCAATCTCCACAGCTCTGAAAGTGGGTTTGCTGCTCGCATCAAGAGGGAGAGAGAGTTGTGAGCTGGGGGCAGGGGGTTTGCTGCTCGCATCAAGAGGAAGAGAGAGTTGTGAGCTGGGGGCAGGGGGTTGGAACAAGATAGCAGAGTTGACCCCCACTCTCAGGAGACAGAGTGGCAGAGAATGCCTGGTGGGGAGAGGCAGGGGAGCGGAGGTAGTCTTAGTCAGTGAAGATGGGGCCTGCTTTATACAATAAAGAATATACCCTTGGCATCCCCCGACTCAAGCCTTGGTGCAGTGCTGATGTGACTTGCTTTCTTGGGTGGGGACTCTAAATCCAGAACCCAGAGCCCTGGAGAAATGTTAGAGGGGGTCTCCTTTCCAAACTCCCAGCTTTGTCCCTATTTCAAATATCCCAACAATGTCTTCTGGTTCATAGCCAGGAAACAAAGAGGCATAGGGGCCGAGGATAGCTCCCTTCTCACCTGGGAGGGAGTTGGAATGTGGATATTTGGTTCTCCAAACAAGACATCTAGTCTGACTTTGATGGTGGGGGTATGTTTTTGGGCCCCTTAGAGTTATTTAATAGAACAGGACTGGATCTGTCTTCATGTGAATCCAGACAAACATTTCTCTCCATTGGACCACCCTCCTTCTTTCTCTCTGCTAATCCATGCTTGCCTGCTTTCAAACCTTGGGTTGAAGTTTTTCCTCCTCCAGGAAGCCTTCCCTGATTAATTCCATCTCTCTGATTGTTCATTTACTAAATTTGCCTCTTCTAAATCTCTTCCTTCCATCCCCAACCATGCTAGTAATGCTAGTACAAGCTCTCCATGGAGGGCTGGGTCAATCAATGGTACTGGTGGATTGGTACATTCTCAGGCAGGGATGCTGGCACTTCCTAGTAGGACGCAAGTCTTGGACCTGGGAGGACTAGAGTCGGTTTTAAGAGTCCTCATAATCTAGGTTCTGTCCCTGGTTCTGGCACTAGTTTGATGTGTGGCCTTGGGCAGTTTGCATTCTTTTCCTGGGTCTCTCCAAGCCTCAGTTTCCCCTTCTCTAAAAAGATGTATGGGGCCGGGCGTGGTGGCTCATGCCTGCAATCTCAGCACGTTGGGAGGCTGAGGTGGGTGGATCACCTGAGGTCAGGACTTCAAGACTGGCCTGGCCAACATGGTGGAACCCTGTCTCTACAAAAATACAAAAAATAGACAGGCATAATGGCAGGTGCCTGTAATCCCAGCTACTCGGGAGGCTGAAGTGAGAGAATCGCTTGAACCTGGGAGGTGGGAGCTGTAGTGATCTAAGATTGCCCCACTGCACTCCAGCCTGGGTGACAGAGTGAGATTCTGTCAAAAAAAAAATGCATGGACCAGGAGAAGGGCCTCCAATCTAGAGGGAGGAAAGAAAGTAGAGAAATCTGAGATCTAGAAGGAGGGAATATGATGGAAATGGACATTCCCAGGAAATGGGAATTAACTTCTGTTCACCAATTCCATCCCAATGAATGATTCTGATGAACTTTGATTTTGTAAAGTACAATAGTCAGGTGGTTTGGTGCCTTAGTGAGCTCCAAAGGGACAGAAATTCCAGGAGCCTGTAACCTTAAGAACCCCTGGAGACACCTGGGTTTCACCACCAAGCCTCAGCCTGCTCTGCCGGGTACGGGGCTGACAGGCTGACGCAGCAGTTGACTGGACTACAGTGGGGAGGAGGGGCTGGCCTCAGCAAGGCTGGGCTCCTTCGGGAAGAGGAGAGAATGGCAGGTTGAGGCATAACTCTCTCACTCTCCCTGAAATGAAGGTGGCAGGGTATGCTTTCTAGAGGGTACTGGAAGTTGCACCCCACGGAGAGTAGAGAGGAGCAGAAGCCTGATGAGCAAGAAAAGAGCAGCAAAGAATTCTGATTAATTTGTAATGGCTGCCTAGAGCATTTACTGAAAAAGGACTTTGAGGCTGCATTACGAATCCATGGGAGAGAGTTCTGTGATTGATTGGTGATGTCTGCCTGGTAGAGCTTTTTTGATTTTGTCTTTTGGTTTTCTTTTTGGCCTAGTCTCTGGGTCCAGTCTCTTAGAATCCTGAAGAAGTTTGAAGACTGCCCGAGATAGGTTATCTCACTCTGCACTGAATGCATGGGTTCCGCATGAGAATAAAGAATTACCCAGTCTAGAAACAGAAACAGTATGAGAACTCCTAATGCACAAAAATTAGGGGTCTTGGGCTCAAATTCCAGCCCTCTACCTCCCAACTGCTGCCCTAGCAAGTTACTTACTTCCTTTGAGTCTATTTATGAAATAGATATAATAACCATCTTTTTGGTTTTCTGCCAAAATCAAATGAATATAAATATAAAAAATGCAAATTACTCTTATTATAATCTTACACCTTTTCATCTGCTCCAGATTTGGAAATGCTTTTGAAATTTGCAGAGAGATCTGGGATTGCTGAAGATGGGGCCCCACTGGAACTAGGCTCACTTAAGCTAAATCTTAACCAATGAAACTTTGAATAAGTTAATTAGGGTTTTGTATTACTGGGCAGGAAGAGTTTCTTGCAAAGTCAGGACACAGGAGTGAAGGTCGAGGGGTAAAGGAAAGGCGAGGACTGTATAGAAGCTAGAAGTGTGTGTGTGTGTTGGAGGGCAGCACACATTCTCTCGTTGGCATTCCATAACCATCCTATGAGGTTGGCATTACTTCCCCCAATTCACTCTTGAGGAACCCGAGGCTTAGGAAATTTAACTTCCTGTTGCTTATAAGTGAAATGCTGGGATTCAAAAGCAATTCCGCCTGGCTCCAATGCCTGTATTTTTTAGGAAAGAGAGAAGAAGAGAGGAAGGAAAGGGGGCAGAGGAGGAAAGAAGAGGGAGGGAAAAAGGAGAATGACCCAGGTTGTTTACCTGCTGTAGCCCATCTGCCTACAGGCTGTCTCGGCCAGAGCTTCTGTGAAGTTGTCAAAACAGGCAGAGAACCAGTTCCCTGTGGCTGGGTCCAGCACCTGCAAGGTGGATCGGTCCTTGGAGAGGCGGACTGGGAGGAAAGGAACCTGGGTTAGATGGAAGGGGGGCATCTATCTGGCCCATCCCCCTCAGAACTCATCATGAGACCAGCCCAAGCTCCCCCAACCTAGAACTGGGGGTACCACAGATCCCCAACACTTTCAACATCAAGGGAATTTCCTCCATTTGACTTTGTCTATTTGGGCCTCATTTTGACAGTAGCTAGCATGACCGGATGTCCTGGGGTCAGTCTCCATTTTGACCTGTTGCCCTGGCTTCATAGTGCCCCTTTTTGCTCTTATAGGTATCAGTTTTGATGATCAATTATGCGGTCACTTTACCCAGTGACCATATACAACTTGTTAAAATTGTATGGACCACATACCCATCCATGGTCCGTACAACTTGCCTAGCCTGGGGAAACTTCTCAGAGAGGGACCTAGGTCCTTCTCCAGGTAAGGTCAGAGTGGGAGGTTGAGTGAGAAGTCCTATTGGCAGTAGGATGACAGGTGCTCGTGGGCATTTGACTTCTGATAAAGTAAGGGCAAATGCACAGGAAGTCACTCAGCCCTGCCCTCAGAAGCCCCGTCACCCATCTCCTAGCTAGCTTTTTTTTTTTCTTCAGAGCCCAGGCAGCAGGGGGATGAAGGTAGAAGAGCCCAGTCCAATAGAGAACATGGGTTTTATGCTCAAAACATCTCCTATTCATTGGGAGGACTTGGCTCAGTCCCGTCACATAGCATATCTCAACAAACACTAATGAATAGAAGGACCAATAGCTGGCGAAGTGGCTGAGTAGTCTCTTTTCTAGTCTCCTTGAAATAACAGATCTCATAGAAAGGCAGAATGCCCCAAGGTCACCCAGTCTAGCCCTCTGCCTGAAACTCACCCAGGTGCAGCAGGAATGGGGCAGGCTCAGTTACAATTTTCTGTTTTTTCTGACTCACATTTGTTCATCAAATAATTACTGTTTGCTGCGTGTTAAGTACTGGGATACAAAGGTAGACAAGACATGGTCCTGCTCTCAAGAAACTTACACAGCTGGGCGTGGTGGCTCACGCCTGTAATCCTAGCATTTTGGGAGGTCAAGGCAGGTGGATCACCTGAGGTCAGGAGTTCAAGACCAGCCGGTCTAACCTGGTGAAACCCTATCTCTACTAAAAATACAAAAATCAGCCAGGCATGGTGGCAGGCGCCTGTAATCCCCGCTACTTGGGAGGCTGAGGCAGAAGAATCACTTGAACCTAGGAGGCAGAGGTTGCAGTGAGCAGAGACCCAGCCACTGCACTCCAGGCTGGGCGACAGACCACTCTGTCTCAAAACAAAACAAAACAAAACAAAACAAAAAAAGAACCTTATACAACAAGGATGAAAAGTGACAAGTAGGTGGCAGATGCTATGCAGTGGGTCATGGGGGCCTGAGCAGACCTCCTGCTGAGCCCGCTTTTCCCCCTCAGACCCTGCACTCACCTGCCACTGCAGGCCCTTCGGGGAAGCTCTTGACACAGTACTCCTCGTCCTCCCCCAAGGGACAGTCCAGTTCCCCGTCACACAACTGGCTTCTTGGGATGAAGTGGAGGGGCTGCCCGCAGAGGAAGTAGTATTTATCCAGAATCAGCTTGACTGGAAGGCAAGTGCAGGGAGGGGCAGAGAAGGCTGAGGGTCAGGCTCGAGCAGGGAGAGGCTGTGTTTTCCTGGAGATAGCGCTGGGTTCGCAGACACGCATGTGTGAGTTCCAGGCCCAGTTTTGCTGCTTGGTAGTACATAGACTTGAAGCTTGCAGACAAGGAAGCTGGGCCTGCACCTTAGCTTCCTTGTCTGTAAAGTGGAGATAGTAACACTGGTCCCATGCATACAAGATGTCTGAGGAGTCAAGAGAGGTCTTGTGTGTGAGGGAAATCGAGAAACAGGCTTTTACCCCCCCACTCCCAGTGCTGGCTTAGTACGCTCTGGTAACAGAGGAAGAACCCAGAGTCTGAAGACCCAGTTCTGAGTCCTAGCTCTGCCACCTACTGTGCAACTTTTTTTTTTTTTTGAGACGAAGTCTTGCTCTGCTGCCTAGGCCGGAGTGCAGTGGTGCAATCTTGGCTCACTGCAAACTCCGCCTCCTGAGTACCTGGGATTATAGGCACGTGCCACCACATTTGGCTAATTTTTTGTATTTTTAGTAGAGATGGGTTTCACCATGTTTGCCAGGCTGGTCTCGAACTCCTGACCTCAGGTGATTCACTCACCTTGACCTCCCAAAGTGCTGGGATTACAGGCATGAGCCACCGCGCCTGGCCATACTGTGCAGCTTTATACGGATCACTTTCCCTTCTTAGTTCTCAGTTTCCTCATCTGTATAATGGGATGATAATATCTATAATATCTGCCTTATGGAACTGTTGAGAGCATGTGGTATGATGGTAGTTGTGAAAATGTCTCATAGCTATCAAGTATAGTTCTAGAGTTGGGTGCTTTTATTTGGGTGAAAGAACTGTTAAATGATAAGAACACATGGACACATGGGGGGGATCAACACACACTGGGGCCTGTTGGGGGGAAGGCAGTGGGAGGGAGAGCATCAGGAAATATAGCTAATGGTCACTGGGCTTTATACCTTGGTGAAGGGTTGATCTGTGCAGCAAACCACCATGGCACACGATTACCTACGTAACAAACCTGCACATCCTGCACATGTACCCTAGAACTGAAAATAAAAGTTGAAGGGGCTGATTGCGGTGGCTCATGCCTATAATCCCAGCACTTTGGGAGGCCAAAGCGGGTGGATCATCCGAGGTCAGGAGTTCGAGACCAGCCTGGCCAACGTGGTGAAACCCCTCCTCTACTAAATATACAGAAATTAGCTGGGCATGATGGCAGGTGCCTATAATCCCAGCTAGTCGGGAGCCTGAGGCAGGAGAATTACTTGAACCCGGGAGGTGGAGGTTGCAGTAAGCTAAGATTGCATCATTGCACTCCTGCCTGGGCGACAAGAGCAAAACTCTATCTCTAAAAATAAAATAAAATAAAATAAAATAAAATAAAA
>NW_022436956.1:17116751-17119307 GCF_009761245.1 Sapajus apella
ATATATATATATAAATAAAAATAACTAAAATTAAGAAAAATAAAGAAAGCTCTGTTAAGGGGTTGGTCCTTGGTTTTGTTTTGTTTCTGCTTACTGTCTTTGGATTCTGCCAGCTCCTTTCAAATTCTGCTGCTCTTTTGCCATCTTGGGATGATGGGAATATGTTCAGCACATTTAACCTTTCAGAGAACTGATATTTTAATATTTTTTTTTGACTGTGAATGGTAGTTCGCACCTGTAATCTCAGCAGTTTGGAATGCCAAGGCAGGAGGATCGTTTGAGCCCAGTAGTTCAAGATATCAATTTGGGCAACATAGTGAGACCCTTGTCTCTACAAAAAAACTAAAAAATTAGCCAGGCATGGTGGTGTGCACCTGTGGTACCAGCTACGTTGGAGGCTGAGGCAGGAGGATTGCTTGAACCCAGAAGTTTAAGGCTACAGTGAGCCGTGATCACACGATTATACTCTAGCCTAGGAGACAGAGCAGACCTTGTCTCCAACAAACAAACAAACTTCCCTTAGTGAAGACTCACAGCCCAACACCCTGGCAGGAGGGAACTCCTCCTTCCTCACTGAACTCTCTCTTGGCCTGACGCTCCCCTGTCCCGTCCAGTGTTACCCTGGGCTGGTCCGAAGAGTAGTGGCATTAAATCTAACAATGGCTCCTGCTTGTCGCTATGTCAGGAGCTTTCCATGCATTTCCTCATGTAATCCTGGTAACAGTCTTGGGAGGGAGGTATCATTATTAACTCACATTACAAATAGGGACATGGAGAATTGAAGGCCAGGCTTTATTTTCCCAGGCCACACAGTGTTTCCAGTATACAGCCCGGGTCTGTCTAACTCCCCGGGGGAGCTCGAGATGTGATCTGCTGGCCCTGATGCTTCTGGCTTGAGGGAAGCCAGGGAAAAGGAGGAGCCATTTCTTTGAGTTTGGTTTATGATAGGAGCCAGGGTAACGTAAAGTCACCTCAGCCCCCTGGGACAAAGCCAGGAGACAGCGTCACCAGCTGAGAGTCCAGAAGCCATAAGGTTGAGGGAGTCCAGCCCAGGAGGGAGGACTGGGTTACAACCTCTGATTGCAGAATCTGGGATGTGGAAGCCATATAGAACCTTCTGGGACAGGGAGTGTCCAGCTCTAACTTATGCCTTAGTGCCTGCCTGGCGTTCCCTGGATAACTCTGGCCTCCTTTCTCTCCACTGCGGCAGTGTGTATGCTCACGGAAAGCAAGCTCACTTTAACATTAGCCTGAACAGAACAGGCTGGCAAGTCTGCTGATGTCACTGCAAATCTCCATCATGTGGGCAGCCAAGGTCAAGGAGAAATGGTTTGGGGTTATCTGCATCTCACACCCATCCAGGGCTCCCAGCGCTTTGAGTGGGGTTTATGTTATGATCTGCATTTCTACTGCCACAGATGGAAATAGACCTGTTTGATCAGGGGACCAGGGTCCTGTCCCAGCCCTGTCCCTGACTGCCACTCCACCTCTCCAAGCCTCAGTGCTCATGTAGAAAGAGGATCAGAGGCTGTCTCAGTGTCCTCCAACCAGGCAGTTGGCTGCTACTGCTGGAAATGTCACCGCAATTACAAGTGCAGGTTCCTGAAAGGCCAGCTATTCCCTGGCTGCACAGGCAGTGCTGCCCCAGTTAGCAAATGCATGTCCTGCGTCACATTTCACCTGCTGCTGTGTGATGACACATTCTTTTGAAAAACTTGGTTTTTAGCCGGGTTCTTTACATATGTTATCTCATTGGTGCTCATGATATAGCTCTGAGGAAGGAAGGACATTTTACAGGTGAGGAGACTGCAGGTACGAGGCAGTGAAGGACTTTCTCAAGGTTGTACAGCAGCAAGTGGCAGAGCCAGGATCCCTGTCCCAGGTGTCCTGATTCCTAGTCTGGTCCCCTGATTCCCAGTCTGGTCCCCAGTGCCCTACTCCTTGCTGTGAAAAGTTGTGGTCAGTAACCTATTATGCTCATGTAGGTAACAAAGGCAATGACTCCATCATAGGGTGTGGAAGCCGAAGGGGACCCACATCCCGGCTCCTTCGGTTGAATCTTCTTTATCACAGATAAGTGCCCGAGGCAGAGAGGCCTGGTCAAGACCACACCGGGCCTCAGGCACTGGCCATGGTGAAGGCTAAGCTGAAGGGGGCTGGGTGCTGGCTGCCTGGAGGGTCTTCCTTGCTGCCTCCTCTTTCTTCCCTCCTCACAAGGAGAAATGCTCCCTGTTCTTCCAGCCTCTGCTCAGAGCCACTCAGCTTGCAATCTGCAGAAGACAGGAAGGAGGAGGCAGAGGGCGTGGCGGCCCTGCAAATTGCCTGCGTGGGTTAGGAACATATGCCACTGTGCTCTCCCTCTAGAAGAAATCACCTGGGATGGAAGCCATCTGGAACAGATGGGGGCTGAGTTCATCTCCCCTTTCACTCTTAGAAGAAGGCACTCTTCAAAGCAGGGGGTGGACACATGATCTGTCTCTTTCCTTTCTCTCTTTTCTTTTCTTTCTTTCCTTTCTTTCTTTCTTTCTTTCTCTCTCTCTTTCTTTCTTTCTTTCT
>NW_022436956.1:17119407-17152829 GCF_009761245.1 Sapajus apella
TCTTTCTTTCTTTCTTTCTTTCTTTCTTTCTTTCTTTCTTTCTTTCTTTCTTTCTTCTTTCTTTCTTTCTTTTCTTTCTTCTTTCTATTTTTTTCTCTCTCTCTTTCTCTTTTTTTCCTCCTCAAATTCCTTTTTCTTTTTTAGACAGAGTCTGGCTGTGTTGCCCAGGCTAGACTGCAGTGGTGTGATCTTGGCTCACTTCAACCTCCGCCTCCTGGGTTCAAGCAATTCTCCTGCCTCAGCCTCCCAAGCAGCTGGGATTACAGGCATCCATCACCACCCCAGCTAATTTTTGTGTTTGTAGTAGAGATGGGGTTTCACTGTGTTGGCCAGGCTGGTCCTGAACTCTTGACCTCGTGATCTGCCCGCTTAGGCCTCCCAAAGTGCTGGGATTACAAGCATGAGTCACCGCACCCAGCCTCTGAAATTCCTTTTTATTATGCCAACAGTTTTTTTTCTGCAAAGCTTTATGCATATCATCTGCCCCTGACTGTGGGAGTGGGGCCTGCCACTTACTGAGGGGGTGAAAGACAAGTAGGGCTGCCACTTACTGAAGTGATGAGGGTAGGGGTGGGGCTGCCACTTACTGAGGGGGTGAGGGAGGGGTGGGGGACTGTCACTTATTCAGGGAGTGAGTGCGGGGTTGCGGGGAGTGGGCCCTGTCATTTACTTAGAGGGTGAAAGTCGGGTGGGGGCTGTCACTTACTGAGGACAATCACAATGATGATACTCGCCAGGCTCAGCAGTGCCATGATGATGGGGATCCCCACCTTTCTGAAGGTCTCCATGGGGGTACGGGATTTGCGCAGAGGGTTGACATCTGAAAGGACATGGGGGGCAGAGGGGAAGAGCATGCAGTCAGCACTTGGTGATCCCCCCAAGCCAAGATCCCCACTTGCCCTCTGGCGGGTGTCAGGAATGCCTTAAGGACAGTTTTGGTTAATGCTAGGGGGTTATTCCTGCAGACTAGTCTTAGCTGACCCAGCTTTCACAAGTGCCCTTCAAAGGAGCCCCCAGGTCAGGCTGCCTCCCCCTTGTCTTGTCTGAGCCTGTCCTAGGACATTTCTGGGTTCTGTCTGACCCTCTCCTGCCGGGGAGAGGCCTGAGCCCCTGGGGCATGTACCTATTCACTGTGCTACTATTTATCCTTTTCCTGACCTCCTGACTTAGCTTTTGATTAAACATTAAGCTCCAGGTGGGCAAGGGCCTCCAGCACAGTGTGGGCTTAGTAGAGGCTTAATACATACTTGTGAATGAATGCATTCTCAGTCCCACAAACAGCAAGTCCCCAGCCTGGTACTTATTTTTAAGGAGATTACCATCTGGGGGAAGAGCCAGGTGGAAGATAATATATGTTACAATAGAGACACCTTCAAAGGTAGACTGGGTTGCATTTAAGGTGGCACTTAAATGCAGGTGGGGAGGTAGGCACTGGCCCAGCTCAGGCAGAGGCATGGAGCTGCGTGGTGTGCCTGGGGTACCAGGGAGTAAAGGCAAGGTGGAAGGCAGGATGAGTGAAGGCAGCTGTGGAGACTCTTAAACACCATGTTAAGAAGTCTGGGTTTTATCCTGAAGGCAGTAAGGAGCCATTGAAAGTTTTCGAGCAGTGGAGAGATAGGATCAAATTAATTTTAGAAAGAGGAATCTGGCCAGGCATGGTGGCTCACACCTGTAATCCCAGCACCTTAGGAGGCCGAGGTGGGCAGATCACTTGAGGTCAGGAGTTCAAGACTAGCCTGACCAATATGGTGAAACCCTGTCTCAACTAAAAATACAAAAATTAGCTAGGTATGGTGGCACATGCCTGTAATCCCGGCTACTCGGTAGGCTGAGGAAGGAGAATTGCTTTGAACCCAGGAGGAGGAGGTTGAAGTGAGCTGAGATCACGGCATTGTACTCCAGCCTGGGTGACAAGAGCAAGACGCTGTCTCAAAAAAAAAAAAAAAAAAAAGGGAAGGTGGATGGATCGTTCATCAGGAAGGAGGTGGATTGGAACAGAAGCGCCTGGGGTCAGGGAGACCAGTCAGGAGCTTATTGCTGTCTAGAACAGAGGCAATAATAACTACATTCTCCATTGCACATGGTTATTTCAAGGAGAAGGAACTTGGGAAAGGGAAAACATAGGTAAAATTAATAACAGTAAGTGTCAGAGATGCATTCTTTTAGGTCTCCTTGTGGGAAATAAACTGTGGAGGTGCCATGGGGACTTCTCCCCTGGCGGAGCTGGGACAAGAATTCTGGAAACCCTGGAAAGTAGCGGACCAGCTCTCCCGCCCTCACCTTCACGTAGCAGGCTCCCTCTCCTCCTCCTAGTCTTTTTTTCACTATCACCTCCACAGTGAGGCCTTCCTGAATCTCCCTGTTTTAAATGCAGCCTTCCAACCTTTCCTGTCCTCCTTCCTTGCTTTCTTTTCTTCCAAAGCATGTCTCACCTCTAACATATGCTATATTTGACATATTTTGTATATTCTCTGTCTCCTCCCGCCCCTCCATGAAATGAAGACTAGTTGAAGATATAACTTGTCTGTTTTGCTCACTGCTGAGTCCCTCATGCCTAGAACAGTGCTTGGTCCATAGCAATTGCTCAACAAATATTTGTCGCATGAGCAAATGAATTGTTCTTGGCTCTGTTCTCTTAAGCACATCCCTTCTACTACCTACCTTCTTTTCTTTCTTTCACCTCTCTCTCTCTTTCTCTCTCTCTTTCTTTCATGGAATCTGACACCCAGGCCGGAGTGCAGTGGCAGTGGCATGATCTTGGCTCACTGCAACCTCCAACTCCTGGGCTCAAGCCATCCTCTTACCTTAGCCATCCAAGTAGCTGAGACTATAGGCATGTGCCACCACACCCAGTTAACTTTCATATTTTTTGTAGAGATGCAGTTTTGCCATGTTACCCAGACTGGTCTCAGACTCCTGGGCACAAGCGATCCACGTGTCTTGTTCTCCTTAAGTGCTGGGATTACAGGTGTGAACCACCATGCCCAGCCCCTTCTACCTTTCTTACAGGTCACGTGTTATTCTGCCTTGAATGATGGCTAATCACACGTCTGTCTCTATTTCTTTCCTCAGCTCTTCAAAAGCAGAGAATGGCATCCTGCCAGAGATTGGCACCCAATGAATGCCAGTATTTATGAATCTGTTGACAAAGAAAAGCTTACAACACTTTGTTTCCCCAGAAGAGTTTTAACTTCAGACAGAGGCCAGGCGGTGGGGAAGTGGACTGGAAGCGGTATTGCCTATCAGCTATGACCTGGCACAAAGTAGCTTATCAGTCCTGTTTGCTGCTGTGGTTTTTAAAGCTCCAGCAGTCAGTCTTCAGAATTGTCCTCTTTCCTGTGGCCGTGGCCATGATGACATTTCATTCATGAATTCACGTGTGATTTATTTATTGAGCACCTATCTCTGGGAACATGAGATCAGTTTGTTTTCTCAGAGAGTGAGTGACCCATTGTCCAGGGCCAGACATTCTCAGGGACCATCCACTTTCCTCACCAGGAAGGGAAGAGTTTTCATAGCTAGTTTAAGTTAACGAAGCCAGTGAGCTATGCACAGCCTCCTTGCCGGCTGTTGCTCCTCCCTCCAGCCTGTCCTGCCCACTGCTGCTAGACAGAGCTTCCTAAAAGCTTGCTTTCATCCTGCCACTTCCCACTCCAGAGCCTACGAGAGACTTCCACATCTGGCTTACATCTTTCAAAGCCAGTGTAATTTGGCCTCTCTCTCTGAGCCACACGGACTTCCACCAACCCCCAGTTCTGCATAGGCATGGTCAATCCCCGGTCCTCGAGCAAACTCAGCCTGTTTCCTGGTTTGAGAGTTCTCAGGCTTGCTCAGGTGGTGGAGCAGTAGGTGCCCTGATGTTCTTTGGGGACACTGTGGCTTTACTCTTCTTTTAAATTCCAAAGTATAAACTAGGCACCATTTTAGTTGCTAAAGATTACTTCGGTTGTGGTCATCATTAACTCATGACCCAGAACTGGGAAATAAATAACCTGTCAAAGTAAGCAGGATTGGCCATTTTCTTATTGATCTGTTCATATTAATGTGTTCCTTGATCATTTGTTTTGCCGATCCAGCAGGCTATCAGGAGTAGATATCAATGGTTTAAGAAACTGTAATGGAAGAAAAATATCTCCTTAAATTTGGGATTGTTCTATTTATTAACTTATTTTTCTTCCCCTGGAAGTCAGGCAAGCACTGCCATTTTTCATGAAAATGCCTCTGGCCAGCTTGTTCCTTGGCGGCATGGTGCCATTGTGAACTCCATGAGAACAGAGACTTCAGCTGTCTTAATTACTGTGATCGCCCAGCATCCAGCCCAGGGCCTGGCACATGGCAGCTACTTATAGTTTTACTAAAAGGGTAAGAGTAATTGAATGGATGAATTGGAGAATCATTGCTTTGGGGATTTTAGGTTTGTTGGTCCTGTTTCCCCAGAGACCAGACCTCCTACTTCTAGAATGAATCCTGGAATGTTTGCTGAATGATGGATGGATGGGTGGCTGGATGTCACCCATAGCAGTTAGCACTTTGGTGGCAGTGGTGAGGGCCAGGCAAGAGTGGCTTAGGATCGAGTTGGTAACTGAAACTCAGAGGCTAAGGTGGACTAATGAAGGCTGGACCTGAACTTACTTACCGAGGCTGTTCAGAGGCTGATCACTGTCAGGATCCTGTAAATGAAGGAAAAACAGTCGGTGAGTTGAGGCGGGAACCTCTCAGGCTGGAGCTAGCTGCCTAGGGGAGGTTCTTGGGTCTTGTCTGCATTCCCTTCTCCCTGAGTCTAAGTTGGTGGTCTCTGTGTTATCCAAATACCTGGTTCAACAGGAAACATTCAGTCATGCACCTACTTGATTTGTTTCAATTAGTTTACTAATTGTAGCAACTGGTTAGCAATTGTAGAAGCAACTGGTTGCCGGTTTGTTGCGTAAATTGCTGAATTCCTCAAGATGATTCTGCTCCACTGTCTGTTTTTGTCAATAATTTGTCTATTTTTACTGTGTTTCTGTAAAATACAGTAACATTGTATTTCTGTAAAAACTTGAATAGACATTTTACAAAAGGGAATGCCCAACTGGCCGATAAGTACCAAAAAATGCTTAATATCATTGCTTATCAGACAAATGCAAATTCAAACCACGATAAAATATCTCTACATAAACACTAAATCGCTAAAATTAAAAAGACTTCTATCCCTTGTAGTAGGAGAGGTGTTCTGGTTTTGGGTGTTTTCATCCTTTTTTGCGCTACAAACATATGAAAAAATGCTCATCATCACTGGTCATTAGAGAAATGCAAATCAAAACTACACTGAGATACCATCTCTCCCCAGTTAGAATGGTGATCATTAAATAATCTAGAGACAACAGATGCTGGAGAGGATGTGGAGAAATAGGAACACTTTTACACTGTTGGTGGGAGTGTAAATTAGTTCAACCATTGTGGAAGACAGTGTGGCAATTCCTTAAGGACCTAGAAATAGAAATTCCATTTGACCAAGCAATCCCATTACTGGGTATATATCCAAAGGATTATAACTCGTTAAACTATAAGGACACGTGCACACGAATGTTCATTGCAGCACTGTTTACAATAGCAAAGACCTGGAACCAACCCAAATGCCCATCGACGATAGACTGGATAGGGAAAATGTGGCACATATACACCATGGAATATTATGCAGCCATCAAAAATGATGAGTTCGTGTCCTTTGTAGGGACATGGATGAACCTGGAAACCATCATTCTCAGCAAACTAACACAAGAGCAGAAAATCAAACACCGCATTTTCTCACTCATAGGCGGGTGTTGAACAATGAGAACACATGGACACAGGGAGGGGAGCACTACACACTGGGGTCTGTTGCGGGGGGAAGTAGGGGAGGCACTGTGGGGATTGGGGAGGTGGGGAGAGATAGCATGGGGAGAAATGCCAGATATAGGTGAAGGGGAGGAAGGCAGCAAGTCACACTGCCAGGTGTGTACCTATGCAACAATCTTGCATGTTCTTCACATGTACCCCAAAACCTAAAATGCAATTAAAAAATAATAATAATTAAAAAAAAAGATTTACAATTCCGTGTGGAGAATGTGGGGCAACAGGAGCTCTCAGACCTTGTTGGTGGGAGTGTAAATTGGTACAAATCCTTTGGAAAATGGTTTGGCTGAATTCACTATTGCTAAACATACAACTATTTTATAATCCTATGATCTGTGGCCCAGCAATTCAGCTCCAGGGTATAGCCAAATGAATACAAATGTCTAGCAAAAAAAAAAAAAATATCTGCACATGAAAAATTATAGTTGCTTCATTCACAATAGCTAAACATTGGAAAAACTCAAATGTCAGTCACTGGTAGAGTAGACAAAATTGTGGTATTTTCATACCACATAACTCAGCAATAGACAAGAATAAACTGGTGCTAAAGACAATGACATGGTTGAATTCCACAAACACAATGATGAAGGATAGAAGCTAGCCACAAAAAGTACGATTCCGTTTATATAAAGTTTAAAAGGCAAAGTTAATCTATAGTGCTAGAGGTCGGAATAGTAGTTATCATTGGGGAGGGGCAATTAGTGACTGGAAGGAGCACAGTGCGGTCTTCTGGAACACTGGACAACTTCCGCTTCTTGTTCTCGGCGTTGGTTACATGGGTGTTTATATGTGCAGATGTTCACCGGGTGGTAGAGTTTAGATCTGAGCGCCTTACTACATATATGCTACCAACACTATGATATTTCTGAGTGGTGGTCTTAGGTGATCTTAGATGCTGGTCTTAGGCCACCATCGACGCATGTGCACAAATACATGCAAAGGCATTTCTACTCACACCACTTCATGTGTGCATTTGTGATACCCTGCTTTTTGCCAGCTGAAACGAACTCTCCTTTCCCTGACTAAAAGTTGTTCAGGTTTTATGTTAGCCTTTTTGAGCTGAACAGACTCCATCTTGGCTTCTGCATTTTAGTAACCTTCTCCCCATCAAGTATGTAACTATAGTATAAAGCAAGGTCAGGCTGACTCTGGGCACCCAGAAATGCCTTTGTTGATAAGAGGCCGAGTACAGTGGTACCCGCGGAGCCTGGAAACGCAGCTGCAGTGAGCGCCCAGAGCCCGCCTTGTCTCTACGTTGTATGTCTTTCATGACAGCTGTACCCCTCACACTGGCACTGTTTTATTTCTTAGGTATCAGTTTTTCTTTTTAACTCTTTGCTTACCCTGCCCTTGTGAAAACTTTGTTTCAGCTAGGTTCCCCCCTTCCTGTTAAAACTAGTGTATAAAAGATCACCTAACTTTTTCTTTGGGGCTGAGAGAATTTTGGACGTTAGCCACTCTCGGTCGCCGGCTTAATAAAGGACTCATAATTCATTCTCAGAGTGTGGTGCATTCCTTGACTCGCTCGGGTACAACACACTCAGCACACACACAGACACATAGAGTCACCTGCAGGAGCCTCTGACACAAAGGCTTGCATACAAAGTACACGTACACCCTTGCTGCCAGGCAGAGGTTAAAGGCAGGGTGCTGTCCAGGTTCACGACCTCCGATCCCACCCCTCACTCACTCAGGCCTCCCAGAAAGCTTCCTTCTCTTTCTTCATTTTCCAGGTCTGGTCTGGTTTTGGACTCCTGGGCTAGATGAAGGCAGCTGCCCTGCCTGTGGTCTGGGTCTCCATCCAGGGACTTGCCTGCCCTATGGTGCTGAGGTCATGACCCGCCTTGGTGGCGGTTGGAGGAGTGACAGGACCTTGTACATTTCCGGCTGGAGATTTTTTCTGCTCCTCTTGGGAGTGAGAGGGCCTCTTTTAATCCCTGGTGGGTGACCCAGATTAGATATGGAGGGAGGGTCACTGGGCATTGCCTGCTCCATGGCTAAACATAGTGGACACAGCAATTGGGAGAAGCTCTTTCTTTTCCCCTTGAACTTGAACCTGTAGCCTGCTGGAGGAACATGCTCAGCCTTGCCCTTGGGTGCCTCTAGGCCATGGGCAGCTGAGTGGTATAGCACACAGCCAGGCTCTGCAGTCTGCAAGGGCCGAGTCAGAATACAAGCCCTGCCTCTTGTTAACTGTGTGCTTTCAGGCAAGATCCTTCACCTCTCTGAGCTCCAGGCTTACCCTCTATAGAGTGGGGACAATAAAACGGGCCTCAAAAGACTACTATGAGGATTACATGAGTTATCTGGTGGGAAATGCTGGGCTCTCACATGGGGACTTCCTTTCGTCTGCCTTCCCATCGAAACTGCCTTTGCAAAATGATGATGGAGACAGTGAAAGAGATCTAACTCAGCCAACTCCATCTTGCTTCTAACCTCCAAGCTGTCTTCGTTCCTTAGTTTATTGTTTAAATAAAGTCAGTGACAGCCCTTTCCCAAAGCAGACCTCCTTCTTGGCTGGGGACTAGACTGTAACATTAGCCACAAGATGAGAGATTGTGGTTTAGGAGTCATGCAGCTGGAGGCTACAAGATTCTGACCCTCCCCAAACTGCTCCTAAGATCAGTGCTTGAGATATTTTGCAGACCCTGCACTTGATGGGTCAGCTGGCACCATCCAGATCAATAAACTGGCTCATCCGATCTTGTGACCCCGACCCAGGAACAGACTCAGTGCAAGAAGATCTCTCCAACTCCCCGTGATTTCATTCCTCACCAGTCAGCCTCCCGGCTCACTGGCTTCCCCCCGCCCACCAAATTAACCTTATAAACTCTGCTCCCTGAATGCTCAGGGATACTGATTTAAGTAGTAATAAAACTCCAGCCTCCTGCACAGCTGGCTCTGTGTGAATTACTCTTTCTCTATTGCAATTCCCCTGTCTTGAGGAATCGGTTCTGTCTCAGCAGCAGGCAAGGTGAACTCCTTGGGCGGTTCCACCCATCCTCTGCACCTCTGCAGTGTTTATCACAGTACTTCTTCCGTAGGGTGGTCAGTGTCTCCTTTTCTTTTTTCTTTCTTTCTGGTTGCTTTTTAAATTTAACATTTTATTTTTAATTGTCACATAATGACTTTCTCATTGCCTTTGTACCTGTGGTGTTTAGCACCAGGCTAGTACCCTAGTAAGGACTTAATAAATGACTGTGAACGGGACTGAACGTTGAGCTCTGCATTGTAGTTCATTCCCAGCCCTCTCTCCTCCACTATCACCAGGGCTGGGTGGAGGAGACTGTTTCCAGGCTGAAGACAAGACCCAATCGGGCAACTCTGCCTTGTTGTGGCTAGAGTCCAGTTACAATAATATCAACAGTAATTCACACCCAACTGGCACGTAACAGTTTACAAAGGCCTTTCATCTAACTTGCCAAGTCAAGGGTAAAAAGTCTCCATATCAGTTGTCTGCCAACCAGGATGGGAAACATTAAAGAATTAATTATTAAACTAAACAAAAGCTTGTGAAGCATCTACATTGTACCAGGCAGGATTCAAAGACAGATAAGAAATCATCACAGCCAGATGGGGAAAAAGTGCCCAAACAAAATGGCGAGGGTCTGTCCCTGAGAAGCTTGCTTCCTGGTGGAGAGGAGGGTTGGGGTTAGGGGAGGACAGGCCATATACAGATACACCAGAAAAGATCAGAAAGGGGTAGGTGCTGTGCCGAGAGAAGTCCAGGGTGAGAGGAGACAGAACCTGGATGGAGACTGAGAATGGGAGCTCTAGGAAGGGGCTCAGGATGGTTAGGGAGGATCTCGCTGGCCTCCGTAGAGGAGGTGACAAGAAGGAGCCAAGTAGGAAGGAACCAGCTTGAGGGGTTGGAGGAAGTGAATAGAGATGGGCATGGCTGGAGCAAGGTGAGGACATGAGGAGAGGGAAGTTGGTGGTTAAAAGACGCCACAGGTGTTTGAAAGATACAGGCAATAGGCTTTGCCGAGAGATTGGGTGTTCTTGGGTTTTAGGTACGTAGGTGAGAGGGTGCTTGCTGAGCTGTGAGAGGCTAGAGGAGAGGCTGGTGGAGCAGGGAAGTGGGCCCTTTCCTGTCAATTCATTCTTTTCCACTTAGTCTACCTGTGCATGCATGCCTGCATTCATTGAGGTAGGTAGGGCCAGTTTCTTTTGCTTATTGGTAATTTGACAAATATTCACGAACACCTTTGATGGACCCGGAATTGTGCTAGAAGCTGAGGCACAAAGGAAGCTTATATTCTGCACTTTCTGGGGCCTTGGAGTCCTTATCACTGAACTAAACAGTGGCTAATTTTGTATGTGTGTGTGTGCGTGTATGAGAGAGAGAGAGAGAGAGAGAGACAGAGTCTCATTCTGTCACCCAGGCTGGAGTGCAATGTTGTGATTTCAGCTCATTGCAACTTGTGCCTCCTGGGCTCAAGCTCTCCTCCCACCTCAGCCTCCCCAGTAGCTGGGACTACTGGAATGTACCACCAAGCCCAGCTATTTTTCATTTTTAAATTTTTTGCAGTGATGAAGTCTCACTGTACTGCCCAGGCTGGTCTTGAACTCCTGGACTCAAATGATCTGCCCACCTCAGCCTCCCAAAGTGCTGGGATTGCAGGTGTGAGCCACCATGCCTGGCCCTTCATATGTTTTCAATTGCTATTAACTGAGTAGTATTTGTGGGAAAAAATTCCACGCCTGTTTGAAACCAAAAGAGAGAGAGAGAGAAAAAGAATAAACTAAAGCAAAACCATAAACTACAACGACAGGGACTGTGACTATCTTGTTAACCATGGCTTCCCTGATGTCTCCTACAATGCACTGTGCATAATGAGTGTTGAAAAAATATTTGTTGGATGAAAGAATTAATGATTATATCTCAGTTTGAAGACTGAATCTCATGTCAGTCTTTATGAAGCTGACCAGTATATTCACACAATGACATATTAGGCTGCAGTCAACACAAATGAACTATAGGGAAACAAAATAATATGGATGGTATTAGAATGTAATATTATGGGAAAAAGGAAGCACAGGCTCTTTTCCATAGAGAAGCAAGGGAATGATGAACATGGGGTTTGGGATGAACTTACCTGGGTGGGTAACTTCTACATAGTCTCTGGTCTATGAAATATGTACAGCCAATATTTGTTGAATTAATAAACACAAGACACTTCCCCTACCCACCTCAGGAGGGGGACAGATATGTGTGTGCAGGAGTGGGAATCTCATGGCTAGAGGTAGGTTACTATTAAGTCCTAGCTTTTGTTGGGAATGGTGGGTTTATGGAGGATTATTACAAATGCACCCTGCAAGGAACAAAAGTGAAAAAGCCATGAAACAAAGATCCTAGTTCCCCCAGTGCTATGCACCCAAGACTCAAAGAGAACATAGAAAAGCCATCACCAGGCTATGCTGGGTGGCTTGAGGAGGTCAAACTCATGTCCTCACCATGCCTGAGTTTTTCCGTGAGTGGCTCATTCTTTGGATTTTCTTGAAGCTCTTTGGCAAACATCTCTGACGCACAGACATCAGAGATGATGGACAGATACCCTTCTGGAAGAGAAGATGCAGAAGGTCACGAATACTGGGCTGATGGGCAGGGAGGAGGTAGGTGCATTTTAGTAGGCCTGTGAGTGTTCATTGGGGAACATCAACATCAATGACATCCCTGAGCAGGATAGAAATAGGGACTTATGGCCAGCTGCATCTCCTCTGAGCCCAGAAGCAACAATCTGGAGCTAAGGAAAGGACAGAATGGGGCCGAGAGATGTGGGTACCAGGTAAGAGTCAGAGATCCAGGCAGACCCCATCACCATGATGGGTCCCTGTCATGACTATAAGATGCAAAGCTGAAACAAGGCAACTTCCTTATTTTCAGATGAGAAAACAGAGGCCAGATAGAATTGTCTTAACCTGGAGTTAATAGAAGGAAGGAGGAAATTGAGACATCACAAAACAACACATGCGCTTCCTTCTGCTCTGCTGGAGATGTATTTATTTATCCCCAGCTTGAACTCAGCTTCTGGCTACAATTGTTACAGCCCACACCCAGCCCAGACCAGGCAAAGGCATTGGCCTTTCCCTTTCTGTTTTGGCCACTGGCTGGGCCTGGCCTGACTGCTCTGTTGATTCAGTCTTCCATAGAGCTCTGACTCATGGGTCCAGCCCAGCCAGTGTCTGATCGCGGGTTCATCCGGGAATGAAGCTCCTGCTGTCTGGAGTACAGTGGAAGCGCAAGAATGCCCAGGCCCCCAGAGCCCAGGCAGCGGGGCGGTGGTGAGGTGGGGAGGCGGAAGTGGATGGGTTTCAATCCCTAGAAAACTTGTCATTGCCTGATCAACTCAGAGAATCTTCTTTTCCTGCTTCTCGGTTTGTTTCCGGCAGCAGGAAGTCATTAATCCAAGACACAAATGTGCAGGCAGAACCATTAGTTACCGCAGTTGGATATTATAATATAATTTACGATGTCCTTCTTTCATAAATGCTGTCCTATATAATCCATGGAACAACCCTGAGAAATTATCCTCATTTTACAGAAGAGGCAGCTGCAGCTGCTATGGCTTCGGAGCAAGTAAGAAACAGATCTAGCCCCTTGGGCCCAGTTTCTGGACTTCACGGACTGCTAGTTTCATTTCCCCACGGTTTCAGAAACTCATCTGGGTAACAGTCATTAGCTGGTGCTGGGTCCTTTTAAATTACTCCTCCTTTGCAATGCAGCCTTGCTGGATATAATCAGCATGAAATCTTCACGCAGATTGCCCCCAGCATCTCCCCAGCTCTTCCTTGGTCTGAAGGCAGAGTGACTTTGCTCAGTTCTAGGTTCTGCCATATCATCCATGAGTGGGGTCAGGAGACCTCCCTCAAAGAACATGTTGGGAAAGGGGCCTATTGCAGGGCTTGGTTCCTAGGAGGGGTTTTATTGATATTAGCATTCATTCTTCCCTTTCTTCCATTAAGTTTCCACCCTTCTCACCTGCCTCTCCTTCCTTTATTCCTATTCGCCACCCCTACCACTGCTTTAGATCATGGGGAACCTCCTGGTTGGGCTTAGCTCAGCTCCAAAAATAGGATGGACATCTTAGGGCCCGCTTCCTTTTTAGCTCAGAGATGATGAAGCCAGATACAAGGCAGCTCTTATTTTTCAATGGAGTGAAGATTAAGTGGCTGCAGAGAAGCCACCAGCCTGGGGAGTATGGGTTCTTACCTTGCCTTGTCTTCTGTCTTGTTGTGTGGCTTTGGGCACACCCCTCAATGTCTCTGAACCTCAAGGTCCCTTTGGGTAATTGGGAACTATCTTTCAGAGATGGGATGAAAGGGTTAATACCCTCACGATGAAACAGACAAGCCCACCAGGCTAATAAGGAGGGGGAGAAGAGGCAGCAGCTTAAGGAGGCCAAAGGCACAGAAAGCTCGGCCAGCTCCTGTCTGCCTCCCTTGCCAAGCGGCCTGTCCCTGGGGCCTGATTTCTCTCTTTCTCCCTGCAACGCTGACTTGGCATTGCTTGCTCTGAAAGAAGTCAGTAGGGGCAGAGCTGGAATGACCCGAGTGTGGACAAAGGGAGAAAAGTAGGGGCACAGAAAAGGGGCCCCCTGACCCTGTTCCTGTCTATGGCAGCGTCAGTCTTCCCTGGAGTCCAAGGCCCTGGCTTCCCATGATCTCATATGAAAACCTAGAGCCAGAGAGGCTGCTGTTGCTAGGTGATGAGATAAACAGGTCCTCTGAGACTTGGGCAGGTGGCAGCTAGGTTGCTGAGGCCAGTGACAAGCAGTGGGGAAAACCCAAGGGAGGGGGTGGGGAAAGTTCTTTGGGTGAGCCAAGAGACCCAGAGGCGCTTGCAGTCAGCTTGCAGAGTGTGGCCCGGCCACAATGCTCAGGGAGCTCCTCTGAGGGAGCCTCACTCTGCTCTCTGACCCTGGAACCTACATCCCTCCCCCAAACCAACTGCAAGCAGCTGTGTCCTCTCCACTTGCAGCTGGAATAGGCAGCTGGATGCCTTTGCTCTGCTGGAAGCCGGGCTCTCTCTCTTGGATGTCTCAGCCATGACAGGTAAGGGGAGGAGAGGGCTGCTGAGGGCTGGAAGATCATGGGGCAGGAAAGGAGGGAGTGAGCCTCCTGACATGAGCCTGGCTGTGATGCAGCTCAGAGTGCATGGGAGGTCCTCAGAGATGACTGATCGTGCCTGCTACCAAGTGTCCCGGGATCTCACCTGTTACTCTGTCTCCAGGCAGGACGGCCACCAGCCCAGGCCATATGCAGTTGGGCATCTAAGCTCTTGCACAAAGAGAATTTAGGGAGCATCCTCACAAATGCTGCCTTGTGTTAGGCATGCTTAGAGCAGCACTTTTTTTTTTTACGTCTAACCTCAGCCTCAGCTGCCACATTAGAAACCATTTTGCCTTGTTCTAAACAACATAGGTGCTGACCTGTTGGCAATTTGAGCCGAACACTTCAGCCCCCATCCCAGCACATAATGGCTCCAGGGCAGGCCTGGGGCAGAAGGGGTCAGGTAGCCTGCCATTATCCCCTGCCAGCCTGCTGTTCAGCTCCTGTCATTAAAGAATCAGCCTTTGTGTTTGGGTGTAGTTCTTAGCCCCACGTAGGGCCGGGAGGCAGTGAAGATGTAACTATCCCTGTTTCACAAATGGAGAAACTGAGGCACAGCAGTTATGCTCTTTCCCCAGAGACAATGTGCAGGGCAGGACTGAGGTATCTACATGCCATTGGCTGGATTAAACTGAACACTGCCCTGGCTCCCACTGGAGGGCCTTTGCTTCCAGGCGGTGCCGCTGTTTACTGCAGTGCTTCAAATCCCTCTGCGATCATTCTCTTGGTCCCAGGGGAAGCAGCCCATTCTCTCCCACCTTTCTGAACTCTCAACAATTCTACTGTGCTCAGCTTTCCTTCTGTCCCAGGGTGGCGGGTTCATCCAAGCCTACCTTCCCTTCCTGGAAGGGTCTGATGGGAAGGGCGGTGCCACCGTCTTTGCACACCTGAGGACAATGCCTGGACAATAGAGTGGACTCGAGCAGGCCACAGGGGTCCCGCCACACAGTCCGGCCTTCCAGCCTGACAGGGACTCTGACGGGTTTGCCCCTGAGAAGGGCTGATGGAGCTTAAAGCTTAGAGGAGTTCTCTCAACTTTGCTATTTACCTGAACTGAAGAGCTGCCATCCATGATGCAGTCTGAGGTTAATTTAAAAAATTCAAAGACAGAGTTTATACCACCTTTCAAGAATCGTACTCACTTTTGCTTGTCCTGAATTGTTCTTTAAACTTGAATGTGGTGGGAAATGGTGGGGAGGGAAAAGGAACTTTGGTGTTAGAAGATCTGACTCCTCTATCTGCGGAATGACTTTGAGCAAGACACTCAGCAGCTCTGGACCCAGTTTCCTTCCTTGGAATGTGGGTACGATAAAAGTGACTTCACAGGATGATGGGGAGAAAGGTTCGGTAAGGCGCTCCACCTGCTCAGCACCATGCACCTTTTCAAGCCCCCGGGAGCCCCATTTGGTCCTTGCATGATTTTACAGACTTGCTCATGGTCCCTTAGGTTGGTCTTTGCAGTATGAAAGATCTCAGCTACCTTGATCGGAAGGGGGTTGTCCCTTGATCCTGCTCCTCCTGAGCTCTGAGTCAGGCACACTGGCCTGAATCCAGCCACGTAGTCTTGAGCAAGTTAATAAATTTTTCTGAGTCTCATTTTTCTCATCTGTAAAATGGGGAGAATATGACTTACTTCACAGGGTTGTTGGTGAGAATGAATGATGGCACATATGCTGTGCCTGGCTTGGCGTTTGAAATACAGAGGAGTTTAGTAAGTGAAAATTAGTGCCCTCTGCCCCAATTACCCTACAGGCATGGGGAGCAGGACTCCACACATGCACAAGGAGGGTCTGCACTGTGGTTCCATACAGGGGCAGGGTTGAGCATTCCCGTTTGTTCTGGAGGCCCCAGCGGTAATCAGCCTTGGTGGGCCGGTGTGGCTGCTGCAGCCAATATCCTGGCACAGGTCTCAGTGGCTCTGAGATGTCTTTCCTGTGAACTCTGAGCTCAGGATCCTATAAATAGGCCTTTAATAGTGCTTCAGTGTCTTCTCTGCATCTCTGACTTTGTAGTTGCATAACCTGAAGTTCCTTTACCACTTTCCTGCCCACTCACAGAACTCTTTGAGTGCTTCATGAAGTTTTTCCTTGCTGAGATTTCATTTGCCAGGAGAGGCTGTGTTTTACTGTGCTCAGAGCACAGGCCATGGAATCCTGCAGCCTGGGTCTGAATCCTATTTACTCATCGGCCTGAGGCTTTAGGCAAATTATTGAATCACCAAGAGCTTCGATTTCATGTGTGTGTGAAAAAGAGGGAGAGACAGAAAAAGAGATGTAGTAATCTCCCTCCTAAAATCCCCCAGAAATGCACAGCATATAGTACATTGCCAGGTACATGGTAAGAGTATAGTAATTGTGGTGTTTGTTTGTTTGTTTTGAGACAGAGTCTTGATCTATGGCTCAGGCTGGAGTGCAGCGGCGATCTTGGCTCACTGCAACCTCCGACTCCCGGGTTCAAGTGATTCTCCTGCCTCAGCCTCCCGACTAGCTGCGATTACAGGCGCCCACCACCACTCCTGGCTGATCTTTTGTATTTTTAGTAGACACGGGGTTTCACCATGTTGGCCAGGCTGGTTTCAAACTCCTGACCTTGTGATCTGCCTGCTTCAGCCTCCCAAAGTGCTGGGGTTAGAGGCATGAAGCACTATGCGCAGCTAGGAGTACAATAATCGTTAACTGTAATAATAGTTTACTCATTTAGTAAGGCACCTTTCTGGGTGCTGGACATCTAGCAGTGAACCAGAGGCAAGGCTCTTTTACTAATTATTTATAGCAGTATTACTAATTATTAATTATTAAAATAATAATAATAATAAATTATTAAAATAATAATAATAATTAATTACTAAAGTAATAATAATTATTAGTTATTAAAATAGAACCTGGGTAGTTCATGACATAGTAGATACTCATACTCAAAAATTATTTATTGTTAATGGGAAGGAGCTTTATAAAGAGCCTGTCATGTATGTCATAGGAACTGAGCAAAGAGCTATTTTTATGACTTCATGGGTCCCAGGGCCTGGTTTCAGCAGGAGACTCTGGAGTAAGTGCATCTGGGGAGAGTGACCAGGGCAGTTAGGGGACTGGAGGTGATGCCATGTGACCTACGTGAACTCTCTCTGAAGACAGCGTGGAGGACGCAGTTCAGAGAGGAAAGGACCAGTGGCAGCATGAATGCTTCGGGTGTGTGGCTGTCTGAGAAAGGCACAAGACAGTTAGAGGAGGAAGGGGGAAGGTTACAGGAAGTCTTTTCTCCTGGCAAAGGAAAGATTGTTTTCAGCAACTGTAGCTTCTAGAAACAGAAGTGTGAGCAGGATTGTGAAGGTTTCTGTGGCAGATGAGGGCCAGGGTCAGATGAGGGCTCTGAGCACCTTGGGGGGATTCGACAGAGCCCCCCAGCGGTGCAGCAGAGGAGCAGGGAGGCAGGGCAGAAGTGGTGGTGGGGTTGGGGGGGGAACAGTCCTTTCAAACTTTGCAGCTCTCTTTTTCCCTCTGTGTGCCGTATGGGGGTTCTGCATCTGATTTCAGTTGATTGGGGAACCCAGTCGCCTAGAAGACCTCTAAGGTTCTTTCCTTAGGGTCTATGATTCTGAAGAGCTCACTTTCAGTCTGAAATTTCTCTTGTATCCTCCCACAGATAAGATTAGATCTTGATCCACTTATAATATTCTCTCTTTAAATCAATTTTCTATCCTTAATGGTCTCCAGGGTTTTTTTCTCTGAGCAGCATTGGGTATGAAACTTTAGTCTTCTTGAAAGTCTGAGTTAATTATAGCCACTGGTTTCCCTTTGCCCTTGGCTAAATGACCCTTTCCAAGTCATGAACCTCTTTGAGCCTCAAGTTCCCTCTTCCCTCCCCCCCTCCCTTCCCCTCCTTCTCTTCTTGAGACTGAGTCTCACTCTTTTGCCTGGGCTGGAGTGCAGTGGTGTGATCTCAGCTAACTGCAACCTCCGCCTCCCAGGCTCAAGCAATTCTCGTGCCTCAGTCTCCTGAGTAGCTGGGATTACAGGCGTGAGCCACCATGCTCAGCTAATGTTTGTATTTTTTAGTAGAGATAGGGTTTCACCATGTTGGCCAGCTGGTCTCGAACTCCTGACCTCAGGTGATCTGCTCACCTCAGCCTCCCAAAGTGCTGGGATTACAGGCATGTGCCCAGCTGAGCCTCAATTTCTTCATCTGTAGAATGAGGATTACAATGTCTCAGAGAGTTGTATTAGACTGATTGCAGATTTTGGATGTGAAAGTTCTTTTCAAAGCACAACATGCTGCCCTCATTGCATTTGGATAGAGATGCGTGCTGCCACTGTAGCTCTAAGTGACTCCTATGTGTCTAGACAGGTTCTCCCGGCAGCCTGGCAGGACCCTCCTCTCTGGGGACTGGAGATGTGATTGTGGGTGATGTCAGGGTGGAGATGGGTTGAAGGTGAGGTGGCTGACCTCAGCTCTGTAGTTGCCCTCTTCTTGTGGACATCAGTGGGTGAGTGAGTGTCGGGCTCCGCCTGGGATGTGGGAAAGCAGTTTCGCCTGCTCCGGTTCCATCTACGGAGTGCACAGAATTGAAGGTCTAGATTTTGCATATTCTCCGAATCTTCCATGGTATCTTGTCAGTACCTAGTACATAGTAGATGCTCAGGGAACACATGCTGAATGAATGAATGAATGAATGCATACATACAGATTTAGAGGAAAAAACTGAGACAGCTTATTGGTTGGCTCAATTGCACCAGCAGGCGAAGCCCAGCCAGATTGATGTGCAGGATATTTTGTGACCGGAGACATCACTGCCACCCCTGGACAGGTGCCCACTCCTGGACAGGTGCCCACTCCTGGACAGGGGCCATTGTGTCTCTCACCCTCTTCCTCAAGTGTTCCTTTCATCTGCTACCCTTTGAGAGTTTCTGATTGCATGTGGATTACACGAGGAAGCTGGAGTGTGCTCTGGGAGCCACGGGCAGGGGAGGACTGTTGGGGTTTTCTGTCGTGTTCACTCTGCTGCCCGCATGCTGGTTAGTAAGAGCAGCAAGCTGGGAGGTGGAGTTAGACATGTCTCAGGGTGATTGCCACATTGGCTCTGCCCCAATTCTTCCTCTTTCCTATCACCAGGGTTTCCAGGCAGGCTCAGACCTGTGCCTCCCTCATGCCCAGTCCCCTCTGGGATAAAAACACTTCAGTAACCCCACAGATAGAATCTGGCATGTTTTCCAATTGGACTTGGGGTGAACCTTGTTTTCAGTGTCAGATAAATCAGAAATTGGCTATAGAGGATTCTGTCTTTGATTATTTACCTGTCATCCATCAATTCACTCATTCATTCATTCACGTTTATTAAGTGCCTACTCCATGCCATGGATGGCATTCCCTGGGCTAGGTTTGCAGCTAAAAACAGAACAGACACAGACCCTGTCCTCAAGAAGCTACCATTCTGGTGGCAGGCAACAGGTTTATAAAAAAATGTGGCTGATGAATGCACTTTAGGTTTAGAGGAGTTCACTGTCTTGGGGAATCCTTGCTTGGGAACTTGAAGCGTTTTATTGAGGCCGATGTTTTCACCTGAGCAGGAAGGAAGTCTGAGGGCAGAAGAGGTACCTGGGAAGGCTGAGGCCATGGAGATTTTCAGGCCTGAGAGCATTTGTTTACTGCTGTCCTGGGACGGTTCTGGGCCTTTGGGAAGCTTGTTGGCAGTTCCTGAGTCCTGTGTTTGGTCTGTTTTCCTCATCTCTCCCCTCACCCACTACCCGTCTGAGCTGGTCTCTCCATTTCTTACATTCAGCTCCTCGCATCTCTTGGGCTTTGGCGTGGGTCTGGGCTAGGGAGGTGGCTGCTGGGTTCTCAGCCACACTAAGGGAGGACTGAGAGGAGGAGAGAGACCTGGGGACGTGAAGGATCCCTGATATTTAACCCTTCTCTAGGTCAGCACCCAGGCACAGACCTTCACCTCCAAGGTCAGGAGGGAAGCACCCTGTGAGATGGACAGGGCCTGGGGATGCAGCTTCCACCTCGGCAGGTACTGCTCGGTGGCCTCTCGTCCCTACACCCTCATTCTTTCTTGCTGTTCACATGCAGTTCCCTGTGTCTGGAGCTCCTTCCTGCTCTCGCTGCCTGCAGAGAACCTGCTCATCTTTCAAAGTCCAGTGCAAATAGTTTCTTTTCCAGGACAATTTCCTGACGGCCCTAGAGAGAATCTATTGCCTTTTCGGCTCCAGGGCTACCTTGAAATCACCGCTGGTGTTATACTTGTCACACTCTGTTTTCAGCACCTGCAGGGTGGAACCTAGGTATTGTGTCCCCACAACCCCCAGCCCCATTTAGAGGCTGGCCAGAGCTTCTTTGGATGGTGGGGGTGTCACAGTGACATCAGGCCCTATCACCCAGGTGGCGTGGGATCCAGGAGAACAGGCAAACAAGGGGCCCCTCCTTGCCTGTCTTGCCCTTTAGGGCCTCCCACTGCCCGGCTCAGTTTACCACCTCAGAGCCTAGGATGGCTCCATTGGGGCTGAGTGGGCTCCTGGACTCTGTGCCCCAGTCAGAAGTGGACTCCGCAGGGCTCCCATAGGCTGCCCATTGGCTGGCTGCTGAGTGCCACATTTCGGAGCCCAGCCAAGCCCCTTGAGTCTGTAGCAAGCTGGCACAGAAAAGAGGAGGCAGAGGGAGGACCCCCTTCCTCTAGAGCAGCCGGAAGTGTCAGAGGTGGACCTCAGGTGTTAACGACCACGTCTGGTGGCTCGGGGTGTATTTGGGTCTCCGGAACAGTAATGAGGCAAGGCCAGGATAGGCAGTTCCAGGGTCCCTGATTTCCCTCCAGGCCTCAGTTACACGGTAGATAGCATGGGGCACATTTACTTCAGGGACAGGGCTTAGGCTCTGACCTCTGCCTCGGCCTGAGTCCCTACCCCAGCTCTTCTTGGCCATACCCGGCTTCATGGGTTCCAGGGAGAGCCATCCTTAAGATGCATCAGCTGGAAGGACTCTGACTGTGGGTGGGGACAGTGGGAGTAGGGGGGTGCTGTGGGGATGGAAGGAGGCAGGGAACTGAAGGGAAGGGAAAGCTGAGCTTGGCCACGGTAGATCCCATCCTCCCCTCAGGACTGGGAGCTATGGCTGTCCTGGTCTGATGATGAGGAAATGACAGGGTTATTAAGCACAGGCGTAACGGCTAGCTCCGGGGCTAGAAGCTTCCTTGACCGCACCCTGGAGACTGGCTATGCTGCTGTTTTGCCTTTGGGGCCCCAGGCCTGACCTGACCCCTCCACCACTCCTCCAGCAATGCCTGGCTCCTTCCCTGGTGGCAAAGGGTCCGTGCTGGGTGTGCTACCCAGCTATCATTTCCTGGCGTGGGCTCCTCTTTAGTCCTAAGTCCTTACATTTGTACGGAGTTTCATGGTTTCCAGAACCTATTCACATGTATTAGCCACGTCATCTCTCTGCTAGCCCTGTGCGTGTGCGCGGGGGTGTTGTGGGTCATATCGGCTCCGTGGACAGGAGATAAGGTAAGTCTTAGGAAGATGAATGCCTCCAGACAGCACAGCTAGTCAGGGAGCTGGCCTCAGCCTTCTGATTCTACAGTTAGTGACCTGTCCTAGAACTGATTCCCTTCTCTGTTGCTCCCCCAAGAGGCACCGCAGGTCTCCTCAGTGCCACCCGGAAGCAGCTCACAGCTAGGGAGGCTTCACAGTGCTCTCCTCACCCGGGAGCCCTGGGGGATGCAGCGTCTCTGCACACAGGCCAAGCTTTGGGGCGCCTCCTTGGATGGGAAAGCAGGAAGCTTGTGCTTTGATCCTGGCTCAAAGGGAAGCCCCTTCCCCTTTTCGATCATCACTACGACAGCACTAGGAATTGTTCTTGCTGGAAGTTTTAGAAGAGTGTCATGGAAAGTGTTCACGTTGGGAATGGGAGACATTTACTTGAGGGGCCTCTGCAGGTCACATATGTTCCCCTTGGACAATGGCGTCTTCTTCCCTCTCTTCCCTTCCCTTTCACTTTGGTGGCTGGGCAATTGCTGCCTCTTGGCCAAGGATTGGAGAATGAAGACCCCCTGGGTTCCTCCTCAGACCCAGCTATTATCTCTTCCTTCCATGGTTCTCTGTTGTCCTTCTTGAAAGATGGGGTTAATTCTCTTTGCCCCAAGACAGCGAAGACACTCAGGTATTCAGAGGAGAAGGAGAAGAGAGGCTGAGGGCATGAAAAGAGACCAAGCAAAAGATCTACACAAATACCCTAGATTGTTTGGAGGCATCTCTGCACTGTTTTCTTTTCCTTTTTGAGGCGGAGTTTTGCTCTTGTTGCCCTGGCTGGAGTGCAATGGTGCGATCTTGGCTCACTACAACCTCAGGCTCCTGGGTTCAAGTGATTCTCCTGCCTCAGCCTCCCGAGTAGCTGGGATTACAGGTGCCTGCCACCACGGTCAGCTAATTCTTTGTATTTTTAGTAGAGATGAGGTTTTGCCATACTGGCCAGGCTGTTCTCGAACTCCTGACCTCTGGTGATCTGCCCACCTTGGCCTCCCAAAGTGCTGGATTACAGGCATGAGCCACTTCGCCTAGCCTGTGCTGTTTTCTTTAAAAAGAAAAGGAATCAGTTTCCCCAGGGAGTGGCAGAGGGCCACCGTGGCATCAAAACAGTCCCCTGCCTTGGAAAAATAGTGCCAACCTCTAATCAACAGACCTGGAGACACTGGGCAAAAGAACACGCAGGGTTCAGGAAAGAAGAGTCAGGAAGGACAGCCCTGGCTGTGTGCTCGGCTTCTTTGGTGGGCTGGTTCAAGGACCGTGGCCGTGGAGGGAGAGAGGGCGGCAGGTGGGTATGAAACATGTATAGGGCTGGGGTATTGGGGGGGGGATTTGGGTGTCGTCTTTTTTTTTAACCTAGAAGATGTCGCAAAATTCTCAGTTGATGACCTCTTAGGCTACTTAAAAAGCCCTTTATGGGGAGACCCACCCTCCCCGTGTCTTGGGAGCAGAGGGCCCCCACACTCACCATGCTGGCTCTGTGGTCGTCCAGGTCGTCTCCCTGTAGCCTGGAGCTGAGATCGTCACCCCAAGGCAGCAGGAGGGCCTCCCCGCACAGGTCCTGGCTGGCCAGCAGGTCAGAAGACCCTGGTCAGCACTGGCTGGAGGAGGCCCGAGTGCTGGGCGGACCTTGGTCCTTCAAGGTCAGCATCCTCGTTGTCCGCCTAGCAAGCTGCTGCCTCTCGCCGCCGTATTCCAGGAGTGACTGGGGGACTGTTGGTAGCTCAATTAAAGCAGTCCGACAGGTGAAGTTGCCAAACTGGAATGATTATGTGTCTTGTAACCTGACGCCTGTCTTAGGGGCTGGGACAACACCTGAAGTCATTCATGGGCCCTTTGGCCTCAGAACAGGTGACACACCTAAGACGTCACAAAAAGCCTTCCCGCCTGAATGACTTCCACCCAACCGGGTGTTGGCTGAGGGTGATGCCAGAAGTTTCTGCTCCCCTCCCCCTACCTTCTAGGTACATGACTTCTCACTGTGTGTGTGCTTTGGTTTGCGATTGTGGAAAGTTGGAGTAGTCTGGGGGTTGGGCGACAGAATTTGCAGCTCAGTACAAAGGGATCATTGCCAGGTGTGGAACAACATGATTGGAAAGTCCACAGAGAAGGAGGGAGTTTCACCTCTTAGGGGGATAAGATATGCCACCTTTTCCTGGATCCCAGAAGGGAAGCTGTCCTGCACAGAGCCAGCATGCTAGGGCTTCCTCTCCCTGCCTCACCAGCTGTTAAATATTTTGAAAATAACTATTGGTGCTATGGCTAGAGCCCAGGGCTCCTCATCTATGGGGTTCTTTTCTCTTCATTTCTCCTTCTTCTTCCTTCCTTCCTTCCTTCCTTCCTTCCTTCCTTCCTTCCTTCTTCCCTCCATCCCTCCCTCTCTCTTTCTTTCTTTTCACAAGGTCTCATTTTATCCCCCAGGCTGGAGTGCAGTGGCATGATCTTGGCTAGCTGCAACCTCCACCTTCCAGGTTCAAGCAGTTCTCATGTTCCAGCCTCCCAAGTAGCTGGGACTACAGGTGTCCGCCACCACACCCAGCTAATATTTGTGTTTTTGTATTTTGTCTTATTTTGTTTTTTAGAGACAGAGTCTCACTCTGTCATGCGGGCTGGAGTGCAATGGTATGATCTTGGCTCGCTGCAACCTCTGCCTCCTAAGTTCCAGCCATTCTCCTGCCTCAGCCTCCTGAGTAGCTGCTGGGATTACAGGTGTGCGCCACCATGCCCAGTTAATTTGTATTTTTAATATAGATGGGGTTTTGCCATGTTGGCCAGGCTAGTCTCAAACACCTGGGTTCAACTGATCCAGCTGCCTTGGCCTCCCAAAGTCCTGGGATTATGGCATGAACCACCGTGCCCGGCCCACAGGATCATTTCTGATTCACATTCTGCCATATCCTGATGGCTGGTGCTGTCTCCTGACCAGGGGATGTGCAAGGTGAAACCTTATAGCCACAGATATTTTGCTGAGAGGGATTTGGATAATTCTCCACTTCGTTCCTCCGTTCTGTGGGTGACAAAATCAAATTCCAGAGAGGTAAAGTCAGTGACCCAAAGGCACATCATGAATTAGTGTCTGGTTCCAAATGAATCCAGATCTCCTTCCATTTCTCAGACCTGACCCTCCCTGGGGACCAGTCTGGGTTAGACACGTGTGTTAGTCCTTCTGCTGACAAGGTGCTTCTGTGTGTCAGCCCTTTAATTCTCCAACAACAACCACCTCCATATTTAGTTCCCACTTGCCAGCTGAGAAAATTATAGCTCGTGGACATGAAGTAGTCTTGGGCAGAGTTGGGGCAGGAACCTGGTTCTCTTACTGGTTCACGCTGCCGGCCTTGTGGACAGGCTGAATGGACCCCAAGCGTCTGAAAGGCCAGGGTTCATCGTTTGGGATAAAATGGCCCATGGAGGACCCCAGTGATGTCTGAGCAGGAGGAAAACCAGGTCAGTTTAATGGACTGTTGGCCAAATCTCAGCTGATGAATGCAGTGTGGCCTTGGACTGGTCTCTGAGCAGCAGAGATCTGAAGCTGGCCTGCAGGCTTCTGGAGTCAGTACAGCCCCAGCCCGTCCTTACTCTAGGCTGGTGGTCTTTAGAATTGGAAGTCTGGGGCAGAGGCAAGAGCCTGTGATCTCAGGTGACCTCAGGGATCGGGCTGTGATGATCCAGGCAGACACCTCCCATGTAAGGAAGACTCCAGGAGCAGGGCAGTGAGAAGCCAGTGGGCCACTGGGAGACACGTTTTCAGTTGTCTTGGCTCCTCTATGTGCCAGGCTAACCATCTGGCCCACAGGTTTGCATTGCTTCACCTGGTGCTCAGGTGATGAACCAGGAAAGAGGCAGCTGTCTGGGCTTGAAGGCTGCTGGGCATGGCTGGTTGGAGGGATGATGACTCAGCCCTCCTGGCTTCTGCTCCCCATGGGGTCTGGAATTTTGTGGAGAGGCCTGGGAAGAAGGCACATGAGCAGGGCTGGGCAGGGTGGCTGTGGTGCCTGTGGGTGGGGTGCAGGTTTACAGGGGGAGGTACGGTGGCCTGGAGAGACCAGAGGCCCACTTCTCCCAGGTGCCAGGGAAAACCACCCTGACCAGAGCCTCCATTCTTTTTTATTTTCTGGACAGGGTCCCACTCTGTTGCCCAGGCTGGAGTGCAGTGGTACAACCTCAGCTCACTGCAACCTCCACCTCCTGAGCTCAAGGGATCCCCCAGCCTCAGCCCCCCAGGTAGCTGGGATTACAGGTACGAGCCACCATGTCCGGCTAATTTTTGTATTTTTTGTAAAGACAGGGTTTCATCATGTTGGCCAGGCTGGCCTCGAACTCTTGAGCTCCAGTGATCCACTCACTTTGGTTTCCCAAAGTGCTGGGATTACAGACATGAGCGACCGTGCCTGGCCCAGAACCCCATTCCCCCAGAGGAAGCCTCAGCTCCCCCTCGGCCCCGTCCTGCCTGCCTCTTTCTCTTTCCCACCCATCTATTTAGATTCTCCTCCTGTTTTTCCTCTCTTCTTTCCCTCCCATTACTACTCTTTTATCTCTTCCTGTTTATTTTTGACAATTCTTTTCTCTTCCTTCTTCCCTTTCCTTATCTGTTTCCAGCATATGTGTCAAGATCAGAGGCAGAGTAATGAAACCAACGAAGCTGAATCTTCAGAGCCCATCATTTGCACAGCTCCTTTCAGGGCCCTGGGAAAGGGCCCGGCAATGAAATCACATGATCACATGTTTTTGTAAATTTTGCTGAAGATTTCCTTCATATGCTTTTTCTTCAAGAGAGCCCCTCACGAGGTGGCCTATCCCTGTAAGTGAAGACCAGAGCCTTCCTCACCCAGGCTGGCCCCACACAGGTGATCTCAGTTTTAGGACCAAGAGCCGTGCTGGTTTCCTAGTTTGTTAGCTTTTCCTCCAGGGGACTGCAGCAGGTGGAGCTCAGAGCCCGTGGCTCCGCTAACAATGACTTGTGTTCCGGGTCTTGTCCAGCTGAGAGCTTCATGCACACCAGATTCTGAGAAGTGTCAGCAGCACTTGAAAAAACTTTGTTGTTTGTATTCTGTGAGGTTTCTGGACTGTGGACCGAGCTCAGACACTTTCTGTAGGAGAATATCATTTCTGTCAAGATGGTTATTTAACCCTCCACCCCACCATGGCAGGGCTGCTGAGGGCTTACCCAGAGGCCAAGGGAGCTCGCTGGTGTCCACAGGGGAGGTCCAAGACCTTTTGCCCCAGCCCTCCTGCCTTGCACAGCACAGAGGCAGTCACCCCAGGGACAGCCGGGTGCCAGACACCCAGCTGCCCTTCCTGGAGGAGGAGGCTGCCTTCTGTCCTTGCAACTACTTTCCTTATGGGCCTGCCCAAACACTCAGACTTGTTTGAAGCTGCCCTGGTAGCTTTATTTATTTATTTATTTAGTCTCTTTGCTGTGTTCACAATAGCCAGGGACTTGATCTGGATTTTTTTTTTTTTTTTTTTTGAGATGGGGTTTCTCCATGTTGGTCAGGCTGGTCTCGAACTCCCAACCTCAGGTGGTCCGCCTGCCTCGGCTTCCCAAAGTGCTTCGGGAGGGCATTACAGGTGTGAGCCATGGGGCCCTGCTGCTAGTTGTTTCTAATTGTGCATTTGATCTCAGGATCTGCAGTCACTCACTCATCCCTCTATATGTTTCTGGCCATCCATCCAGCCAGCCAGTCAGCCACCCAGCCAGCAAATATTGTCTATGATGGTATCAGACAATGTGGTTAGACACTGCGGGTGGGGAAAATCAACTATCTCCTGCCTTCAAGAGCTCAGTCTGCCCACATACTGCACTTCCCTCTTAAAGCAGGAGCTTCTGAGGGCAGCAAGCCTTCATGTTCAAGGTGTGTGTGCCCATGGACCCAGCAGTGCCGCAGGTGCTGAGAGCTCCTGAGAAATGCAGAATCTCAGCACACCCTGCTCTTATTCAATCAGAATCTGCATTTTGAATTCACCTTAAAGTTTGAACAATGCTGTTCTAGGTCTCTTCCCACGCTCAGGAGTGGGTAGAGGCTGTTATTTCTGAAGAGCTGAATTCAGAGACTGGAGCTTGACATTGATGAACCCCTGAGGCTCCCTCCAGCCAGCAGAGCCTATGGTTCTTCCCTTTGAACCCAAGTAAATTGAGATCAGTTTCAGTGACTGGCTCGTTTGTTCACACCTCTTCAAGAAATTAGGTAGAGAAAGGTGCAGCGGGTGGGTGTGAGCAGGCAACAGCCCAGGCTTGCTCACACCAAGCAGCGTCTCTTCCACGGAGGCCAACACGGGTCACTTTGGCTCACTGTGTGGGGATGCAAGCAGGCTCCCTGTTGATTTGCCAGCTTTCTAGAAAGGATTTTTACTGCTTAGCAATCCTTCTCCTAAGACGTCGTTTAGGGTCGGAGGAGGTCAAATTGAGCCTCAAACATCAGTACCAAATAATTGAGGAGATTGAGAATCCCAAACCTGGATCCTGACCCTGAGTCCTAGTCGCCTCTGTTCGTTGGGAGCTGACCTTCCTCTGGCCCCTGCTGGGATGACCAGGTGTTCCCTTCCACAGGCGTGACTTAAGGCTGGGGGTGGGGGTGAGGGGAAGACAGGCATGAGCTGACAGAATGGCAGGACACGTTTGCGCCAAATAAGCTACACACGGTAAGGAAATAGCTACCACGTGCCAGGCCCTTCCGCCTGTGGAAAGAAGTCTCACTGTCTCATTCCATCTTTGCATCCATTCTATGATGTGGGTGCTGCTGTTACCTCCATTTCACAAGGGAGTAAACTGAGGCTCAGTCAGAGTTGAGATTCGGGTAGGCGTAACCCAGGACGCCTAGGCCTTCTGCCCTGCACAGATCCTCAAGAGGGCCTGCAATGGCTTCTGCAGGCTGCCAGGGGCCTCTGGAAAGCACTCCGGTTCCTGCAGCACCAGAGCCCAGCCTGGGTTTTCCTCCGTTCCAGGAGAGTTTTCCATGTCGCCAGTGTAATTTGCTAGCAGTCTTGGTGAACATCCTGTTCACTCAGCCCTGTTCCCTTTAATTAGGCAAGGAACCAATTTCAGATTCTGTGCTAGTCCATCCTGTTTCTTTTCATCTGTCTCTCCAGGATGCTCTTAATTTCACCCTAGGGCAGCCCAAGGGTTAGAAGACACAGGAAGGACAGTGGAGCTGGGACATACTGCTTTCCATGCTGCATGTGCTACAAACTCCAGACCATGAACATACAGGACTTTGATAGTATTTTTAATATGAATCTGCTAGAGGCTGGGTGCGGTGGCTCATGCCTGTAATCCCAGCACTTTGGAAGGCCGAGGTGGGTGAAGCATCTGAGGTCAGGAGTTTGAGACCACCCTGGCCTACATGGCGAAACCCTGTCTCTACTAAAAATACAAAAGTTCAGTGGGTGTGGTGGCGCATGGCTGTAGTCCCAACCACCCAGGAGGCTGGGGCAGAAGAATTGCTTGAACCCAGGAGGTGGAGGCAGCAGTGAGACCCCCATCCTTTTTGAGATGGAGGTCACCACTGCACTCCAGCCTGGGTGAACTCCATCTCAAAAAAAAGGATCTGGCTAGAAAGTAAATAGTATAGATTTACTTTCTCCCATTTATTTTCTCAGGATCTGGATAATGAACAACACATACATGGAATGACCCCCATGCATAGCTTTAAATCTTAGCTCTGTTGCCTCCCGGCTGTATTGCCTTGGTGAGCGGCATGATCTTGGCTCACTGCAACCTCTGCCTTAGGGTTTGTGTGATTCTTCTGTCTCAGCCTCCCGAGTAGCTGGGATTACAGGTGCATGCCATCACACCTGGCTAATTTTGTATTTTTAGTAGAGATGGGGTTTGCCATGTTGGCCAGGCTGGTCTCGAACTTCTGACCTCAGGTGATCCACCCACCTTGGCCTTTCAAAGTGTTGGCATCACAGGCGTGAGCCACCGTGCCTGGCCTCATATGAACATCTTTCTATCCTTTTATAAGGAACCAGCTGCCAAGATAATAGCATTAACCCATTCACTGTGCCCTCCTGGCCGAGTCCCCTCTCCTTAGGCCCTACCTCCCAACACTGTTGCATTGGTGATTAAGTTTCTAGCACATGCTTTTGGGGAGACACACTGAAACCACAGCAGTCTTCTAGCTAAAACACTCTTAAGCATGGACGGAGCCCCTGAGCTGAGCTCCCTGGGAGACCTCTCCTTTATTTATAGCTGTGGCACCAGCACAGTGCCTGGCAAACAAAAGGTTCGTAATTGTTGATAGAATGAATTTGGTTTAAAACATAACTCCTGCCACAGAGGAAGATAATTCTGGCAGTAGTGCGGGGGCGAGGCAGGGAGAGCGGGTTAGAGACAGTGCCAATAGTTCAGGGGAGAAACGGAGAAGATCTTAATGAAGGCCTGGTCCACCGGGATGAAGATGAAGAAAAGGAAGATGAATATTATGTACTGATATTCTACTCTGTTGTGCATATATAAGATATCTAATAACCTTGCAAACAAAGTCTTAATGTTCCCACCTTACAGATGAGGGAACTGAGGGGGTGGCCCAATACCTCACAGTCTGTACTTGGCAGACAGACCCAGAGCACAGGTGCGGTGTGGGATGCTGGGGTGCTGGCATTCAGAGATGCTGCTGATGCAGCATCAGAGAGGACTGGCGCTTGGAGGACCTGGGCAGGATTCAGTTTTCCATGAGGGTGATGAGTTAATGGTGGTCCATTAACAAATGAGTTCTTTGGGTTGACCCTGTTAGAAGAGAGAATGCTTTTAGACTGTCGTGGCTGGGCCTTGCCAAATCCCACGGACGATAATGCATTGATAACGCCGGTGCCTCTGGCTTGACTGAGTGCTTTTGGCCATGGAGTGATGCTTGAGGAGAGGCTGCTGCTCCTGGATGTCGCTGGGAGTCTGTTGGGTGGCTGAGAATGCAGACACAGCGCCGCCACGTGGTGGAAGGTCACTCCCCAACCCCAGGTTTCCGGCTTTTCCCAGTAGACTTCATCTGCAGCCTGAAAGGCCAGCAGGGAACAGCGCTCTGAGGTTCCGCATGCAGGTACCATCCTGGTTGACCCTCCCTCGGCCTCTCTCCTTCATCCTCGCCCCGGCTCATTCACCAGGCTGCCTGCAGAGGGGTGGGTTCAGGCTGAGAGTGAAAGTTCTTGAAACTGAATTAGCTTATGGGGAGGAGCAGGCCTTTGTCAGGTGGAAATCCTTGGGCCCAGACTGTCCCTTTGCCTCAACCTGGTGACTGTGAAAGCCTCTTATTCATCCAACGTTTCCCAGCACTTATAGTGTGCTGCACACTGAGGACACAAAGATGAATAAGGCGCTGTCCGCAGCTCTTTCACAGGCTGAGGGGAAGACTCTTGTTGGGAAACTCTAAGAGGAAAGAGCACACAGAGCCGGAGGGTCAGGGCAGCCTCCCCAAGGAGGGAGCATTTGGATTTAGCTTATGGGGAGGAGCAGGCCTTTGTCAGGTGGAAACCTGGGGGCGCAATGAGAGGAAGAGAATCCAGTCCAGAGAGGAGGCTGTGTGCGTTGGGGAAACAGTGACTGACCCACAGATACTGAGCATCCCTTCTGTGGCAGCTTGGTGCTGGGGCCAGCGATCAGCCTGACTGGCTGCGCGAGGGGACCAATCAGAGGTAATTTCGGTTTTTCATCAGCCACAGAAAAGGTGGGGTGGGATATGGTTGCAAAGGGAGTAGCCTCTGGTTCTTTGGTTACTTGAGTGTGAAAGTTGGGGTTTTCCTTTTGACTGAGTTCTAGGAAGTCAGCATGCATGGACTGGTTCCCTGCCTCCGGGCCCGACTCTCCTGCCTCGCCATCACTCTATTTCACTTCTGCGAAGCCACCTGTCTTCCTCCTCCTCTGAGCCGTCTTGGACATGACAAGGCTACTTCTAGGCTAAGTACTGGGAAAGCCGGATTAGGCTGGGCGTGTCCTTGCCGTCATCGGGTGCTGAGATAAGCAAAGTGACCTGCAGTGGAGGAGTGGGTGGGGCAGGGTGGGCTGGGTGCTGTGTAGCTGCCTAGGCTGGGGAGGGACAGGTGTTTGACCACCGAGAAGGGATCCACAGGGCCACGCTTTAGGACAGGAATATACGTTCTGGCCTGATCTGGTTATTTCTGGGCTGGTATATCTGGACCACCCCAGGGCAGGGTGTGCTTGAGTGAGAGACCACTCAGGGCTTGACCCAGAGAAGGCTAGCATTTAATATCAGTGATGAAGCCTGGACATGGCGGCTCATGCCTGTAATCCCAGCATAATCCTGTGAGGTGGGCATGCTGCTTGAGTCTAAGAGTCTGAGACCAGCTTGGGCAACATAGCGAAACTTCATCTCTACTAAAAATGACAAAAATTAGCCAGGCATGGTGGCACATGCCTGTAGTCCCAGCTACTTGGGAGGCTGAGGTGGGAGGATGGCTTTAATCTGGGAAGTGGAGGTTGCAGAGAGCCCAGATCTTGCCACTGCACTCCAACCTAGGCGACAGAGAGAGACCTTATCTCTAATAATAATAATAATAATGATAATAATAATAAACAAAAATGTCCACCTCCAAACAAACAAACAACAACAACAAAAACCAGGTATGAAGGCACATGCCTACAGTCCCAGCTACTCAGGAGGCTGAGGCAAGAGGATCTCCTGAACCCAGGAATTTGAGGCCAGCCTTGGCAACATAGGGAGATTTCTTCTCTTAAAAAGAAAACAAACAAAACCCACTAACACTAGTGATGATTCTGAGGATGACACCCAGAACCACCAGCCTGAACCTCCGGTGGAACCTCGGGGTCCATGTGCATGGGGAGCAAAGTGTATGAAATCAATAGCAGGTTGGTGCCTATCCGATCTCCCATTTAAAATTTTTCTTTGGAAGATAAGAGTGATATGGATTAGTGTGTTAGGAAAAAACTCAAACCCAATTTTCCCCTTGGCTCTCACACCACAATCATCAGCACAGAAGACTTCTGTGACCAAGTGCCTGGGGGTTCTCCTCACACACAAGTAAGCAATCATTTCTGCAGCAGACACTGGCTGGGTGTCCTTGGAGTCAATTCAATTCCAACACTATCTACTAGGAGATGGCAGCAGATCCTATGGTTAATGAGGGCTCAGTCCCACAAGACCACAACTTCCTTCCCACCAGTTACAAATCCAGGCCTCTGGAACTTCTACCCAACCGGCTTTCAGTTGGGATTCCCACAACTCCCTCATTTGCTGGAATGACTCATAGAACTTATGAGAACACTTATGTTTGCAGGTTTATTATGAAGGATATTACAAACAATACAGATGGAGAGATACGTAGGGTGAGATATGGGGTAAGGGACACAGGGCTTTCACACCCTTCCTGGTCACACTCCCTCCTGGAACCTCCACCTATTCAGCTATCTGTCCTTTTTGGGCTTTAATGGAGGCTTCATTGGAGGCTGCATTACGTAAGGGTGATTGATTAAGCCACTGGCCATTGGTGATCAACTTACCCTCCAGCCCCTCTCCCTTCTCCTAAGGTTGGGGGTGGGGCTGAAAACCCAACCCTCTAATCCTGCTTTGGTCTTTCTGGTGATCAGCCCTTGATCTACCTGAAGCTACCTAGGTGCTGCCAGGCCTCAGTCAGCTCATTAGCACACAAAAAGACAACCTTTGGAGTTTCTAAGGACTTTAGGAGCTGTATGCCAGGAAATGGGGTTGAAGACCAAATATATTTATCACAATAGGTAAAAAGATTCAACATTAAGAAGGAGGACGGGCGCGGTGGCTCACGCCTGTAATCCCAGCACTTTGGGAGGCCGAGGCAGGTGAATCACGAGGTCAAGAGATCGAGACCATCCTGGTCAACACGGTGAAACCCCATCTCTACTAAAACTACAAAAAATTAGCTGGGCATGGTGGCGCGTGCCTGTAATCCCAGCTACTCAGGAGGCTGAGGCAGGAGAATTGCCTG
>NW_022436956.1:17152929-17264905 GCF_009761245.1 Sapajus apella
AAAAAAAAAAAAAAAAAAAAAAAAAAAAAAAAAGAAGGTAAATAAGATTTAGAAATAAAGTCAGAAAGATGGAGGTGAGAGAGACAGTAAACAGAAAGAGTAGAAAGGTAAGTAGAAAATGATAAAGTGAAGCAGAAAGAAGAGTGGAATTGTTACAGGAAAGTGGTCCCTAACCAGATCCCAAGAGAGGGTTCTTGGATCTCACACAAGAAAGAATTCAGGGGGAGTCTGCAGTACAAAGTGAAAGCAAGTTAATTAGGAAAGTAAAGGAATGAAAGAATGGCGACTCCATGGACAGAGCAGCCCCGAGGGCTGCTGGTTGCCCATTTTTATGGCTATTTCTCGATAATATGCTAACTAAACAAGGGGTGGATTATTCATGCCCCCCCTTTCTAGACATATAGGGTACCTTCCTGACGTTGCCATGGCATTGGAAACTGTCATGGCGCTGGTGGGAGTGTAGCAGTGAGGATGACCAGAGGTCACTCTCATTGCCATCTTGGTTTTGGTGGGTTTTGGCTGGCTCCTTTACTGCAATCTGTTTTATCGGCAAAGGCTTTATGACGTGCATCTTGTGCTGACTTATCTTATCCTGTGACTTAGAATGCCTTAACCATCTGGGAACGCAGTCCAGTCGGTTTTAGCCTCATTTCACCCAGCTCCTCTTCAAGATGGAGCTGCTGTGATTCACACGCCTCTGACGGAATTAAGAGGGAGAAAATGAAAGACCACAGAAAAACAGATGGAAGTCAATGAAAGGGCAGGAACTCAGAGACACAAAGAGGCCAAGGGTGCAGGGGTGTGGAGGAAGGGCCAGAAGGGGGTTGGGAGGGATGAAGCCTTTGTCCTGGGTTCCTTCTTTCCCCACCCACATGCCTTGTTCTCCGTTGCAAATGGAAGGAGCCAGAGCCTAAGTGAAGCACCTGTCTTCCTTGCTGACACCCAGCCGGGCTGTGGGAAGCATCAGAGGCAGCTGTCCTCTTTGCTTTGGCCCTCCAGCAGGCTCTGGAGAGGAGCTGGGCTGGACTGAAGGGAGGCCTGACTTGATGTATTAGCTTGGGGGTGCCCCTCTTGACCCACTTTTGTTTGTTCGTTTTTGAGATGGAGTCTCGCTCTGTTGCCTAGGCTGGAGTGCAAAGGCGCTATCTCGTGATTCTCCTGCCTTGGCCTACCGAGTAGCTGGAGTTACACGCACCCACCACCATGCTCAGCTAATTTTTGTATTTTTAGTAGAGACAAGATTTCACCATGTTGGCCAGGCTGGTCTTGAACTCCTGACCTCAGGTGATCCACCCGCCTCGGCTTGCCAAAGTGCTGGGATTACAGGGGTGAGCCACCGCTCCTGGCCCTTCTTTCATTTTTGATGAAACAAAATCAGAAGCTTAATTAGTGGAAGGTCAAGGACCTCCCAATTCGAAGGGGGAGACTGGATTGTAATAAACCTGGACTGAGGCAGTTGGTGGGGGCCTGCCCCATGTGGTGAGTGGCATTGTTACCTACATGCCAGTGCTTTCACTGTGGGCTGCAAAAGTAGGAATCCCTTGAGCAGGGAAGGCTGGTTTTGTGAAGTCAACTCATAACGGGGATGGAAGCTTAGTCAGTGACACCCACGTATCTAGAGAAAGAAAGTGCCACCAAAGGGGGGTCCTGGGTGCAGAGGAAATGGGCCTCATGGATCCAAGCTAATCTGTGTCCAGCAGCCCAGGTCACAGGAAGGGCTGTGGGGGACACCAGCAGGTTCTGCTAACAGCAGTGTCCTCTGTGGGGTTTTCCCAGGGCTCAGGTGAAGTGTCCCCCACCCCTGCCACTTCCTTTGATCTGACTGTGTTCATCTCTTAACCTAGTTACTGATTCTGCTTCCCTGGAGCACGGATACCAAGAAGAAGGTAGCTCCAGTTGGGGACCTGCCACTCTAGTCTCTGAAATGATTTACCAGTTAAAACACGCAATACATTGGCACAAAAGTAGCCAGAAACGCCACTTATTGAGGGAGAACTTGCTAAATGCTCTCTGGGAATCCATCACCCAGCCTTTTCCATCTTGTGAGGTGGGCATTATTTTTTCCATTTCACCTACAGGGAAACATGTTCAGATCTGGGGTTTGAAGCTGGGTCTCTCTGCAGCTGAAGCCTGGGCTCTTCACCTCCCTTGTTGGAGGAGGTGGGGTTGAAGGTGATGCTGGGTTTGTGCCTTGGCCTGTCTTTAGCCGCTCAGTCATCCCCACTGTGGGTGTCATGTGTCTGTCACTGAGTGGCAGTGCAAGGTGTCCTGTCTCCAACAACAGGGCCACGACCATATGCTAGAATGGGTGACTCAGCGGAAGCGGTGCCTCTGGGAGGCTCAGCTGGCCTGGATGCCTCCCACTGGAGTTCCACAGCCTGCAACCAGGACACTGTGATGTGAGGCCACAGGGCTGGAGAGAGGCGGCATGGAAGTGCTTTCTCTGTCCCTCTTTTACTTACAGATCAAAAAGGAAAATTAACAGGGGGCCGGGGTAGGGTCTGCCTGGGGATCCAAAGGAAGAGGGCGGCCATGTGGGAGGGCTGACAGGAGGACAGCTGGCTAAGAGAGACTTGGAAGCCAGATTGGAACCAGCATTCCAGGGGACCTGGAGCTGGCAGGGCATTAGAGGAAGGGGTGCAGAGGGAAACAGCCAGAGGGAACCCCTGTACTCTGTAGAAGGGAGTTCCAGACAGTCAATGGCAGTGGCTATCCCAGATCCCCAGAAGGCCCAGAGGAACACAGGATGCTAAGCCTAGAAGGGAAAGACTGCCAAGGACAGTCCCCAGGTGAGCATGGCAGCCACCCCTGGCTTCCACCACTAAGGGTTCTGTAGCTGCCTGGCCCCTGTCCTGCCCTCCACTTCTGACCTGGGAAGAAAACTGCTTATAACATTGGCTGAATCAAAACAGACTGCAGCAAAACCCTGACTCATGCCTTCCAATGCCAATAGACTTGATTTTGTATTTCCCAGCTCTTTCATTAGCACCAAGAGCTATTGTCATTGCAAGAGGTGTGTGGGGGAAGTGGGAGCGGTTGCTCACACTCACAGCATGTGAAGTGGGGCTGAGCTCCTGTCCTGGGAGAAAGACCTCAGCCTCCCGCCCCATCCCTGTTCACCTGAGAGGTGGTGGGATGGGGCGTGGTCTGAGCTCTGGGCAGAGACTCCAGGCAGGCCACATGGGTGAGGGACCTGGGGAAGAGGCAATGTGAGTGGATACGGTTTGAGGGAGCCCCCAGGGCATGGGCATTGAGTCGGTGATAAGGGGCCTGGGCTAGGGCACAGCATTGGCTGCCTCCTAGTGCCCCACCCTGACTCCTCTCCTGGGCCCTCACAGGTGGGTCTGCAGGTGCATCTGCCAGGGCAGTGCAGACTCTACTCACTCCCAGGCTCAGGGCTACGAGATAAAATGCTAATCATTCCCTGCCTGTAGTTGCTAGCTTACTTCAGTACTTATCTTCCCTGTCACGGAGGGAGTGGGAGGTCTGATCCCTAAGCCTGCGTGGGAGCCTGGATTCTAGACAAGTTTATCCAGTAGGACCGAGTACCTCACCCTGCGTCTCAGATGTGGGGATTTGTAACAGCAGTCCAGGGTTTCATCTGGGCTCAGAGGGAGGCAGGGCTCTGGGAATCCAGGCTGCTTTTCCAGGTGAGGCAGCAAAGGAATGGAGGTAGAGCCACGTGGGAAGACCTGCCGAGACTGAAGGATCCTGATGGACCCCAGGGCACCCAAAGGCCCATCAGTTGCTTGCCTGGGCCCCAAAGCCCCTGTTGTGTGCCCTCGGGTTTTGCCTTGTTTTGAGATGGAATTTTGCTCTGTTGCCCAGGCTGGAGTGCAGTGGCATGATCTCGGCTCACTGCAACCTCCACCTCCTGGGTTCAAGTAATTCTCCTGCCTCAGCCTCCCGAGTAGCTGGGACTACAGGCACACACCACCATGCCTGGCTAATTTTTGTATTTTTGGTAGACACGGGGTTTCACCATGTTGGTCAGGATGATCTCGATCCGTTGACCTCGTGATCCACCCTCCTTGGCCTCCCAAAGTGCTGGGATTGAGTTTTTAACAACAGCAGCCAACTGTGTGTCATGCTTCACAGTTGGCAAAGCCCTTTCACATATTCTGCACTCTGAGTTGTGTCTATGAGGCTGCTCATGTTCCAAGCAAGAGGTGAGCCCTCGGCGAGTGTCACAGCCCAGATCCCTGAAGGACTGTGGGCTCCACGCTGGGCGCTCTCCCCTCCTCTCAGCACCTGTGTGAGGAGTGAGGGGCACCACTCCCCTCCCAGTCTGAGAACTCCGCACCCCCATGCTCCCATGCCTGGGCGTCACAGATGACGGCGTTCCTCATGTGACCTCACCTCTTTTAGAGACTTCTCACACTGGAGCAGTGGCATGGGATATTTACTATGAATAAGAGGTCCCACGCCCCCCGGGTTATAACCCTTCTACAGGATGGCAGGGGGCTTGAAGATTTTCTCAGTCGCGCACTCTGGCTTCTGCAGACCCTAATGCTGTATGGGGTAGGTGCCAGGAGTGCCTGATGACTCGGACTGAGGCTATGCAGAGACAGCAGCCTCGGACAAACCCAAGTGTGGAGGACCTGGGAAGGCCCCTGTCTCTGGACAAGACCCTGGCCTCGTAGGAGGCCTCCCCCAGCTCTGCCACCACGCTCTGGGGACGTTTCTGTTCCATTTGTCTCTTGCCCCATTTGCCCTTTTTGACCTCTCTTCTGCTGCTCTGTAGTTACCAGCAAAGTCTCAGAAGCACTCGCTGCTTTAGGGATAGGAAGGTGGGGAGAGGCTCCGAAGCTGCGGCCTCCTCTTCTGCAGAAGGGTGACTCCCACCTCATTTCTTCCCCTGGTCCCCCAAGCTGGGCTGTTGGTCACCTCTCAGAGCAGTCTGGCCTGGAAGCAGGACGTACTCAGCGTTGCAGGCCTTGGGTTCTGGGTGGACCCAGATGGGTGTCCTGGGTTTTTGGTTCCCAGCCTTCACTGTCCCTGCTTTGATAGAGAGGCCCCCACCTCTAGTTCCCTGAGGTTCTGATTTTTCTCTTGCGCTTCCAAGTAGATTTCTAGTTTCGCTTCTACTCCAAGCCTGGTCCCTGGCACGAACCTCTTACCCTGTGGTTTTGTACCCCATTCTGTGCCCCGTCATTTCTTCTTGTGCCCAGGCTACAGCTGCTTGCTGGTCCCTTGTCCACAGCTGCCCGCCTGCCCAGGCCTGTGCCTCTCCTGTCCTGGGTTCATATGAAGCTCTCGCCCCTTCCCCACACTCCTGGCCTTGCGGTGAATACTGAAGCTGAGACTGGGATGAGGGGAGAGAAACCTCAGTGCAAGGAGGGGTGGGCCCAGGAAGAGGAGACAGTGGATCACTGTGGGGGCTGCAGGCCGGTCCTGAGAGGTGTGTGGCAGCCAATGCACGCTCTGCTGCAGGGACCCTGCTCTCCTGGCCTAGCAGAACAGCCTCACAACAGGGTGACTGGCCCCCAGGCCACAGGGGCCTGAGACACATTTTTAAGTGAGTGACAAAACTTGCTCTAATTAGGCAGGACAACTAATTAGCTGTCACTATGACCCAATGCCAACTAGGTCACAGGCCAATAGAGTTGAATCTCTGCCTGCTGTTACCCTACCTTGCAGCCAGGTATCAAATTACAGGCTTGGACAAACTGGAGATGGATGTCATTATTTATTTTGAACAATGTCTGTTTGTGTTTCATTCCACAAAAATTGCCTCTTGGCGTCACCCAGCTCAGCCTCCAGTCATCCTCTGGTCCTGCGCTGCCATCCTTCCAACCTTCCCACCCTCGTGCCTGAATTCCACCTGCTGTCTGCCTCATAGACTCCCAGCTCCCGGCCCCTCCGATTTCTCTCACTTCATCAGCCCTTTCCTGGCTTTGCTTTCAGCCCCCAAGGTGAATCCTCTCAACACACCACTCACTTGCAAATATAATATCTTCATCCTTGTTCTTCTGCCACACCCAGCCAGCACCACTGCAGCTCTGGAGCAGGCCAGACATCCACCCACACCACCCCTGCACCTGGGTGCTGAAAGGTCCTTCAGCCACAGGGTGGTGACCACAGCAACATCACTGTCTCCAGCACCCAGCGGAGATTCCACCCACAGCAGTGTGTCACCTGCGTGCCCACGGTCAGCTCTCTCCCCACAGTGGCTCTGTCCATGTTTCAGGGTGCTCTGCAAGGTGCCCATTGTGCCTCCCCTCCCCCAATGCTGTCATCAGCTGCTCTGACCTCCTACTCCACAGAGGAGGCGGAGGTCTGCACACAGGAATGCCTCATGTCTCGCCTCTCCTTATCCCTCCCACTCCCATTCACACATCCATATCCAAACCCTTCCTGAGTGCCCTTCGGTTTCCAGGAAGGTTTATCTCTATCCCTTCAAAGCCTTCTGAACTCCGTTCCTCCTCAAGACAGAGCACCAATTGGCGGTTCCTACTGTGCCTTCCGTGCTGCCCTTTCTCCAGCAGGTAGCTATGCCCACGTCTCCCTTCCTCCAACACACCACTGTCCCTTGAGGCTACAGCTGCTCTAGCTGTGGCCAGACCTCCATCCTTCCCCTCACCACTCAGCTTGGGAAGCGAGTGGCCAACTCTTGTCATCGCCAGTTCTCACGGAAATGTGTGGCCTGGCTCTTTTTCTCCTTTCTTCACCAGTTCCTTGCACCTCCGTCCACGCTACACCCCTCGGTGGTCTGGCCTCTGCCCCCTTCATTCCTCTGGAGCTGTGTTTGCAGAGGCCACCGATGGCCTCCGCTGTAACTTCTGCAAATTCTGTTCGATGACATGGCTTGCCTCCTCTGCAGAGTTGGCCTGTCTTCCTGGAGCCTTTCTCACACCGTGATTGTCCTTCTCTGTCTGGATCTTCTCCATCATCTCCACTTTGCATGTCGGCGTTCCCGAGGGTTCCTGTGTGCCCTCTCTTTTTCTTGCTTTTATTCTCTCCCTGAGGATGTCATCTTCTGCGGTTGCACCTATCTTCTGGGTGCTGATCTCTCCCAAATTCAGCTTTCTGATCCACAGGACCCTCCTGAGGTCTAGACCTAGATATCCATTGCCCAGTGAACATCTCCTCAAGGGGTCTGGCAGGTACCTTGAACCCAACAGGACGATGGAACTGCCTTCCTGCATGTCCCTATTTTGATCAGTGGCACTGCCATCCACCCTGTTGCCTAATCAATATCCAGGAGTCGCCAGGCCTCCCTTCTCTCCCTAACTTACTACCTCCAATTGATCGCTCAGTTCTGCTGACCTTCTCTTCCCGATGTCCTATCCACCTCTCCCCTGTCCCTTGCCCTGGGTCAGGCTCCCACCATCTCTCCAAGATGACTCTCCTGGCTACCTGGAGGGCCGCCTTAACCTGGGCTCGCTCCTCCCAGTACGTCCCAATCCTGGCTGAAGTGAGCCTCTCAGGGGCCAATAGAATCCTGCCTCTCCTTGAGCAGCAATGCCTCCATGACCTGCCCCGTCTACCACTTGATCCTCAGCCACTACCTGGCCACATGGAGCCTTCAAAGAACGATGATCTCTCCTGCCTCTCCACCTTCAGCCTAGAGCCTCTTCTTCCTTCACCACTTCCTCTGCTTGGCAACTGACTGATCATCCTTCACAATTCATCACAGATCTCACGTAGCCTAGGGATGCTTCCTTGACACCACCCTCAAATCTAGATTCTGGGCTGTCCCCCAGTGCTCCCCAAACCCCCATGTTTACCTCTTCTAGCACAGATTACCTGTCACTGTGGTGCTATCTCAGCTCTTCTTTCTCTCCCCCAGAGGTCTGTGGCTATTTCTCCTATTTCCAGATGACTTGCCCATGTGGCAAAACAATAGTATACGATTATTGAATCAATAATCAAGGAGGACTTCCTAGAAGAAGCAGCTGTTAGGTAGTGTTTTGTAGGCAGACACGAACTGGTGTGAAGAGGAGGATGAGAATGAATTGCACAGAGTCTCTGACTCAGAGTCCTTCAAAAGCCAGGGGAAAGTGAAGGAAATGACTAGATATATTTAACAAGGAGTGGGGGACACCAACAGAAGGCGTGCCCCACTGAAAGACATCACATTCAGGCATGAATTCAGCACTGCATTGGCCAAAAAAAGCACAAACAAAGCCTGTCTTGGGTGGAGGTGGCAGGGCCGGGATGGTGGTGGCAGGTGTGACACGGAGTGGGTAAGGCTGTCGAAATGGAACAGCTGGTGGGGTCCTTCAGAAACCAGGAATAGGGCATGACTCTGCTATGCTGACTTTCTGCATGATGGGGTGTCTATAGTTCAGCTGGCCCTGGCAGAAAATGCAGGTATCTTGGAGGCCCTGGAATTTGAGAGAGCCACTCAGAAACTGGCAAACTGACCTTGGCAGCCACAAACAGGAATGTCATACCAGAGACACAGGAGGCAGGGATGGCCTTCCGTACTTGGAACTGATCATAATTCCAAAAGACACAATCCTGAATGCTGAAATCCCAAATATCCAAAATCCCCAAAAATAGGCCAGGTGCAGTGGCTCACGCCTGTAATCCCAGCACTTTGGGAGGCTGAGGCAGGGTATCACTTGAGGTGAGGAATTTGAGTCCAGCCTGGTCAACAGGATGAAATCCTGCTTCTGCCAAAAAATGTAAAAATTAGCCAGATGTGGTGGTGTGCACCTATAGTTTCAGCTTCTCAGGAGGCTGAGGTGGGAGAACTGCTTGAACCCAGGAGGTGGAGGTTGCAGTGAGCTGAGATCATACTACTGCAATCCAGCCTGGGCAACAGAGTGAGATCCTGTCTCAAAAAAAAAAAATCCTGAAAATCAAATTATGGAAAAAATCATAGAAACATTCATTAAAACATAATTATTTACATTTCAAAGGGGATTTATATTGGAAACATAAAAACACAACAGAACGCTTTTTTTTTTTTTTGAGACGGAGTCTTGCTGTCACCAGGCTGGAGTGCGGTGGCACGATCTTGGCTCACTGCAACCTCTGCCTTCTGGGTTCAAGTGATTCTTCTGCCTCAGCCTCCTGAGTATCTGGGACTAAAGGCATGTGCCACCATGCCCAGCTAATTTTTGTATTTTTAGTAGAGACAGGGTTTTACCATGTTGGTCAGGATGGTCTCAATCTCTTGACCTCATGATCCGCCTGCCTTCACCTCTAAAAGTGCTGGGATTACAGGCGTGAGCCACCACGCTAGGTCAACAGAACACTTTATAGTCCATGTTACATAATAAAATAGGCAGTGATAACATATATATTTTTGCAAGCATAAACACTCAGGTACTGACAGTTGCATGGATATAAGAGTTATGAGCAGATGAACCATTTTCAGAAATAGGTCAAAAAGGGCAAGAAATAAATGCATGTCACTATGGTTGGTACTTCTGTGCACCTAGCTTTAGGACTGTGTTCATCTGAAATAACAGGATGAGCAAAGAAAGTATTTCCATGAATTTGATCAAAAACTTCAATGGATCACCACCAAAGATGCAGTTGTCTAAGTAACTGAGATTTCAAGACACTTTAACTTCGCAAAGGCAGATGTACAGAGGTCCAAAGAGCTGAGATTCCAAGAAATTTTAACTTCACAAAGGCAGATGTACAGAAAGGACATCTCTTCATCCATTGGGAAAATTTCAGTGTTTTTATGTACATGCACAATGCGTCCACACAAAGTTGACATTGTGATAATGCACTTTCAGGGATCCAAAATTGAAAAAAAAAAAAAAAAGTCTGCATAAAACAAATTAGAACTCTCTAATAAACTCTGTACAACTTATACCTCCAGTCTTGCAAATGATGCAAAGATGAAATACCCAGAATAGGGAATTATAAAAAATAATGCTGAAAATTTAAAATAGTGAAAAAGAAAAAAAAAAAAAAACTATCCTGGGATTGTGATTTTTGGGACTTTAGATGTTGGGGATTCAGACTTTAGAGATTATGATCCTTTAGGATTTTAACATTTGAGATTACAGCATTTGGGGCTGTGTCTTGGCCCAACTCCTCTTTTTTCTTTCTGGGACCTTGTAGGCAGATGTGGAGACCATATCACTGTCAGTGGAGCAGGGGCTGGGGTGGAGGCCTTTGGGACCTTGAATGAGATGAGTCCTCAAAGCTCCTTCCAGGCTAAAGAGTAACACAAATTGTAGGACTTGAGGCTCCAAGTGGATAAGAGCCTCGTAAACACGTTCCTTTCGGCGGGTAAACAGCTGTGCTGGACCACGTCCGAGGAACGCCCCACCTGTTGTTGCCTCTAGTTCTTGGGGAAGGCACCATTTCAGCCACCAGAGGGCGCTCAGGTTCCAGGAATGGTTTCTCAGGACCGCTGCTTGTAGGAGTTGAATATGGAATCTGAGGAAGGGTGACCTGAGTATGGGAGCCATGCAGGTGGGACTCCAAGACTGAAGTCAGACCTTTTCAATCACTCTGCTATTGTCCCCAGCTAAGGCCATTTATTAGTTCGTTTATTCAAGGAACATTTGCCCTGTACCTGGGAGGGGCCAGCCCTGAGCTAGTAAGTTTTTTTTTTTTTTTTTTTTTTTTTTTTTTTTTTTTTTTTTTTTTTTTGAGACAGAGTCTCGCTTTGTCTCCCAGCCTAGAGTGCAATGGCAGGATCTCAGCTCACCACAACCTCCACCTCCTGGGCTCAAGCGATTCTCCTGCCTCAGCCTCCTGAGTAGCTGGGATTACAGGTACCCGCCACCATGCCAGGCTGATTTTTGTATTTTTAGTAGAGGCAAGGTTTCGCCATGTTGGTCAGCCTGGTCTCGAACTCCTGATCTCAGGTGATCCGTCCATCTTGGCCTCCCTAAGTGCTGGGATTACAGGGGAGAGCCACTGCGCCCGCTGTGAGCTGGTAGGCTTTGGAGACACAGAATCAGAAAAGCCTGTCTGGATGCTAGAGAGGCCATAGCCTGGACTGGGAGGTGGGCTTTCATCACTGCAGTCCCCTGCAGGGTATTTGTGCATGACAGAGGGACATACTGAGTGTGGTGGCCACGCTCAGGTGGAAGGGTTGATTCTGTCTGGGACCTGGGGGAAGGTTTCCTATTGTTGGAATTATTTGCCGTGGGTCTCAAAGGGTGGGGAGGAGTGCACCAGGCTGAAAGGTTTGGGGAGAGGCAGGGGAACATCCTAAGCCAATGCATGTAAGTTTGGCTAGACAGGAAAATGCCCAGGTGGGAGTTGTGGCATGCGGCTGGAAGGTGGGGGCGTAGGTGATCAGGTTAGGGAAGAGCTGGGGGCTTACCTCAGAGGAGAGAAGCATTCTATGTGGGAGCCAGGGCAGACTCAGGTTTTTGGGGGCCTGAAGCTTATATAGTTTTGAGGCTTTCTTAGATAAAGAATACAAAATTATAAGTACAAAAGTAGGAAGAGGTGATTGGAAGGGTCTGTGCAAGTGAGACTCCTGAGGCTCAGCTTATTGGCCTCCTGGTGAATCCTCCTCTGCATGGGAGACATATCTGCCACAATCTCCCTGCTTCCCTGCAGGGCCCTGGCCTGCCCTCAGCAACTCCCCACTGGCAGCAAAACACTTCCCTCTCACTCCTGCCTCTCACCCTTCTTGGGTCCCCTGAAGTCTGAGCAGCCATAGAAGGCCGGACACAGGAAGCTGGAGTTTGGGGTTTCTTCTGGGGAAAGGGAGGCACAGGTGCACAGCTGTTGAGGGAGGTGGGTGGTGACGACCTTTTCTATGGTGTCTATGCAAACAGCACCCCACCCCCATTGCTCCAAGAGCTGCCTTTGAATCTGGCCAGCAACTCTTATGCACGCTTTAAACAACACACAGTGTGGAGGAGTTCCTCCACTTTGCCAGGCGCTTTCACACCTCTCATGTCATCTGCACCATGTTCTAGGGAGGCAGGCAGTACTGTTCCCTCCACAGAAGGTCCCACCTGGCAGTTGGGACCTCACACCCAGCACCCTGCCCTCATCACTCGTGTCTTTTGTTTACAATCCACCCAACAGTATTTCAGCCTAAGATTGTCCTGCTGGGGCAGCAGTGAGGGAAAATGAGTCACCATAGAGGTGAAACCGCAGATGACGTGGCTGGCTTTGTTATTCTCCCCTTCCTGTGGGGTGTTTTGATGGTAAGGGTGTGCACAGGTGGGGTAGAGCTGGCAGTCTTTGTTACACGGTCTGTCTGCGCTGTAGTGAGAGTTCTCACCTTTACCCCCTTCTTGGGCTGTCGGGAGAGCTCTCGCCTGGGTTTGCCTTAAAGTTCAGGCTGTCACCTGTGCAATGGATCGCCGAGGCTCAGCACTGATTGCAAGATCTGCTGGGTGTTCAATTTGAGGGTCTCATCCAGGGCAGCGAGAGGAGAGAGGTGGTCACTGATTTCAGTAGCCTTTAATCAAGTAAAGAGAACTGAGTGTCCACCTGTGTTAGACACCGTGCTAGCTCCGGGAGGAGAGCGCTGAATCAGGCATGGCCTTGTCCGTGTGGCTCACTTCAGCATCCATGAATGGCTCCTTGTGCCAGGCAGTGAGCTGGCCTGTGGGAGACCCAGGGGTGGGTGAGTAAGCTGTGCGCCTGACTGTGAGAAGCTCCCATCTGCTTCGGGATGTGAGCCTTTGTTATAAATCCACAGGGAACAGTACAAGGCATAGCATCGTCTATACAAAATTGGATAGGATACTTTCTCTGCGTCTTATGCTCCCAATTAGAATGAAAGACAATGTCTCTGATGTCCACTGGTCCTTTCTTGTCTCTGGATCCAGGCAAACATGAGCCTGCCTCTACCTCCCTCACACGTCTTCACAAAAGCCTAGAGCAATCCCTTCTGTCTCTCCTGCTTCACTGAAGGATGAGAATCAGAAGTAGGGAAATGGAATAAGTCAAAGCAACTTCCCTGCCTCCGGAGAAGCTCTTCCACAGATGGAGTGGGGATGGATTGGGGGAGGTCACTAGAGCCATTTTCTACAAAGAAGGTTTGGAAGTCGTTGGTCTGGAATTCAAGATGCATCCAGGTGGCAGGGATGACACAAAGGAGAGAGGAAGCATCCAAGTATTTAGGTGTTTCAGTGCTTCGGCCAGATCTACAAAATCCCAAAGACTCTGAGCTTGCAAGCAATCAAAGCAGCCCTGATTCATCCTATTTTCTGCAACATGCATGCATCGGCCTGCACTCGTGGTGAGGAAGCAAGGGTGGGAGCTAGAAGAGTGGGTAAACGCAGGCTCTGAGGCAGGAGGACCCCACTCAGGATGGGTGCCTGCCACCTTGTACGTGTCAGTTGTTTCTGCTCCCCACCTTCCTCCCCAGGGTCTGGTGGGGATAAACAGAGAGTCACAGAGTGAAAGCCACCTTGTCTTTGAACTCTCTAGCAGCTGCAGGGTCTGCAGATGGCAGGGGCAGCTGATGGCTGGTGTGGGTGGCTGGGCAGTGGTACCCAGCTCACCTGGGCTGTGCATGACTCTGGCCCACTTGAGCAGAGGCCTGGCTTTGTCTGGGCTGGGACTTTGGCTTAGGTTCCCCCAGCTGCACACCGTCTTTGCAGGCCTAGGAGCCCATGAGGCCTGTGGAACAACCTGGGATACTGCCTGGGTGAAGGAAGGTGTTCCATGATTCCCCAAAGCCCTTTACCTCTTCCATTACTTCATGTGACTCCCACAGCCATATCATGAGGCATACATCACTTACCAGCCTCTTCATTTTATGGAAGACAATGTGGAAGGTCAGAGTGGCTCACCTGAGATTGTGCAGCTGGTGTGTGCTAGGGTGGGGGCTCCAGAACAGGCTCCTCTGAAGGCGAGCCCTGTGCTCCTTCCAGTACTGTGGGAGACCTCACAGAACCTCTCTAGATCCGCTCCCCACCAGGAACCTGGGCCCCTTGGTACCCTCTAGGCCCCAGCGACTCCTCTGCAGCATGGGGTGGTTTGAAAACTCTCAATCATGCCTTCCATCAATAAACACTTTTGTGCATGCACTCTGATATTTGTGTATTTATAAAGTATATTTGTACTTACAATCGAATATATACGGCCGTTATAAAGCATGTATGCAAAAAATAAATTAAAAACATTAAGGATGGAGTGAACATGCGAGAATTGCAGCTTCCCTTCAAATCACTCCCAGACGGTTCTGGGGTCCCCTGCCAGTGTCTCAGATTCAATGTTTGGACCAGCCTCCTGCCATCCTTGGCAGGCCATTCCCCTTCTCTGGCTCCATGTGGCATCGTCTCCTGTGGTCCCTGGTGCCAAGGAAATGACTACCCTGTGGATGACTGGAAAAGAGCCCTGACCCCTGCCCACACCTGATGTGGCTGCTTAAGTTCACACTGGCAACGTCCCTGGGAATTTTAGTGAAATAGCACTCTTACTACTAAAAATACAAAATACAGGCATGGTAGCACACATCTGTAATCCCAGTTACTTGGGAGGATGAGGCAGGAGAATCGCTGGAACCTGGCAGGCGGCGGTTGCAGTGAGCCGAGATTGTGCCACTGCACTCCAGCCTGGCGACAGAGCGAGACTCTGTCTTAAAAAGTAGTACATTATGATTATTGGCAAAATCGTCACCATTTTCACTTGCTCTTTTTTTTTTTTTTTGGCAGCTCCTCAGCCTGGGTCATAGGCATGAGGCTGCAGGAGGAAGGAAGGCTGAAGGGCAGGTTTTCTCCTTCCCCATCCTGGCCCAGGACCTGTGACACTTCACTCCTTTAGGTCATGTCCTTTCCAGAAGTCACCTCCATCTCTTCCGGGATGACCTGCTGTTTGGCTATTACTCATGTGTTTAATCTAGAGCCTGTTGTTTTTTTTTTTTTCCCCGAGCTTTATGACTTTTGCCTCATTCTTGAACCCTTTGTACCATTATTCACTTAACCTCTTTTCTTTTGTTTTTTTTTTTTTTTCTTTTTTTTTAAATTCAGACAGAGACTTGCTCTGTCGCCCAGGCTGGAGTGCAGTGGTGAAATCTCGGCTCACTGCAACCTCCACTGCCTGGGTTCAAGTGATTCTCGTGCCTCAGCTTCCTGAGTAGCTGGGGCTACAAAAGCACACCACCACCCTCAGTTAATTTTTTTTGTATTTTTAGTAGAAACTGGGTTTCGCCATGTTGGCCAGGCTGGTTTCAAACTCCTGACCTCAGGTGATCCACCCGCCTCAGCTTCCCCAAGTGCTGGAATTATAGATGTGAGTCACTGTGCATGACCTAATATTTTTCTTGAATTTGACTCACTTTTTAAAATTAATTATTTCCTTTAACCTCGTTCTAAGAAATAAAATCCACAAAATCAAGATTTGATATGCTAGTTGTCTCTTCTTAAATATGTTAAAATAAAAGTATAGTTGTTAAAAGAAGAAATGGCTCCAGGGTACCACTATGATCACATCCTGTGTTACCAGTGGATGTGTCCTTACTCTGGGGGAAGTGATGGGGAGACATGCAGAGATTGGCCTTGGCAAGGTCCCATCTGAGCCCCAGAGGCACCTTCTAAGAAACTGTCAATGAGGCATTTGAAACACTCTGGGCTGCTGTCTGTGTCTCCTTCTTCCCAAGACACAGACCCTGCCCAGCAAAGCTTAGGCACTCAAGCCAGTACCTTGGGGCAAATGTGGAGGGTCACAGAGCTCCCCAGCCCACAGAAGGCATTTGCTTAGCCTGCTGTAAAGGAAGCTTTGCCTTGATTCCCCCAAAGTGAGTGGCCATCGCTTATACCCAAGGTCTCATTTTGGCTGCTGAAATAACTTACTTGCTTCTCTGTCCATGGGGCTTCTCCATTCACTAAATCCTTCAGATAGAAGCTTGTCTTCTCCAGCTCTCCCAGCCTTCAGTCCCTGGACAGGACAGTCTACGGTCTGGGGTCCTCTGAGATGGCTGTGCCTGGCTGTGGGTGTATTGCCCATGTCTGCTCTTAGATGACATCTCAGCTGTCCTGAATTGCCACCAAGACTCTGTTCAGGAAGAGCCAGGGCAGAAGTGCTGAGCTTCAGGGTGTCATCTGTCAAGAAGGGCCCAGAATGCCAACTCTGAGGCCCCGACTGGGACCAGGGCTCATTTATTTGTATATTTTCTCTGTCTCTGTCTCTCTCCCTTTCTCTCTGGTGTCAGGCACACAACAAGTGTATGTATTCTAGAATCCTTGTGTAATTGGTTAATTTAATTAAAACCAGATGAGATCACTGGCTGGGCGCAGTGGCTCACGCCTGTAATCCCAGCACTTTGGGAGGCTGAGGCAGGCAGCTCATGAGGTTAGGAGTTCAAGACAAGACTGACCAACATGGCGAAACCCCATCTCTACTAAAAATACAAAAATTAGCTGGGCATGGTGGTGTGCGCCTCTAGTCCCAGCTACTCGGGAGGCTGAGGCAAAAGAATCACTTGAATCTGGGAGGTGGAGGTTGCAGTGAGTCAAGATCACACCATTGCACTCCAGCCTGGGCAACAGAGCAAGACTCCATCCCAAAAGGGAAAAAAAAAAAAAAGCCAGATGACATCACGTATAAATCACCTTCACAGACCACATGTAAACATGTCACAGTATGCTAGCCCCCTCAGACCCTGGCAGATGCACACAGGCACACAGCATGTGGGCCACGGACACAGGGACCAAGTGTGTGTCATTTCCCCCGAGGTCACTGCATTAGGGATGGTGGCTGACCCTCAGCAGCCAGCTTACTCCTGAAGCTCACTCAGTAGAAGGCAGACTCACTTCTATTCATTGCCTTTCTCTTGCTTAGGGAAGTAATAAAACTAAGTGTTCTTGGGACTGGCATTTACAAAGAAATTTAAAATATTTATTTGTCTTAAACTCCTTTACTCAAAACAACACATTTTCAAATCTAAACATCCTTTTCTCTAAACTTAAAAGTATATTCAGTATGACTCTCACCTTCTTCCTCCTCAATGTGCGATAACCTGAACTAATCACTTTGGGAAACTCCCTATACTGACTCTTATATGAATGGATTTTGATGGACCCTATTCCTCTGTCCTCCACCCACAAATGGTGCCAGTCTGGTTGTGAAAGAATGCCCTGGGGAGCTTATTGAAAATTACAGACCCCTTGGCTCACCTCTGGAGAGTTTCCTTGGATAGGTCTGGAGTGAGTCCCAAGTACTCCGTTCTTTGAAAGATCCTTAGGGAACTCTGAAGAATTTGGGAACAGCTGCTCTACACCTGCCCTGCCTCGCCTTAATTGTAGCGAGTCTGTTGAGGTTGAGGGATGAGCAGGCAGGGAACTACCTGATGTTAAAGTTGCATTTCTGGCCGGGCGTGGTGGCTTACACATGTAATCCCAGCACTTTGGGAGGTGGAGGTGGGCAGATCACAAGGTCAGGAGTTCGAGACCAGCCTGGCCAACATAGTAAAACCCTGTCTCTACTAAAAATACAAAAATTAGCTGGGCATGGTGGCGCATGCCTGTAGTCCCAGCTACTTGGGAGGCTGAGGCAGGAGAATCGCTTGAACCCAGGAAGTGGAGGTTGTGGTGAGCCAAGATCGAGCCACTGTACTCTAGCCTGGGCAACAGAGTGAGACTCTGTTCGTCCCCTGCCAAAAAAAAAAAAAAAAAAAAAAAAAAAAAAAAGCGATTACAGCCAGGCACCAGGACTTACAGCTTCTTGAGGCTTCCTCCTGGTTCTTCATAAACCCCATCATCAGTGCAAAGGTTGATGTTTATCTTCCTGTGTGCTTGGAACACATCCATCTAATCTAATGTGGTATCAGACCAATGTAGCATCATCACTTAAAGAGAAAGGGGCCCGACTCGGAGTCTTGTTTTATGTCACAGAAAATTTGGTTTGTCAGGGGCTGTTTCTGTCTACCCTCATTCCTGCATTAGAGATCAAAGTCCAACTTTGGGTCATCAATAAGTGCAGATCTCTATGGGCTTATGTAACTTGGTGCCTAACTGGTCTCTGTCCAAAGGAGGACAAAGGTTACCGACAAATCAGTGAAGAGCTGCCAATGCTCTTGTGCTGTTCTAGAAAATTTAACTCTAAGTGAAGGAAAATAACTTATTGAATATCTACCACGTGCCAGAAACCACCTAACTCTCCTTTCACTACACATCTTACTTAATCTTCACATTAACCTTGTGAAGTTAATATTTTAATCTCCATTTCAACATAAGAGAAGATTAAAACTCAGTCTTGCCCAGAGTCATGATATTTTAGCTTCCAGATGGCCTGACTCTAAGTCTTTTTTCATCATCCCACGCTGCTAAAGCAAATATTCCGATGGTCAAGAGATAAAAAGATCTGCCTGAAAATACTGGATTGAAAGACTCAGAGCTATACATCATCAGAGAGAGAGTGAGGATAAAGTTTAGCGAGCAGTAAACAAACCAGTGGGTCTAGTTTCAAACAGAAGACACCTGATTTTGTATTGTTATTATGTGATTGGTCCATTTTCTTCAGCAGTGTTTTTCATCACATGAATATTTCTATTGCAAAAGACGAAAATGACATGAAATTGATGATACCTGTTTTTGACCTTTAAGAATGGCAGTTTTGGCCAGGCGTAGTGGCTCACGCCTGTAATCCCAGCACTTTGGGAGGCTGAGACAGGCAGATCATGAGGTCTGGAGATCAAGTCCTCTGGGCCAACATGGTGAAACCCCATCTTTACTAAAATACAAAATACAAACAAATTAGCTGGGCGTGGCGGTGCACACCTGTAGCCCCAACTACTCGGGAGGCTGAAGCAGGAGAATCACTTGTACCCAGGAGGCGGAGATTGCAGTGAGCTGAGATCGCGCCACTACACTACAGACTGGGTGACAGTGCGAGACTTCATCTCAAAAAAAAAAAAAAAATAAAAGAAATGACAGTTTTATATGGTTCAAGCTAATACTAAGGCAAAACTTGAAAGGTTGTTTTTGCCTCTCCTCCCTGCCCCATTCCACTGGTTCTTCATAAACCCTACTGTCACCTGCTCTGTATCTGCCCTGGCTTGCCTTAATCGCAGGGAGAACCACAACTTGGTGACAGCCTTTCTCTGTGCATGTGTGTGTGTGTGCATGTGTATATACCATAACCAGAATAATATGATATCTATTCTTCTGCAAATTGAACTGATCTTTAAAATATGGAATTGATTATATTTTGAATTTGGTGTATAACTTAGGAGTTTATTGAAGCAAAAAAGAAGAAGAAGAAGAAGTAAAACAAGCTGGACACCATAGTGCCTGCCTGTAATCCTAGCTACTGAGGAGGCTGAGGTGGGAGGCCTGCTTGAGCCCAGGCATTCCAAACCAGAGATTTGCGTTATTTGAACAAAATGAGCAACGAAGGAGGGATTCTTGATTCCAGCTGGAGAAAAGTGTAGGCACCATGAAACCTGATGTATTGAGGGTAGAGGGCCTAGAAGCTGATGGAGATGAAAATGTGCCAAACCTGGACCGTGGGCAATGTCATCTCCACATCTGCCTCCACCACTGATCTTCACAGGAAAGCCTAGGGCCTCCCACTAGGGGCTGTTGGACTCAGGTTTGGGGTTTTAGAACTTCCTTCTGATTTTGTCTGATGTATTGCTAATCTTGCAGGGGGTTGTGCCGCTCGCTTGTTTGCTTTTCGTTTTAAAGTTCCGTGTCGGTATGAATCTAAAAGCTAGAGAGATCCAATCACCTACTGGAGGTTTCTTCTAATGATCAAAGTAGGATTTTTTTTTTCTTTTTTTGAGACGGAGTCTCACTCTTATCCAGGCTAGAAGGCTAGAGTGCGGTGGCGTGATCTTGGCTCACTGCAATCTCTGCCTCCGGGGTTCTAGCAATTCTCCTGCCTCAGTCCCCTGAGTAGCTGGGTTCACAGGCACCTGCCACCAGACCTGGCTAATTTTTGTATTTTTGGTAGAGATAGGGTTTTGCCATGTTGGCCAGTTTGGTCTTGGACTCCTGACCTCAAGTGATCTGCCCGCCCTCAGCCTCCTAACGTGCTGGGATTACAAGTGTGAGCCACCACACCCATCCTAGAATGAACTTTAAATGGGAGTCTGAGGGCATCTGGAGAGAAATCATAATTTAGATGGGTGCTGGGATGAACATTTGCAAGCTCTCTTGGCTTTAGGTCGGTTCCTCCAAACGGCTTGGTAAACAGGTGCATAGCGCCACCATTACTCTGTGCTGCTTGGCGTGTATGGCTGCATTGTTTTTTTCAATTCTGCCAGACTTCTCAGTGACTAAGATTTGTTTTCTGGAATGTGAGTAGATGGATGGATGAGTACAATTAGGGTAAATTCTTACCCTAAGTGTAAGGATCTTGATACGTCTGCCTTTTGCATGGCTTTTGGATGTTACATATCTACAGGAAGCCTGGATTATAGAAAATGCATTTCAATGCTCATCTTCATGTTTAAGGATTTAGGAACTCTTTCTCTCCAAGGGATAGTTTAGACAGAGGTAAATATTGGCTGGCATTTTATTGCTTTTTTAACAGTTTTGTTCAGATATAATTCACATAATATACAATTCACCATTAGAAGTATATAATTTAATGGTTTTAATGTTTTTAATATATTCACACATATCTGCAGCCATCATTACAAGTTTAAAACATTTTCATCATCTAAAAAAAAATAAGCCATACCCTTTAGCTAAGATAACCCCCTCCTTTTCTCCTCACCTCCCTTGCCCCCCATCCCGTAATTTACTTCCTTTTGTTCTTTTTTTTTTTTTTTTTTTTTTGTGTTTGAATCTTGCTCTGTCACCCAGGCTGGAGTTCAGTGGTGTGATCTCGGCTCACTGCAACCTCTGCCTCCCGGGTTCAAGTGATTCTCCTGCCTCAGCCTCCTGAGTAGCTGAAACTACAGGCACGTGCCTCTATACCTGGCTAAGTTTTTGTATTTTTAGTAGAGATGAGGTTTCACCTTGTTAGCCAGGATGGTCTCGATCTCCTGACCTAGTGATCCGCCTGCCTTGGCCTCCCAAAGTGCTGGGATTACAGGTGTGTGCCACCGCGCCCGACCTCTCTTTCTCTATAGATTTTCTGGATATTTCATAAAAATAGAATCATATAATATCTGGACTTTTGTGACTGGCTTTTTTCACATAGCATAATGTTTTTGAGGTTCATTCAAGTAGCATGTATCAATACTTCATTTCTTTAAATGACCAAATATTCTGTTATATGGATATACCACATTCTGTTTATACATTTGTCTGTGGATTCCTTAGGATTTTCTTTTTTAAAAGAAATCTTTTACCAAACACCCAGACTTCAAGGAGAAAGATTTTCCATATATAAGACTGTGCCATCTGTGAATAGAGATATTTTCATTTCTTCCTTTCCAATCTGGATACATTCCATTTCCTTTTCTTTTTCTTTTTCTTTTGACTCTTTCCCTGGCTAGAACCTCCAGTACAATGTTGAACAGAAGTGATGAGACCAGACATCTTTGTCGTTTTCCTGATCTTAGAAAGAAAATGTCTGTCTTTTACCATTTAGTGTGATAGTTGTGGGTTTCTCATGAAGGCACTTTGTCAGGTTGAGGAAGTTCTCTTCCTAGTTTGTTGAGTGTTTTTATCATGAAAGAATGTTTGATTTTGTCAAATGCTTCCTCTGCATCTATTGAGATAATCGTGTGATTTAAAAAATTCTACCGGTATGAGGTATTACAATAACTGATTTTTAGATGCAGAGCTAATCTTTTGCTTGAGGAAGAAATCCAGCTTGGTTATGGTGTATACTTATTTTTAGATGCTGCGGGAATTGGTTCGCTAGTATTTTGTTGAGGATTCTTTTTCCTTTTTCCACATACAATCATTCCCAATTGTTGAGGATTTTCACATCCATATTCATAAGATATATTTTTTCTCTGGTTTTCTTTTCTTGTCGTGTCCTTGTCTGGTTTTGGCATCAGGGGGATATTGGCCTTATAAAATGAATTGGGAAGTGTTTAGCCTCTTCTGCTTTTTGGAAGAGTTTGTGAATAACTGAGATTAATTCTTCTTTAACTGTTTGGCAGAATCAGTGGGAAAGCTAATTAGGCTTGGGTTTTTCTTTGTGGGTATTTTTTTTTATTGCTAGTTCAAATCGTCTGTTTCTTCTGGAGTCAGTTTTGGTAGTTTGTGGGTTTCTAAGAATCTGTTCATTTCATCTATGTTAACTATTCTGTTGATGTACAATTGTTCATTGTATTTCCTTATTATTATTTTTGTTTCTGTAAGGTTGACAATAATGTTCCCTCTTTCATTTCTGATTCTAGTAATTTGAGTCTTCTTTTTTTCTTGGTTAATTTAGCTAAAGGTTTGTCAGTTTTGTTGACCTTATGCCAATTTTTTGTGGTGTTCTCTATTGTTTATTTTCTATTTCACTATTTTCCACTCTAAGCTTTATCATTTCCTTTTTCTTCTGCTTGCTCTAGTTGAGTCTTCCTTTTCCTTCTTTCTCTCTCTCTTTCTTTCTTTCCTTCCTTCCTTCCTCCTCCTTCTTCTCCTTCTTTTTTTTTTTTTTTTGAGATGGAGTTTCACTTTTGTTGCCCAGGCTGTAGTGCAATGGCGTAATCTTGGCTCACCCCGACCTTTGCCTCCTGGGTTCAAGCGATTCTCTTGCCTCAGCCTCCTAAGTAGCTGGGATTACAGGCATGTGCCAACACACCTGGTTTTTTTTTTTTTTTTTTTTTTTTTGTAGAGACAGAGTTTCTCCATGTTGGTCAGGCTGGTCTCAAACTCCCAACCTCAGGTGATCTGCCCACTTCGGCCTCCCAAAGTGCTGGGATTGCAGGCATGAGCCACCGCACCCTGCCTTGTCTTTCTTTTTCTAGTGTCTTAGATTAGGTGGAAGATTAGGTCATTGACTTGAGATCTTCCTTCATTCCTTAAGTAGGGGTTTTACAAATACGAATTTTTCTCTGATAATTGCACCCCACAAATTTCGGTATATGGGGTCTTTATTTTCATTCATCTCCAAGTTTTTTAAATTCCCCTTTTTATTTATTCCTTGATCCATTGGTTATAGGTCATATTTAGGAGTGTGCTGTTTAATTTCCACATATTTGTAGAGTTATTCACATTTATTTTGCTATTGACTTCTAATTTTATTTCATTGTGGTCACAGAATATACTATACATTATTTTTATTCTTTAAATTTTATTGAGGTTTGTTTTATGGCTTGGCATATGGTCTATCCAGGGGATGTTTTATGTGCACTTGAAAACAATGCATGTTTTGTTGTTGAGTGGAGTGTTCTACAGATGTCTGTTTGTTGTAGTTGGTATGTAGTGTTGTTCAAATATTCTATTTCCTTTATTTTCTACTGAGTTATTTGATCCAATATTAAAAGTGGAATTCTGAAGCTTTCACTTATTATTGTTGAGTTTTCTATTTCTCCCTCCATGTCTGACAGTTTTTGCTTCACGTATTTTGATGCTCTGTAGGTACATACATACATGCTTATAATTATACTTTCCAAATAGATTGAGCATTTTATTATTACGAAATGTCCCTCTTTAATAACTTTTTTAAAGCCTATTTGGGGGATGGGCATGGCGGCTCACACCTGTAAACCCAGCACTTTGGGAGGCTGAGGCAGGTGGATCACCTGAGGCCAGAGGTTCAAGACCAGCCTGGGCAACATGGTGAAACCCTGTGTCTACTAAAAATACAAAAAATTAGCCAGGCATGGTGGCACACATCGGTAATCCCAGCTACTCAGGAGGCTGAGGCACAAGAATTGCTTGAACCTGGGAGGCAGAAGCTGCAGTGAGCTGAGATTGTACCACTGCACTGCAGCCTGGGTGACAGAGCCAGACTCTGTCTCAAATAAATAAATAAATAAATAAATAAAGTCTATGTTTTTCTGATATTAGGATAGCCATACAGCTTTCTTGTGGTAGCTGTTTGCCCAATACATATTTCCCATCCTTTTCTATTCAATCTATTTGTATCTTTGAAACTAAATTGTGTTTTCTGTAGATAGCACATAGTTGGATAATGTTAATTTTTATAACAGCAAGTCTAACAATCTCTGTCTTTCGATTGGATTGTTTAATTCATTCCTATTTATTATTGATATAGTTGGAGTTACATGTCATTTTACATTTTGTTTTCTATATGTCTTATACATTTTTGTTTTCCTATTCCTGTCTTACTCCTTTCTTTTGCATGAAGTGGATATTTTCTAACTTAGCACTTTAATTTCTTTAACGTTTTAATGCTTTTTCACTATTTTTAAGTGGTTACTCTAGGATTTACCATATACATCTTAGCTTACCAGCTCACTACAGATAGCTTATTACCAGCGATGCATAGAAGTATTATCACATATAGCTCTAGTCTCTTCTCTTTTGAGTATTATGATATGTATTATATCTTATATTATACAATATATTATTGTTACATATGTCACACCTATTAATGTTACAATCTCAGCAATATATTGTTATAATTATTACTTTATCAACTGTAGTCATGTCCTTTGCTCTATTCTGCTTTGCTCCCATCCACCCCTTTGTGCTATAATTGACAAAAACATTACATTTCTATAGGTTATAGGCCTAACATCACATTATATATCATATATATTTTTTTGTATGATTGCTTTTTAAATCAGTTCTGAGGACAGAAATATGCACTTATACATTAAAAAAAATTGTTACTAGTCCCCTTTGTTTTTGTGTGTGTATGTATTCAAATTAACATGAGATCATCTGCTTCTAGCCTGATGGATGTCCTTGGGTATTTTTTGTAAGGTGGGTCTGCTAGCAACAAATTCTCTCAGCTTTTGTTTATCTGGGAAAGTCTTTTGTTTGCCTCCATTTTTGAAAGATAGCTTTGCTAAACATAGGACTTTTGGTTGACAGTTTCTTTTCTTTGTGTGCCACTGTCTCTGACCTGTAATGTTTTTGCTGAAAAGCCAACTGCTAATCTTTTAAGGCTTCTCTTGCAAGTTCCCAATGAGTTGTTTTTCTCTTGCTGCTCTCAAGATATTCTCCTTGTCTTTTACTTTCAGCATTTTTCACTATTATGTGTCTCTTTGCAAATCTCTTTTAGTTTATCTTACTTGGAGATTATTTAGCTTCTGGACGTGTAGGTTATTGCTTTGTTTTTGTCTTTGTTTTTTTTCTGAGACAGAGTCTTGCTCCGTTGCCCAGGCTGGAGTACAGTGACATGATCTCAGCTTACTGCAACCTCCACCACCCAGGTTCAAGCAATTCTCATGCCTCGGCCTGGGATTACAGGTGTGCACCACAATGCCCAGATGATTTTTTATTTTTTTTTGAGACAAGATCTCGCTTTGTTGCCCAGGGTGGAGTGCAGTGGTGCAGTCTTGGTTCACTGAAACCTCCACCTCCCGAGTTCAAGTGATCCTCCCACCTCAGCCTCCCTAATAACTAGGACTACAAGCATGTGCCACCACGCCAGGCCAATTTTTGTATTTTTAATAAAGACAGAGTTTCACCATGTTGGCTAGACTGGTCTCAAACTCCTGACCTCAAGTAATCCACCTGCCGTGGCCTCCCAAATTTGCTGGGATTACAGACGTGAGCCACTGTGCCTAGCTAGGTTATTGTTTTTCAATACATTTGATAAGTTTTCTGCCATTATTATTATTATTTTGAGACAGATTCTCACTCTGTCACGCAGGCTAGAATTGTGGCTCACTGCAGCCTTGACCTCCTGGCTCAAGTAATCCTCCTGTCTCAGCCTCTGAAGTAGCTGGAACCACATGTGTGTGCCACTACGCCTGGCTAATTTTTGTATTTTTTGTAGAGATGGAGTTTTGCCATGTTTCCTAGGCTGGTCTCAAACTCCTGGGCTCAAGCTATCTACCCATCTCAAAAGTGCTGGGATTACAGAATTGAGCCACCAGGCCCAGCCACTAGCTCCTCTATTCATTCCTGTACAGCTTAAAGAGACCGTTACAGAGCTCCTGGACTAAGGCAATAAAATTCTGCGTTGGCATGATCCACTTTCCTGGTTAACTGAATATAAGCCTTAAAGCTATACGTCTCCCACCAAAGCTGCGTGTTCAGTTATCTGGGTATTTGGTACTTAGTCCACGTGCTCCATGGCAGAGAGAGCAATTTCTCGAGGTTAAGTCGTCGCCTTCTCTTGCCTCCCAATTGGTCTTCCTTCATTTTTGCTCTGCTCTAATTTGTTCTACACGGAGCAGCCGGAGTCGTTTTAGAAAGGGTACATTTGGCCATGACATTATACTGCTTAAATACTTGAGTGGTCTTCCATTTTCCTTATAATAAAGCCCCACATCCCTAAAATGGATGAGAAGACCCTGTTTATCTCTCCCATTTCTTCCCATGCCCTTTTCTGTCTGTGCCCCACTCTCTGCTCCACCCCCCGTCCTCACCCCACATCTTGCATATACACAATCTTTCACATTTTTATTGTCTGAGTATCATGCTCTACCCTGTTTTTTTTTTTTTTTTTTGTTTTTTATTATGAAGACAAAAGAAATGCTCCAGGAGAAGGGTCCATGATTACCAGAAACATCAAAGAGTTCTTCCTACCATTTTTATTCTGTTGTGTTGAGGCCAGCATTGCAATAAACAAGCTAAAACTACTTACATTGGACTCATTTGCAGTAACTGACATTTACAGGAATATACTAGAAATGGCGCTAAGAAGTTTAAGAAGAGTTATGGTAAACTTGCATGCACATCATACAGAAAAGTAACATTTTAAATATAAAAAAGGAAAACTTCCTGGAAACGTTATGCCAGTGTTAAAGAACAGTGCTACACTGTATGTGACAAATTCCTTTCCAAAAGGCTGTCAAAGGTGTGAGTGCTGCAAAAGAACAAAAACAAACACAAAAGAAAACGTGTCTTACAGTTTGTAGGCAAGATGACACTGACTAGCACAAAGCGGGGTCTGGAGTTCAGTTCATGCCCGAAGCCTGCCCCCTCGGCCTCCAGGGGTCACTCACAGCATTCTCAAATCCATTTCCCACACACGACTTGTCACTGCTCCTTTCCCCTTGAAGAAAGCTTGTCAGAAGCTACAGGTCTCCGCAGTGGGACAATCTGATTTAATTGCTACGTAAGAAATGGACGTGACCATCACCCTCAGCCTGATGGCAGGGGCGTTGAGGAAGTCATCAGTCCTCTGAAATTGAAAAGAAACCAGTGTTGAAGTCTGGACAGAGAGCCTTAAACACGTGACAGCACCAATGCAGCCACTCAATGTGCCCTAGGTGGGCTGTCAGGGTCAGCGGCTTCTTTCCAGATGAAAGGAGGGGAGTCGAGAACCATCACAGAGAACCAGCCCAGATGCTCCTGCTGTGCTGCTGCCACAGCCAGCCGCTTACCTCTGATGGCTCACACAGGCGGCACCTCACTGCCCTTTGACTACATCCCCAGGGACCCCAGCTTAAGGTGTATGCATCACCCAGCCCTGTGCTGGCAGCACGCTACCAATCAGCCTGCATGAAGACCGGTCACCTGTCATGTGTGAATTCCTTACATTCAGTTTAAATTGTCCTTTAAAGATCTATTTAGAAAATACCTTTGAAAAACAAGGGTAACTTTAAAAAATGGAAACTTTCAAACTCATTTATATTTTTATTATAAACAAAAATTAATTAAGAGTTTAATAAACTGGATGAAAACCCACCAAGTGCCAGGCTAACTAGCAATTAGAAAAATGGTAATTTGCCAGCATTTTCTCATCGGAGTTCTCTCTCCAGTAAGGGTATATCTAGATCTGTAAGAGTCAGTGGACTCTGCATCGATTTTATGTTTGAGATTTTTCCCTCCCACCATGTATTGGCCGGGCATGGTGGCTCACACCTGTAATCCCAGAACTTTGGGAGGCCAAGGCGGGTGGATCGCCTGAGGTCAGGAGTTTGAGACCAGCCTGACCAACATGGTGAAACCCCATCTCTACTAAAATACAAAAATTAGCCGGGTATGGTGACAGGAGCCTGTAATCCCAGCTGCTCAGGCGGCTGAGACAGGAGAATTGCTGGAACCCAGGAGGAGGAGGTTGCAGTGAGCTAAGATGATGCCACTGCACTCCAGCCTGGGCAACAGAGTGAGACTCCATCTCAAAAAAAAAAAAAAATCACCAAGTATTAGGATACTAATGATAGTCCCTATATCCATCCAGAAGCACTGACCACCCCATGCTCCACACTCAGAGCCTGCCTGGAAGCTCCCCCACACTGAGGTACAGGAGAATGCCTGCTTTCAGTCATTTCAGGGCTGTGATAACACATGAGCAAGGAGCACTGTGTGAGTCTCTGGGAGGGAATCCTCCTGGGGCCCAGAGACTCCTCCACTCCTGAGGAGGGCAGGCAGTCTGCGGAGAACCTGGCCAGGCCCCTGGAGGCTGGCAGGGGGCAGGCATGTCCCACCCACACAGGTCCCCCTGTTCCGATGGCACCGGGATCCCCTGTCCTTTTTCAGAGAATGTATGTTTTTGAGCAACTGATTATCAGGGTGATGATCTGTTGAACATACCTCCTCATAGAGCATGAACTGCATGAAGGCAGGGCTCCTGTGTGCCTTGACCACTCTATGCCCGGTGTCTAGCACAGGGCCTGGCACATAGTAAGAACTCCATAAATCCTTGTTGAGTGTGGGAATTAATGCTCTTTGGAACACTGAATTCCAGGGCTGGCATGGAGGTGGGCAAGGAGAAGGTCTTGGAGCTCTACTTAGAGCTAATGTGGAACTGGAGAAAAAGTTATTTAAATTTCAGAAGGGCACTTTGGGAGGCTGAGGTGGGCAGATCCTCATGGTCAGGAGTTCAAGACCGGCCTGGTTAACACAGTGAAACCCTGTCTCTATTGAAATACAAAAATTAGCTGGGCGTGTGGCATGTGCCTATGGTCTCAGCTACCAGGGAGGCTGAGGCACCAGAATCGCTTGAACCCAGGAGTTGGAGGTTGCAGTGAGCCTAGATTGTGCCACTGCATTCTAGCCCGGGTGACGGAGCAAAATTCTATCTCAAAAGAAAAAAAATTCAGAAGGAAACTTCTCACCACTTGTATTCATAACTGCAATCTGGACTTACTAACTGGTAAGTCTAATGGACACATATTCCAAGGGGAACTTCCCCGACAGAGTCCATCCTGGGCTAGTGTTATAATAAGGTGGTTGGCTCCTTGTCCCTCTTGTCATTCTTTGGATGAATAGCTTGGTGCATATAGAAAGTAGCCATTTCCCTCCTACTTTTACCCTTCGAATTGTGGACACTGAGCCTGTTTGTTTGTTTTAAGACAGGGTCTCGCTCTGTCACCCATGCTGGAGTGCAGTGGCTCAATCTTAGCTCACTGAAACCTCTGCCTCCCAGAAGATTCTCCCATCTCAACTTTCAAGTTGCTGGGATGACAGGTGTGGACCACCACATTCGGCTAATTTTTGTATTTTTTTTGTAGAGACAGGGGTCTTGCCATGTCGCCCAGGTTGGTCTTGAACTCCTGAGATCAAGCAGTCCACCTGCCTTGGCCTCACAGAGTGCTGGGATTATAGACGTTAGCCACTATGCTAGGCCCCCTGAGCCTATTGTAACCCATAATTGGAATGGTGAGTTTGGGAATATAAATTGAGACAGTGACGATTATTTTTAAAAAGTAATAAACAACTTATATTTATTAAATGCTTTCTTTGTAACAGACATGTATTATTTTATTTATTTATTTATTTATTTATTGAGATGAAATCTTGCTGTTATTGCCCAGCCTGGGGTGAAATGGCACGATCTCAGATGGCTGGAACCTCCACCTCCCGGATTCAAGCAATTCTCCTGCTCCAGCCTCCTGAATAGCAGGGATAACAGGCACCCATCACCACGCCTGGGGCTAATTTTTGTACTTTTAGTAGAGATCGGGCTTCACCATGTTGGCCAGGCTGGTCTTGGACTCCCGACCTCAGGTGATCTGCCGCCTCGGTCTCCCAAAGTGTTGGGATTATAGGCATGAGCCACTGTGCCTGGCCTATTTTAAATAAATCTATGGTAATTCCAGGTGTTAGGTACTTTTATTATTTCAATTTCATAGATAAATGAACTGGGTTTTGGAGAAATTAGATTAGAGTTAGAATTAGATTAGAATTAGAATGACAATATGTGCTTGTGGACACATTATAAGTAGCTGGTAAAGCTGGGATTCAAATTCATGTCTGTCTGGCACAGGCACCCAAACACTTAACTTCTGTTCTGCATCGCCAAAGGACTGGAAATTTTTATAAATGATTTCTTGCTGTCTGATGGTCTTTTGAAACTTCATTTACACTTTCACCTGAAGTGCCTTTTGAAACTGTCATTTTAAAGTGCCCTGAGGGTGGGAGGCACTTTTCTTTCCATATCAGGAGATGACTGAAACCCAAAATCTGTGTTCACCTTTCCATGTTTGAGTAAGTGCAGGCGTTGCCTAGACTTTCTTGATTTTACAAGGATGTTTTCAGGAAGCCAAAGCAACAACAAAAACAGAAAAAGCCCCTTGACTCTATAGAGAAGGCAGTTTGTAAAGAAATAGGAAAGAAAATACACAGGGATTTACCAACTTTAAATTCCATTTAAACTGATTACGTTCAAAGGCTCTAAGTCTGATGCTTGTCAAAGGACTTTGACCCAAACAGAAGGGTTGATTTTAAAAAGTATTCCACAGGGTAAAGTTTGGGTGAGAAAAAAGTCGTCGAAACAGAGGCTAAATTAATAAATAAGAGGCTTTTGTCAGCTGCAAGGTCCTGATAAAACTGCTTTAAAGTCTATGCGTTCTAGAATCCTTGTTGATAACCAAGAACAATCCCTCACATAGATCTTTAAATTAAAAAGCCTAAAGTAAATAAACACCAGGTAAAGACTTTCTGCTCCCCAGATTATTACTTAATTGATGAGGCTGATCCATATTCACTTTTTGCCTTAACTATAGAGAGAAAAATAAAAATTTCTGACATTATTTATTATGTATTAGCTTTTTTTTGTTATTGTTTTGTTTTGAGACAGTCTCATCCTGTTGCCAGGCTGGAGTGCAGTGGCACAATCTCAATTCACTGCAACCTCCGCCTCCTGGGTTCAGGTGATTCTCGTGCCTCAGCCTCCCAAGTAGCTGGGACTACAGGCATGCGCCACCACACATGGCTTATTTTTTTATTTTTTGGTAGAGATGGGATTTCACCATGTTGGCCAGGCTGATCTCAAACCCCTGACCTCAAGTGATCCCCGCACCTCGGCCTTCCGAAGTGCTGGGATTACAGTTGTGAGCCACCATGCCCAGCCTCCTGTATTTGTTTTTATTAGAGTAATACATGTAACTGGTAAAAAAAAAAAAAAAATGAACTGTGCAGGAAGATAGAAAATGAAAAACAGAAGCTCTTTCCTACCACTATCAAGTTCCTCTCCTAGATCATCACATTACTTTTCTTCTGCATCTCTCCAGAAAAATAAGGTGTGTGTGTGTGTGTGTGTGTGTGTGTGTGTATATATGTGCATATGATGAAATATATAGTCTTTTAAAAGAATTTTACTACATCCATTTAAACTTTCCTTTTTCCTATATAATGGAGATTTTATAAACCGACAAAGAGAGACCAATTGCATTTTAAAAGTTATTATTTTTCATTTTGAAATGATTACAAACCTGTAGAAAATTTGGAACTACTGTGTATCCAAAAAAAATACAAAAACAATTTCTGAGTGATTTGAGAGAAAGTTACTGACCTGATACCCCATCACACCTGAATACTCTAGAATGTATTTCCTGTGAGGACATTTCCCTACATTAACTGTGATACAGTGATTGAAATCACAAAATTAATTAATTAATTAATTTATTGAGACAGAGTCTTGCTCTGTCGCCCAGGCTGGAGTGCAGTGGCACTGTCTCTGCTCACTGCAAACTCTACCTCCCGGGTTCAAGCAGTTCTTCTGCCTCAGCCTCTTGAGTAGCTGGGATTACAGGCGCCCACCAGCACGCCTGGCTAATTTTTGTATTTTTAGTAGAGACAGGTTTCACCATGTTGGCCAGGTTGGTCCCCAACTTCTGATCTCAGGTGATCTGCCCACCTCAGGCTCTCAAAGTGCTGGGATTACAGGCGTGAGCCACTGCCCGGCCAAAATCAGAAAATTAATAACAATTCACTATTTCCATAATTCTCACATTATTTAAGTTTTGTCAGTTGCCCCAGTAGTGGCTTTTACAGCAAAAGGATCCAGTTCAAATCACAAATTGCATTTAGTTGTCAGGTCTTTTTATTCTGCTTCAGTCTGGAGCATTTTCTCAATCTTCTCTTGACTTTCATGATCTTTATACTCAGGCTGGAGTACATTAGTGTGATCTCTGCTCACTGCAATCTCTGCTTCCTGGGTTCCAACCATCTTCCCACTCAGCCTCCTAAGTAGTTAGGATCACAGGCATGCACCACCACACCCAGCTATTCTTTTTTTTTTTTGTATTTTTTTGATAGAGACGGTGTTTCACCATGTTGCCCAGGCTGATCTCAGACTCCTAGCCACAAGTGATCCTCCCATCTCAGCCGCCCAAAGTGCTAGGATTACTGGCGTGGGCCACTGTGCCTGGCCAATGCTGGGTTCTTCTCCTCGCCTCCCCTCAGGTGGCACACCATTTCTGTTTGTCTCTTTACTGATGAAGCTCACTCTGGTCACTTGATTAAGGTGGTGTTTGCCAAGCTTCCAATCTGTAAAGTTATTTTTTTCTCTTTGTAATTAGTAAGTATTTTGTGGAGAGGAATGTGAAACTAAGTATTCCACTGTGCAGTAAACTTTTAATTAATTAATTAGTCAATTAATGTCTTATGGACTCATGGTTTCTATTTTATTCAGTGGGTTGTTCCTGCCATCACTTATTTTGATACTCAAATATCAAATCAAATTTTGATACTCTCACCTTCCTTTCAAAACCTAGCAGTCACTGCTTTGTCCGATAGAAGCTGGCGTATGTGTCATTTGACTTGCTCCATTATTGTTTAGGACCTTCTTTATTGTTGCTGTTGTTGTTTTGGCACAGAAAGATGGTTTAAGTTCATCTTTTACTTTCCCTGCAGCTACTGAAATCAGCCATTTTTCCAAGGGACCCTGGTTCCTTTGAGTGGAAAATGGCATTTAGAAGCCAAGATCTTGGTGGTAGACATGTCTGTTGGTATCGGGACATTGCTGCCTCAAGCCCGCTTAGTGGACAAGCTGCATACATCCATACACACCTACATTTGTTTCTATATCTATTTATATGTGTATTAAACTTTAGTTCACACCAATAACTTCAATTCCAATCTAATACCATAAGGTTTACTCTAGGTTTCTCTCTTTTTGTATTTGTAAATTTTCCAACACTGTGAGGTCTGGCTTCCATTAGTCTTAACATATTTACTTAATTAATCATTTGTATGTACTCAATATCAATATTGATATTGATTGATCTGTGTCAATCAATATCCAATCTCTGCTGCCACCTCCCCTCTAGCACTAATGCCTGTCTTCTTCCTCTTGGGCTCTGATATCTTATGCTGGGCTGCTCCATCGTGACCTTTCTTTTGTCCTGTTGGGCTCTGACTCCACTTGCTGGGCCATAGCCCCCAACGCTGCCATGGATGCCCTCCTCATCCCATTCAGGCTCTGATTCCACACACCAGCCTATACTCCACCTAGAACTCTCCTTACCCTGCTTGGGCTTTGATGCCCTAGGTTAGACTACCTCAATCCCTATGCCTTCCTCTTCCTGTTCAGCCCTGAACCCCCACACCAGGCTTCCCATCTTCATGGACACCTTCCTCCCTCAGCCTGGGATCAGGCACCTTCACTGAGCAGCCCTCCTCTCCTCCATGGACCCTGCTCAGGACCACCATAGTCCCATTCCACCACCAATGGCAGCTGGGCCCAGGAAAAACATGTAGATGTTGTATTCTTTAAGTTCTTTTGTATTTGAAAATGCCTGGCTATTGTCTTTATATTTGAACATCTTGATGTGTTAAAATATTTTTGGATTTCACTTTTTTTTCTCTTAGAACTTTGTAGATTGTGCTCCATTGTCTCCCGGCATTATGTTTCTCTGAAGAAGACTGAGCCCAACATAAATTATGTTGCAAGGTGGGTGCAGTGGCTCACGCCTGTAATCCCAACACTTTGAGAGGCTGAGGTGGGTGGATCACTAGAGGTCAGGGGTTCGAGACCAGCCTGGCCAACATGGTGAAACCCCATCTCTACTAAAAATAGAAAAATAAGCTGGTTGTGCTGATGCATCCGTGTAATCCCAGCTATTCGGGAGGCTGAGGTGGGAGTTGCTAGCATTAAGACTGGGGAAACAAAGGGAAAAGCTTGGAAGTATCAAAACATAGAGCCTGGGGGAGGGCCTCAGGCCTCTGGGAAAAGAGGCTTTGGCAGTCTGGTGCTGGTCTTTCTAGAGCAGAAGGTAGGGCATAATGAGACTGGTTCTATGAATTTGGAAAAACTGCAAACGAGACCCAAGTGATATTAGAAGAAACTGCTGGGGTGAAAAAGAAGCAGCACTGGGTGATGCTGACAGTAACATGACAATTGGAAGTAGACAGAGGGGGTAAGTCCCCTCTTCAGCCTTGCCGCCTCTCTCTATTGCCTCCTATTGGCAGAACTTCCCCTAGCTGGCAATAAGAAACATTTGCAGAGTCCCTGTTGTAACATCACAAAGCCAACTACAGAAAGTGGGTTTGAAATTGAGAAACAATAGCTTGACTGGAACAACATTTTAACTGAACTATATCTTGGTTTTGAGTATTAAGCTATCCTCCCACCTCAGCCTCCTGAGTAGCTGGGGCTACATGGGTGTGTCACCATGCCTAGCTACTTTTTGTATTTTTATAGAGATGGAGTTTCAATGGTCAGGCTGATCTTGAACTCCTGACCTCAAGTGATCCACCTGCCTCAGCCTCCCAAAGTGCTTGAATCATAGGTGTGAGTCACTGCCCCAGGCTCTTGAGTAATATTTTATTCTAGGTCAGATGCTTTGTCCCTCTTTTGCATTTGGTTTTATTTATTTATGCTATACTTCGAGTGTGTGGTTGCTACGTCCTTTATTTGAGTGACTAAGTCCAGACATTCTATTTGTCTGACATTGATGACAGACTCTTCTCCTGTGTCTTGATTCTATTTTCAAAAAGGGAAATTACTATCTTTACCCCAAACAACACAGCCACGAATTTCTCCTCCTCCTCTTCTATTCTTCCCCTCCTCCTTCTTCCTCCTTCTCCTGTCCTCTTTGCCCTCCTCCTTCTTCCCCCTTTTTCTTCTTTTTCTTTCTTCTCCTCTTCCCCTTATACTTCTCCTCTTGTTCCTCCTTGTTTTTTCTCTTCCTCCTCCTCCTTCTGCTTCTCAGTTTCTCTTCTTCACTCTCCTTCCCCAAACTCCTAATTTAATCCCTTGACCTCACTTTGTTTTTAGACTTTTTTCCTCTTTCACCTTCTCTTCTTTCTTCCTCATCATTCTAAATAAATTTTAAGTCAATTTTCTTCTTTACAAACTGAAAACCCATGTTTCCCATGTCAACATTTTATAAGCATAGTTTTGTTTGTAAAATCAATTTGTAAATTTTTAAAAGGGGTTTGATAGAATTAAGATAGTATTTTGGCCAGATCCAGGAATACTGAAATCCTGTCATTGACTACAAAAAATTTCTAAGGGAGAGACACATAAAGAAACAGGAAATAAATGTCAAAGAAAAAAATAGCATATCACAGCACTTGTATCCCAAATCCCCACAGGCTTGTCTTGTAAACTTGACTGGAGCAATGACCAAGGCTAAAAGAGCCTTACGGCATGTTTTTCTCCTCCTTAGCCCAACCCCAAGTCCTGGGTCTTACCACACTTTGGTCTGCAGGGACAGGGAACTGTCATGATGAGCATGCCTGCATGTAAATTTGAGGAGACGATGATGTCTACAAGACTTCCTACTGCTCCAGTCATATGGAAGGAGGCAATGGAATAGAAGGGCCATAGTTATGACCTCTGAACATATGTTGATCCTGCCCATCAGTAAACTTGGCCCAACTGGCATGACTCAAGAGAGACAGTGAAGCAGGGAGGGAAAGAGGAAGTAAAGGGTCATCTTGGATGAATCTCTTTCCCTAGAGCCCTGTGCTGCTTTGTGGAAGCAGGACTAATAGAACATCACAATTATATTAACTCTTCATGAGCCTTTGACTACATGGTTACGGATCCACACACAACACTTGCATCTTAATGATAAGAGTGGAGACTGGGAGAAATGGCTCCTCCAGGCCAAATACCACTGTGAGTGACACAAAACAGGACTCCGTTTTGAAGAACCTCATTCTCTCAAACACCTTTGTGGTCTGAAACTGCTTTTGGATGATGTGGATGTGTGCCTCCCTGTCACAGATGTTGTGAGTGTGAGTCCTTTTGTCGGCTGGCGGCAATGGGTGGATTGATTGGATGAGGGGTATCTTCAGTAACAGTTGGTACGGTTACCTAACTGCTGACATAAAGAAGCTTCACATAGGCTGCTCTAAAAGCCGCAGCATAGTTCTGGAGATGTCTTCTCAAATTTATTTTATTTCTGCCTAATTACTTTAGAGAACAAGTAATTTTAAGCAATAAAGGATAATGGAAAGGACATGGGTTTTGGTGCCAGAAAGAACTGAGTTCTTGCTGTGGCTTTGGCATATACAGCTCTGTGAACTGAGTGATTACATAACTGCTAGGAGCTCTATTTGCAGTTTCCTTAACTGTAAAACAATGGTCAACAATAATGTAGTCTAAAAACTAAAAACTACCAAGCCAAAAAAACAGTGGTGGTGATTTAAAAAACAAACTTTTTTTTTAAAATAGAGACGGGGTTTCACTATGTTGGTCAGGCTGATCCTGAACTTCTGACCTTGTGATCCACCCGCCTCAGCCTCCCAAAGAGCTGGGATTACAGGTGTTAGCCACTGCACCTGGCCTGGTGGTGAATTTTAAAAAAATTCACATAGCTGACAGCCTGTTGGAAAAACATCTGAGAATTTTCACCTGTAGCAACATCTGAGGCAAAAGTTTTATTGACCCTTTCTTAAATTTGGATTTTATGAAGAGGAATATCAGTTCACCATATATTTATGGCTACCGAGGCTTATATAAGACTTGCATTTATTTTTTAAAAAAAGAGACAGGGTCTCACTGTGTTGCCCAGGCTGGTCTGAAATTCCCGGGCTCAAGCAATCTTCCTGCCCCTGTCTCCCAAAGTGCTGGGGATTACAGGCATGAGCCACCACACCCAGCCTAAGACCTGCATTTTAATGAATGCAGAGTTGGTAGATATATTCTTTCCCTCTGTAAAATCCTAGGTAAGGATTCATGTGCCCATCTGATGTCTCAATTATTTTGGCCAATAATTAGAACATATTAATTAATCAAGCAAGAAATTTATTCTGGCAAGATCACCAAGAGTGATTTTTCTAAAGCCAGATGTTCTAGTGGGAGCCCTATGATAACACACCTGTTTGGAATATATTCACCACAAAGAAATAATCTTTAATTATTCCTATAATAGAGATATCCTGGACCTATTTCTGAGAAAAACTCTGGCTGTGCCTAAAGATTGGCCCACCTCAGTATAGGCATTGCTCAGGAGAGGAAAAGGGTCAGGCTTCTCCATTTCTATTGAGAAAATATCCCCTCATCCCCCAACTTATTCATCTCTATGTTTAGTTCTAAAATATTTGCCTTTACCACAGGCATCACATTAACCAACCTCAAACTATACTAAAAGGCTACAGCAACCAAAACAGCATGGTACTGGTACAAAGAGACACGTAGACCAATGGAACAGAATAGAGAACCCAGAAATAAATCTGCACACCTACAACCACTGGATCTTTGACAAAGGCTACAATGATAAGCAATGGGGAAAGGACTCCCTATTCAAAAAATGGTGCTGAGATAGCTGGCTAGCCATATGCACAAGATTGAAACTGGACCCCTAATTTTCACCATATATAAAAGTTAACTCAAGATGAATTAAAGACTGAAATGTAAGACCTAAAACTGTGAAAATCCTAGAAGAAAAGTTAGGAAATACCATTCTGGACATTGGCCTTAGCAAATAATTTATGACTAAGTCCCCAAAAGCAGTTATGACAAAACAAAAACTGACAAATGGGACCCAATTAAACTAAAGAGCTTCTGTACAGCAAAAGTAACTATCAACAGAACAAACAGGCAATCTATAGAATGGGAGAAAACATTCATAAACTATGCATCCAACAAGGGTCTAATATCCAGAATCTATAAGGAACTTGGGCAATTTGACAAGCAGAAACAAAATGACTCCATTAAAAAGTGGGCAAAGGACACAAACAGACACTTCTCAGAAGAAGACATACAAGTGGCCAACAAACATGAAAAAATGCTCAATATCACTAATCATCAGAGAAATGCAAATCAAAACCACACTGAGATAACATCTCATGCCAGCAAGAATAGCTACTATTAAAAAGTCAAAAAAATAACAGGTGTTGGCAAGGCTGCAGAGAAAAGGGAACATTTATACACTGTTGATGAAAATGTAAATTAGTTCAGCCACTGTGGAAAACAGTTTGGAGATTTTTCAAAGAACTCAAAACAGGACTACTGTTTGACTCTGCAATCTTATTACTGGGTATATACCCAAAAGAAAATAAGCAGTTCTACCAAAAAGTTACAGGCACCCATAGGTTCATTGCAGCACTATTCACAACAGCAAAGACATAGAATCAACTGAAGTGTCCATCATCAACAGTGGACTGGATGAAGAAAATGTGGTACATATACACTAGGAAACACTACACAGCCATAAGAAAGAACAAAATATTGTCCTTTGCAACAACATTGGTGCAGCCAGAGGTCATTATCTTAAGCAAATTAACACTGGAATGGAAAACCAAATACCACTTGTTTTCCCTTGTAAGTGATAGGTTAACATTGGGTACATATGGACAGGGAAAAATGGACCCTGGGGACCACTAGATGGGGGAGAGAGGGAGAGGAGCAAGGGTTGATGAACTAACTATTGGGTACTATGCTCACTACCTGGGTGATGGGATCATTTGTACCCCAAACCTCAGCGTCATTCAATATACTCATGTAACAAACCTGTACATCTACTCCCTGAATCTAAAATAGAAGTTGAGGCTGGGTGAGGTGGCTCACTCCTGTAATCCCAGCACTTTGAGAGGCTGAGGCAGGTGGATCACCTGAGGTCAGGAGTTCAAGACCAGCCTGGTCAACATAGTGAAACTCCATCTCTACTAAAAATACAAAAATTAGCTGGGCATGGTGGTGGGCACCTATAACCCCAGCTACTTGGGAGGCTGAGGCAGGAAAATTGCTTAAATCCAGGAGGAGGCAGAGGTTGCAGTGAGCCGAGATTGTGCCACTGCACTCCAGCCTGGGCTACAGAGTGAGACTCTGTCTAAAAAATAAAAATAAAAATAATTGGCCTTACCCTTTATAAGCAATACAGAAAACGTGTAGCCCAGGATCTTACCACAGATCATACCCTTGGCCTGTGTATTTTCTAACCTATACATATACTTTAGTTAAAAAGAATGATTCTTGGGCCGGGTGCAGTGGCTCACGCCTTTAATCCTGGCACCATGGGAGGCCGAGGTGGGTGGATCATAAGGTCAGGAGTTCGAGACCAGTCTAGCCAATATGGTGAAACACGGTCTCTACCAAAAATACAAAAAATTGGCTAGATGTGGTGGCATGTGTGTATAGTCCCAGCTGCTCAGGAGGCTGAGGCAGGAGAATTACTTGAACCCAGGAGGCAGAGATTGCAGTGAGCTGAGATTGCACCACTGCACTCCCACTCCAGCCTGGGTGGCAGAGTGAGACTCTGTCTCAAAAAAAAAAAAAAAAAAAAAAAGAATGATTCTTATGGAGGGTTGGTTGAAAAGAAATGTAGTCTATTTCTTCCTAAGGATAATTCAGGCCTTCCTTGATGTAATAATAATAATAAATAAAAGAGTTATGATATCAACCATGGGCACCAGAATTCTTCATAGGAAAAGAAATGTATTGTTTGAACAAATAACTTAATAGGGTCTTCAAATTTGGAAAATTGTCGGCCATATCTCATCAAATATTTTTTCTTCTGTTTTCCCTCCTTTTCTCCTTCAGGGAATCTAGTAACACATATATTAGGTGGTTTGAAGTTGTCCTGCACCTCACTGATGCTCTCTTTTTTTTTTGGAGATGGTGTCTCACTCTGTCACCCAGGCTGGAATGCAGTGCAACCTCCGCCTCCCAGGTTCACGTGATTCTCCTGCCTCAGCCTCCCAAATTGCTAGTATTACAGGTGCACACTACCACACGTGGCTAATTTAAAAAATATTTTTGGTAGAGACGATGTTTTACCATTTTGACCAGGTTGATCTCAAACTCCTGACCTCAAGTGATCCACTCACCTCAGCTTCCCAAAGCGCTGGGATTACAGGCATGAGCCACGACGTCCAGCTTTTTCATTTGTTTTATTACTTTTTTTTCCCTCTATGTCTCATCTTGGGTAGTTTCTATTGACATGTTTCAAGTGCACTACTTTTTTCTTCTGTAACGCCTAATCTGCTGTTAATTCCATTCAATGTAATTTGCATCTCAGATGTTATAGTTTTCATCCCTGGAAATAATTTGGGTCTTATAAAATTTGGGTCTTTTATAATTTAAGACTTATTGAATCCCTCTTTTTCCCTCTTCCTCTTTTTCACACACGTGAAATTGGGATCCTTGGTGGTTAAATAGCTTGCTGAAGGCCTCAGGCTGATGTGTGAATAGCATTCAGAGGCAGGCTGCAGGATTCCAAGGCTTGTGCTCTGTTGATTATTCTGTTCATTGTGGGTCATTTTGCTGTGCCTCTCTGAGTGCCTGATAATATTTGATCAAATGCAGATATTGTGAATTTTACTTTTCTGAGTGCTAGACATTTTTGTTTGCCTATAAATATACTGGGAAGCTGTTAAGTTACTTGGAAGCAGCTTGACCTCTTTGGGTCTTGGTTTTATGGTTTGTTAGATGGGTTCAGAGCAGTAGACAAAACATTAAACCAAGACCCAAAGTGGTGGAAATAATTAGGCTTAGGCTAAACAGTCTAAGGCTAATTATTCTCACTACTAAGGCAAGAATTTCCTGAGTTCCCTATCCAATGCCATGTGAATTAAGAGTTGTTCTAGCTTGGCTTATGGGAATAGGTACTGCTTCTAGCCCTATTTAAATTCTAGGCACTATTTCCCATGAATTCTTTCAAATGATTCTCCGGCCTCAGGTAGCTTCTTTATACACATGCAGTGATCCATTACTTATTAAATTATTGAGGGGGTCCTTCTGCACATCTCTGGATTTTTTACCCGATGCAGCTCTCATTTGTGTCTTGTGAACTTTAGCTGCCTTGGACTGTCTCCTCAACTTACATTTTTGATATCCTGTGTTTTCAATATCATTCAGATCTAAGTAATTTCTAATTTCCCTTGTGATATCCTCTTTTACCCAGGATGTTTTTAGAAGTATGTTGTTTAATTTCCAAATTTTGGGATGTTTGCCAGATGTCTTTTTGTTTTTATTTTCCAATATAATTCTGTGGTCAGGGAACATATTCTATATAATTTTATTTTATTTTCTCTTCTTTTCTTTTTCTTCTTCTTTTTTTCTTTTTACTTGGTGATTAGGAAGTATATAATTTTAACTTTTAAAAATTTATTGAGATTTACTTATTAAGACTTATTGTTTTATGGTTTAGCATATGATCTGTTTTGATGAATGCTCCATATGTACTTGAAAAAAATGTGTATTCCTAAGATGTTGAATGTAGTGTTCTGTAAATGTCTACTAGCTCAAGTTGGCTGGCAGTGTTGTATCTTTTACATCTTTACCTGATTTCCTGTTCTATCAATTGCTGAGAGAGAAGAGTTGAATTCTCTAATAATAATTATGAATTTTTAAAGTTTGTCTTTCAGTTATATTCATTTTCTCTTTTTATATTTTAAAGCTATATAATGAAATGTCCTCTTGATGAATTACCTCTCTTATCATTATGAACTGTCCTTCTTTATCCTTGGTAATATTTCTTGTTTTAAAATATATTTTGTCTGATATCATTATAGCCACTTCAGCTTTCTTTTGATTAGTTTTTATATGGCATATCTCTATTTTCCTTTTATATGTGACTGTGATAAGTTAAAGATACATTTTATAAACCCTAGAACAACCAATAAAAAGTATAGGAAAGATGTGTAGCAAATGATATAAAATTAGATATAATGGAAAATTTTAACAAATAATTGGAAATTATAAAAAGAATTAAGTTGAAATTATGGAAATAAAAAACCCAACAATAACAAATTAAAACACTAAGGGTTATTAATAGCAGATTAGACACAGCTGAAGAGAGAATTAGTCAACAAGAAGATAGGTCAGAAAAAAATATCTAAGACAAATTGAGAGTGACAAAAGTAAGAAAAATGAAAAAACAATTTTATTGTTAATGTCAAACTTTTAAACTGAATGTTTTACCTCCTATAGAGTAAGTTTCTAAAAGCTTTACTTTGACTTCATGAGTTAGATGAAAACATTGAGCTAGTATTAAAATTTAATCAACTGTTACTCTTTTTTCTTATACCAGCCATAATCTATAACTGATGTCCATCTTAATAAATAGTAAAAACAAAAAACCAACAAAACAAAAGCAAAACAAACAAATGAACAAAACCTTACCCTGTGCATTTGGAAACTAAAAAGACACTGTCAAACCTCAAAGGTTAAAGAGGAAATCTCAGTAGAAATTACAAAACATTTAGATCAGACAAAGGTAAAAATATTACATGTCAAGTCTTAGAAAATGAAGTTAAAGTGATGTTTAGAGGTAAATTTAGAGCATCAAATACATATATCAAAGTACATTATGCTGGAAGTTCTAATCAATACAATTAGGCAAGAAATACAAATTGAGACATATAAGAACAGAAAGTAAGAGACTGAATTGCTTTTACTTGTGGACAGTATAATAGTCTACATATCCAAGGGAGACCAGAAGAAAATGACTAGAATGAGAGAATTCAGCAACACTATTACATGGAAGACCAATGTACATAAAACGAGCTCCCGTTCACACTTACAACATTGTAAAGTACTGAGGAATAAATGTAGCAAGAAGAATACCAAACCTTTAAGGAACAAATTATAAAACGTATTATAGTCTATAAAAGATGATTCCAAATAAGTGAAAACATTTGCCCTACTTGTAAGTTTGAAGGCTCAGAATCACAAATATGCAAGTTTCATCCAAATAAACCTATAAATTTACTGCTACCTCAATCAACTTCTAATAGAGTTTCACTGACCTTGAAAAATGAATTCCCAAATTCACAAGAAAGAGCAAAGTACTCAGAATAACTAACATGTTTATGAGGAAGGATAGAATGGAGTGTTTATTTTACCAGTTATTTATTTATTTATTCTTTTTTTTTTTTTTTTTGAGGTGGAGTCTCATTCTGTTGCCCAGGCTGGAGTGCAATCGTGTGATCTCAGCTCATTGCAACCTCTGCCTCCTGGGTTCAAGCAATTCTCCTGCCTCAGCCTCCCAAGTAGCTGAGGTTACAGGTGCCTGCCACCACACCCAGCTGATTTTTGTATTTTTAGTAGATGGTTTTTTGCCATGTTGGCTAAGCTGGTCTTGAGCTCCTGACCTCAGGTGATCCGCCTGCCTCAGCCTCCCAAAGTGCTGGGATTACAGGTATGAGTCACTACACCCAGCCAAGGTTTATCATGAGGCCATAGTAATTAAGATAATGTAACAGTGCTTGTCATTACATGTCTAGTGTCCAGTGACAGACATATAGACCAATAGAAGACAGTTGAAAGCCCAGAAAAAGAAGCAGGCACATCTGTAGAGCTTGATATATGAAAGCACCAGTGATGAAGGGGAAAACAGTGGAAAATTAATTTCTACATAAAAATTATGAAGATAATGCATAAAAATTAATTCCAGGTTGATTAAAGTACTAAACTGTAAAAAACAAAACGTTAAAACTTTTAGAAAAAAATTAAGAAGTATTTCTTATAGTAGAGGTGAATGTCTTAAATAAGATTTTTAAAAAGCACAAATATAGATAAAATTGATTAAAATATAAGTTAAAATTCTGCTCAAAAAAGACATTACAAGCAAAATTAAAAGGCAAGCCACAACAAAGACTTTGGGGACCCCTTTGCAGATCTCTGGGAATCCTTGTCTCTGTCCAGCTCCCTTCTCTCTGGTGTTTTGTCCTGTAAATTCTGGCTGCCTGGGCTTCCCTGAACTCTCAATTCTGACCCCTCAATTTGTCTGCTGGGCTCTTTCTGGGTTCTCTCTCCTGTACTGGAACTTGGGGAACTCACCCAGTCAATAAGCCAGGCAATCCTAGAGAGCTATTTATTTTACTTCCCTCCTTCAGGGATCACTGTTCTGCACTACCTTTACCCACTGTTTTACATAATTTGTTGGTTTTCTAGTTATTAAAGTAGGAGAGTAAATCTGGTCCCTATCATTCCACCATGGTCAGAAGTGGAAATGGTCCTAATATAATTTTCATAAAGTTTGCAAACATATAAAACAATGCTATATATCAGAGATGTAGACCAATGGAGCCGAACAGAGGCCTCAGAAGTAACATCACACATCTACAACCATCTGATCTTTGATACACCTGACAAAAACAAGCAATTGGGAAAGGATTCCCTATTTAATAAATGGTGTTGCAAAAACTGGCTAGCCATATGCAGAAAGCTGAAACTGGACCCCTTCCTTACACCTTATGCAAAAATTAACTCCAGATGGATTAAAGATTTAAACATAAGACCTAACACAATAAAAACCCTAGAAGAAAACCTAGGCAATTAGGCAAGGGCTTCATGACTAAAAGACCAAAAGCAATGGCAACAAAAGCCAAAATAGACAAATGGGATCTAATTAAACTTAAAAGCTTCTGCATGGCAAAAGAAACTGTCGTTAGAGTGAACCAGCAACCAACAGAATGGGAAAAAATTTTTGCAATTTACCCATCTGACAAAGGGCTAATATCCAGAATCTACAAAGAACTTAAACAAATTTACAAGAAACAAACAAACAAACCCATCAAAAAATGGGCGAAGGCTGTAAACAGACATTTCTCAAAAGAAGACATTTATGCAGCCAACAAACATGAAAAAAAGCTCATCATCACTGGTCACTAGAGAAATGCAAATCAAAACCACATTGAGATACCATCTCATGCAAGTTAGAATGGCAATCCTTAAAAAATCTGGAGACAACAGATGCTGGAGAGGATGTGGAGAAATAGGAAGGGTTTTACACTGTTGGTGCAAGTGTGAATTAGTTCAACCATTGTGGAAGACAGTGTGGAGATTCCTCAAGGATCTAGAAATAGAAATACCTTTTGACCGAGCAATCCCATTACTGGGTATATACCCAAAGGGTTATAAATCATTCTATTATGTTCATTGCGGCACTGTTTACAATAGCAAAGACTTGGAACCAACCCAAATGCCCATCAATAATAGACTGGATAAAGAAAATGTGGCACATATACACTATGGAATACTATGCAGCCATAAAAAGGATGAATTCACGCCCTTTGCAGGGACATGGATGAAGCTGCAAACCATCATTTCCCTCAGTTTCCCCTGGCTCTTGAAGGACCCTGAGTCACAGATTCTACTCTATGCAATTCATTCTCATCCTCCTCTTCACACCAGTTCGTGTCTGCCTACAAAACACTACCTAATAGCTGCTTTTTCTAGGAAGTCTTCCTTGATTATTGATTCAATAATCATATGCTATTGTTTTGCCACATGGGCAAGGCATCTGGAAATGGGAGAAACAGCCGCAGACCTCTGGTGGAGAGAAAGAAGAGCTGAGATAGCACCACAGTGACAGGTAATCTGTGCTAGAAGAGGTAAACATGGGGGTTTGGGGAGCACTGGGGGATAGCCCAGAATCTAGATTTGAGGGTGGTGTCAAGGAAACATCCCTGGGCTATGTGAGATCTGTGATGAATTGTGAAGGATGATCAGTCAGTTGCCAAGCAGAGGAGGTGGTGAAGGAAGAAGAGGCTCTAGGCTGAAGGTGGAGAGGTAGGAGAGATCATGGTTCTTTGAAGGCTCCATGTGGCCAGGTGTTGGCTGAGGATCAAGTGGTGGATGGGGCAGGTCATGGAGGCATTGCTGCTCAAGGATAGGCAGGATTCTATTGGCCCCTGAGAGGCTCCTTTGGCCAGGGTTGGGATGTACTGGGAGGAGCGAGCGCAGGCTAAGGCGGCCCTCCAGGTAGCCAGGAGAGTCATCTTGGAGAGGTGGTGAGAGCCTGACCCAGGGCAAGGGACAGGGGAGAGGTGGATAGGACATCGGGAAGAGAAGGTCAGCAGAACTGAGCGATCAATTGGAGGTAGTAAGTTAGGGAGAGAAGGGAGGCCTGGTGACTCCTGGGTATTGATTAGGCAACAGAGTGGATGACAGTGCCACTGATCAAAATGGGTCATGCAGGAAGGCAGTTCCATCGTCCTGTTGGGTTCAAGGTACCTGCCAGACCCCTTGAGGAGATGTTCACTGGGCAATGGATATCTAGGTCTAGACCTCAGGAGGGTCCTGTGGATCAGAAAGCTGAATTTGGGAGAGATCAGCACCCAGAAGATAGGTGCAACCGCAGAAGATGACATCCTCAGGGAAAGAATAAAAGCAAGAAAAAGAGAGGGCACACAGGAACCCTCGGGAACGCCGACATGCAAAGTGGAGATGATGGAGAAGATCCAGACAGAGAAGGACAATCACGGTGTGAGAAAGGCTCCAGGAAGACAGGCCAACTCTGCAGAGGAGGCAAGCCATGTCATCGAACAACATTTGCAGAAATTACAGCGGAGGTCATCGGTGGCCTCTGCAAACACAGCTCCAGAGGAATGAAGGGGGCAGAGGCCAGACCACCGAGGATTGTAGCGTGGACGGAGGTGCAAGGAACTGGTGAAGAAAGGAGAAAAAGAGCCAGGCCACACATTTCTGTGAGAACTGGCGATGACAAGAGTTGGCCACTCGCTCCCCAAGCTGAGTGGTAAGGGGAAGGATGGAGGTCTGGCCACAGCTAGAGCAGTGGTAGCCTCAAGGGAGAGTGGTGTGTTGGAGGAAGGGAGATGTGGGCATAGCTACCTGCTGGAGAAAGGGCGGCATGGAAGGCATAGAAGGAACCGCCAATTGGCGCTCTGTCTTGAGGAGGAACGGAGTTCAGAAGGCTTTGAAGGGATAGAGATAAACCTTCCTGGAAACTGAAGGGCACTCAGGAAGGGTTTGGATATGGATGTGTGAATGGGAGTGGGAGGGATAAGGAGAGGCAAGACATGAGGCATTCCTGTGTGCAGACCTCCGCCTCCTCTGGAGTAGGAGGTCAGAGCAGCTGATGACAGCATTGGGGGAGGGGAGGCACAATGGGCACCTTGCAGAGCACTCTGAAACATGGACAGAGCCACTGTGGGGAGAGAGCTGACCGTGAGCACGCAGGTGACACACTGCTGTGGGTGGAGTCTCTGCTGGGTGCTGGAGACAGTGATGTTGCTGTGGTCACCACCCTGTGGCTGAAGGACCTTTCAGCACCCAGGTGCAGGGGTGGTGTGGGTGGATGTCTGGCCTGCTCCAGGGCTGCAGTGGTGCTGGCTGGGTGTGGCAGAAGAACAAGGATGAAGATATTATATTTGCAAGTGAGTGGTGTGTTGAGAGGATTCACCTTGGGGGCTGAAAGCAAAGCCAGGAAAGGGCTGATGAAGAGAGAGAAATCGGAGGGGCCGGGAGCTGGGAGTCTTTATGAAGCAGACAGCAGGTGGAATTCAGGCATGAGGGTGGGAAGGTTGGAAGGATGGCAGCGCAGGACCAGAGGATGACTGACTGGAGGCTGAGCTCGGTGATGCCAAGAGGCAATTTTTGTGGAATGAAACACAAACAGACACAATTATTCAAAATAAACAATGACATTCATCTCCAGTTCAACTAAGCCTATAATTTGATACCTGGCTGCAGGATAGGGTAACCGCAGGCAGGGATTCAACTCTATTGACCCTGTGACCTAGTTGACATCGGGTCATACTGACAGCTAATTAGCTGTGCTGCCTAATTAGAGGAAGTTTGTCATCTCGGCACTGTATACAATAGCAAGGCTTGGAACCAACCCAAATGTCCATCAGTGATAGATTGGATAAAGAATATGTGGCACATATACATCATGGAATACTATGTAGCTGTAAAAAGGATGAGTTCACGTCCTTTGCAGGGACATGGATGAAGCTGGAAACTGTCATCCATTCTTAGCAAACTGACACAAGAACAGAAAACCAAACACCACATGTTCTCACTCGTAAGTGGGTGTTGTACAATGAGAACACATGGACACAGGGAGGGGAACATCACACACCAGGGGATAGGGGAGGGATAGGATGGGGTGGGGGGACAGGGGAGGGGTAATATTAGGAGGAATACCTAATATAGATGATTGGGGGATCAATGCAGCAAACCGCCATGGCATGTGTATACCTATGTAATAATCCTGCATGAGCTGCACATGTACCCCAGAACTTAAGGTATAATTTAAAAAATTGCTGTATATCTTTATATCTACATAGATATACATAATTTATTAAAAATATGAAGTAATAGCTAAAAATGGTGTATAGGAGAGAGAAACACCAAATTTGGGAGAGTATTTACTTGGAGGGAGAGATAGGAGAGAACTACCCTGAAATCAAACTAAAAGTAAGAGTGGCAGGATTTTAGAATTCTTTGAAAAATCAGTAGTAGGTACATGGCTGTCCTTGATGCTATTTTATGTACTTTTTGTATGCAAGAAATATTTTATAATAAAAGTGTAAAAGTATTAAAAAGAAGTCTAAAGAATATTAGTCAAAGGAGCATCCTAGAAAAATCGAGAGGTAAAATAGAGTAATTCTTTCTGCAAGCTACCTAAGTAAGAAGGCACTGTGTACAGGGGACAAAAAAGTAACCACAGAGACATAGCATCTCCATCCCTCACCTCGGGGTCTCTGGAAGGCCTGTGATTTCCCTGCTGGGGCTTTCCTATGGGTATTTCCTACTCTTGGACAGACTTTTCTTTGATGAAACGCTTCAAACCCCAGCTTCCACAAACACCACCAGTATCGCTATGATGCTGTGTGGTCATCTGTCCGTCCACCTGTGGGTCACTACCCCCTCATTCTTGAAGGTTTGAGCTCTTAGGTCACTGTCCCTCTCTCTGTCATCCGCAGAGATGATCTTCTTTGACCCTGGCCTCTTTCCTTGCACTTCTTTCCTCCAATGACTGTCTCTTGCTTGGATATTGCAGTACTCTCCTGACTGGTCCCCCTTCTCTGGCATCATTCCCTACCTCATCAATTCTTAACAGTAGCCAGCCAGAGACATCCTTTTAAAACACTGAGTCATGTTCCTTCTCTTCTCCAAGTCCCCAAGTGACTCCCACTCAGCGGAAAAGCCAAGCTACCCTCATTGCCTTCAAAGCACTACATTATTTGGCTCCTGGTACCTCCTCTCCTGCTGCCTTCCTGCTCATCACTCTGGGTTCCTGGATGCTCCTGGAACCTGCTAGGCATGCTCCTGCCTAATTTGTACCTACTGCTCCCTCTGCCTAGACCTTTTCACTCTAGATATCTCTATGGCTTGTTTCTTCTCTCACCTCCTGATATGGTTTGGCTGTGTCCTCACCCAAATCTTATCTTGAATTGTAGTACCCATAATCCCCAAGTGTTGTAGGAGGGAACAGGTGGGAGGTAATTTAACCATGGGGGTGGTTACCCTCATGCTGTTCTCCTGGTAGTGAGTGAGTTCTCATGAGATTTGATGGTTTTATAAGGGGCTTTCCCCTGTTTTGCTTGGCACTCTTCTCCTTCCTGCTGTCATGTGAAGAAGGACATGTTTGCTTCCCCTTCCACCCTGATTGTAAGCTTCCTGAGGCCTCCCAAGCCATGCTGAACTGTGAGTCAATTAAACCTTTTTTTATTTTTTAAATAAATTACCCAGTCTCAGGTATGTCTTTATTAGGAGTGTGAGAATGAACTAATTTACCTCCTTTAGGTCTTTGCTCCTCAATTGTCACATTTGTCGTGAGGTCTTCCTCGACTACTTTATTTAAAACTGCTCTCCCCATACACAATGCTTCCTATCTCTCTTTCAGCTTATTTTTTTTCTCTAGTATGTACCACCCTCTAATATGCTATGTAATTAATTTCTTTATTTTGTTTATAGCCTGTCTCCCTTCACTGGAATGTAATCTCCATTAGGACAGAGGTTTTCATATGTTTTATTGCTTTAATACATGTGCCTGGAACAGTGCTTCGCACAGAGAAGATTGTTGGGGGAAATAGCAATGGAGGAAGGGTTTACAGTGAGCCTACATAAACTGGTTAGAAGTAATGTATTAAAGAAATCAGGAACAATAAGCTGTGGAAGGCAGCAGGAGGCCTCTGGGGAGGAAGGCCTCTCTATGCCAGCATGTTCCCATGTACAGTGACCCAAGCTCTGACATTTTAAAAATGATGCTCAAGGAGGTAACACTCCTTTGAAGGGCTGGAATGTAGCCAGACATGTACGCTCCTTGTTAAGTCTTTTCCCACCAGCTGCAGATAGAGAATTACCTGCTTTTAGCTCTTAGAAAACTCACATAAACTGCCACTGCTATTAATCTTATGTTTGATGCACAGCTTTCCTTTCACCGGTTCACCCCACCATCTGCACTATAGATCAAAGTGATTGTATTTAATAAATATTGCAGAAAACCAGAGCTCAGGGCCTTTGCAGCCTCCATTTTGCAATAGCCCCCTGGCCCCACTTTATGCACTCTTAACCCATCTTTGTCTCATTGCTTGGTCAACACTGAACTCAGGGTACCCATGGGTAGTGTGTGAGGCTGGCACCCTATAAAGATGCAATTAAATACTTGCAGAAAGCCTTGGGCTTGCAAGAGGCTGTTCCATTGTTCCCCTCCGCTTTTCAACCATCTGTAGCTGCCTCCCTTGAAGCATCTTCCAGTTCCCATGGCCACTGCCCACACATGATTTCTGCCAGCATCTAAGCTGTTCTTGTGTTCTGGGGTGCTGGAACAATAGCTCACTTCCATGCTGGACTCCAGGTTGGGGTCAACAATAAGCATTTCTTTCCATAGCACAGGAGTATGTCATCTCCTGGATCTTCCTTTTTTCCTGGCTGTATAGCTGAAATGCATTCCAGAGAGTGAAATAAGATTAGTAATTACATTGGTTAAGCAGGCTAAATATCTGTAACAAGCAGATCCAAACTAATTATGGTTGAAACATAACAGAAGCTCACTTAGACCTCTAGTCTAAGTAGGTGTTCATGTCTGCAGATGGCTCTCCTCCATATGGTGACTCAGGGATCCAGTTTGATAGCAGCTTTGCCATCTTCAGCATGTGACTTCCACATTTGTCCAGCTGTCATCATTCAGGTTGGCACATAACTGCAAAGGAGGCTGAGGAGAATGGATTTTGGTGGACAAGTAGTTGCCTCCACAGGGTAATAATATTTATCATTTTCATCATTATGGTCTTAGTAGGAGGCATATATCTCAGTTGATAAACTCATGTATGCAAGAAATGTAACTTTGTGTTTTCTAAAATCTAACTTCTGTTTTCAGTCTCAGCCTGTTAAAGATGGCAGAATTTTAATTTTAGTCACTTTAAACATCCCTGTTCCCCTCTTTTCCTGGGGAGGGAGTTTAAGAGTAGGGTAGGGAGAAGTGCATAGTTCCTGATGTCATCTGCTTACACCAGTACCCATAGAGATGGCCATCATCTGGAGTAGGCTTTGAGCATCAGGATGCTGAAGAAGCATCCCTACATCCCAGCTGCATGGCTCTTCCAGGCCTGGAGTGGCTCTCTATGACTTCTCTGTCTGTCTTGTGGATACAGGAATCATTAGGTTGCTCTCATGCCATGACAACAACTCTTCAAGGCTCTGTGAGGCTCCATTTGGCAAGGCATCCCATGCAACTATTCTTACCTGGGCTATTGCTTTTCTTGGAGCTCAGCCCAGCTCTTGGATCCCACAACTCCATCTGGGGATTCTATTGCCTTCCCGGGGCTCAAATTTGGAGCAGGGAACAAGGTTGCTCTCTTTGGGACTCATCGGCATTTTTGTAACCTGGCCTTTTTCTTTCTCTTTTTCATCTCTCCAGGATGGAGATTTTTTCCTAGTATGACGAGGAGGGTAATTCTTGCTCTGGCTCACTTCTTATCTAGGCTGTGAATTCTTTCTTTTTCTCTAAGGGCCTGGGTTTTGGAAACTTAAAACTGAAAGGAGAGACCCCTTCCCTCTGCATTTGGCTGTCACATTCTCTTCACTGAGTAGAGAATAACCTGGTGGCTAGTGAGACGAAGGACCGAGGGGCATCGCATGGGGGAGGAAATGGCTTTTATTATCAATGGTCTCCCATCAAAAATGGGAGAATTGTGAAACATTTAAAAACCACAATTTTACCATTTGATAACACTAATGACAACAACAACAATGATGATGTAATTTACATCTATTGAGCATTTAGTGCATGCCAGATCCTCTCCTAAGTGCTCTCTACATACAGCATCTTTATTAATTGTCACAACAAATCTATATGTATTTAATATTAGTCTTATTTTCTATCAGAGCAGTCCAAGTTCAGCAAGGTAAAGGGATGTTCGTGTGTCAGGGTCTCACAGTTTGCAAACAATGGATCTGGGCCTCAGAGGCTAGCCTGCACCTAAAGTCTAGGCTCAACCACTGCAGCTCCTGGCCTCTTGGCAATATCCCTGGAGCCTCAGGACACCAAATGGGGAATCATTCTATTCTTTCATACCCTTATCAGGCAGGAGTGGGGCTGGCCTTCCTGATTCCCTGCCCAACGGAGGTGGGTTGTCCCTAGGGTGCTCCCACTGCCAGCCTCTTCCTCAGAACCTGGTTGCCCTCTCTGTTTCTGCTGTGGCTTATCTCATCTCCCTGCAGGTTTCCAACCTCTCTCTCTCTCTTTCCTGGTTGGACTTTACAAATAAAATAAAAATTTAGCTAAGAGCTCATACCACAAAAAGGGAAGAAGTGGTAAGTACAGGCAGCAAACAGGGCCCAAGAGTTAACATCCTGTTCCCACTGGGTACATGGGTTTTGCAAAGAGGGTGGGCCGAGGCTCCTGGGTCTGTGTTCTTGGGCCCTCCAGGTGGCCCCTCCTGACCATCTGGCTCATGCTGAGGCTGGACCTCCCAGGCTGTCCCCCAGATAGGCAAAGCCTTTTCCAGGTAGAATGTCTGTGACTTCAGAAAGACTTCAAACAATCTCTATTATCAGAGGACTATTCCTTTGGATTAAGAAGCTCCAAATACCAGATAGGCTCACTCTAAAAATTCAGGTATCAGACATTTTCACCTTAGTATAGCTAGGCTGAATCATCTGGCTTGGAGCAAGGCTCCCAGGGGACAGTCGTGTTGGTGGGCAGTGGGAAGGGAGGGGAACTTTGGAACATGATACAGGTGGGTTGGTGCAGGGGGCTGTGGGAGGGTACACAGCTGCATGTCTCTGCAGGTGAAGACTCCATCAACACCTTGGGCCTGATCCTTGGCGTGGGGCTGTCACTGCTGCTCGTGTCCATCCTCGGCTACAGCCTAGCCAAGTGGTACCAGCGTGGGTACTGCTGGGAGGGTGAGTGTGCACTGGGCCCTGTTGCCCCAGCTCTTCCTCTCTCATAGCAGTTGGCAATGCCTGGAAGGGCTGCAAACTCCTTAGCATGGTGGGATGCAAAAGTATTTCCTGTGGTGGTTGCAGTGGTTGAAGACTTGAGTGGGTGGCTGAGCAGTTGAGGTGGTGAGGTGAGGCAATGGTGCCTTTATCGAGGGAATGGGGGCTTCTCTCACCCCAGCAAGCAGCCAGCTTCCTCCTCTCTCAGAGCCCATAGGAGGCCATGCCAGGGACCTCTGTGGGCTAGATAAGAGAGCAATGGGCTAGACAGGCCATGCTCCAAGTGATCTCAGTCTGGCTCCATGTGTATCTCTGCCCCTGACTATGGGTCTTGGGACTCTCTCCTAAGCTTGTGGAGGTGTCGGCTTCACTGGGAGTCTCCTGGAATTTGCTGTGATGTTCTCAACTCTGAGACATGGCTGCACTTTTCACAGGACTCTGGGAAAGCTGCAAGGGAAGGGTGTGCTGGAATGCCAAGGGACAGAGACTATTTCACAGATCTGCAGTTAACTTTAACAGAGTCCATGGATGTTTGTTGAGCACCTACTCTGTGCCAATACACTTTTGCCTAATGTGATTTTCTTTAAAATTCCAAGTGAGAAATATGTTATTATAGCCTTCATTTTTATAGATGGGACATGAGGCTGAAGTCGTGGGGTTAGAATGAGGTAGAGTCTAAATTGAAGCCCAGGTCTGGTTCTATTGGGGTCCAGCCTAGGACTCCCTTCATCCTAGGGTAATCAAGACCCTAGCGCTGAAGCAGGCTGGGATGCTCCCACACCATCCTGAGGCTCAGCCCAGCCACCCTCCTCCTCCAGACAGGGGAGGGGGCACCAGACATTCTTGGAAGGGTGATGGACTGCTTTCCCTGGAAGTGTTAACCCTCTCTTTTTGAATTGTCTTCTTAGGGCCTAATTTTGTCTTCAACTTATATCAAATCAGGTGAGTAAATCCAGGGAAGATCTGGGTGAGGTGGGCATTGGGGGTAGAAAAAGAATCAAAGATAGAATAAGAACTGACTGCTTCCTTTTCCTGTCTTCTGTTCATGACCCTAAGAAAATAAAAGAGGGCAGGAGAATCAATTTAGAAAAGTCTCATGAATAAAAACTTGAATGTAGGACTATGTGAAACCCTGATGACAATGATCTTTTTAATATTCACCCTTAGGCAGGGACGATTCATTCATCCATCCATCCATCCATCCATCCATCCATCCATCCATCCATCTCTCCCCCAAGCAGGCAGAGCCAGCCTTCCTTCCTCCCTCCCTCCCTTCCTCCCTTCCTTCCTGCCTTTTCCTTCCATTCTGCCTTTTCCTCCCTCCCTCCCTCCTTTCCTCCCTTCCTTTTTTCCATCTATCCATCCATTCATTCATCTGTCAATCGTCCATCATTGATCATTCCTTCGTTTCTTTCATCCATCCATGCATCCATCCATCTTTCCTTTTTTCCACCTTCCATCATTTCTTCAGAAAGATTCTATCATAACCACCACTACTGTGGTATGTTTCTAAGAGTACAAAGATGACTGGGCATAGTCTCTGTCTTCAAGCATTTCATGTCTATGCTGGAGACAGGTCTGATTACAAATAATGTAATCTCAGGCACAAGAAGGTATCAAAAAGAGACACATATGAGAAAGTCAGGGATTTAGGGAGTGCGAGCTGGAAGTTCTCTTGGCGTTGGTCATCTCATCTACTTGCCATAGGCAGGGCTGCATCTTCTTTGTCCCTGAGAGATGATTATGGTAGGTGGCCCACTTCCTTTTCTGGAAGACAAGTCAGTGAGTTGGTGCCCTGGAGTCAAAGGAGATGGGGTCCAAGGGAGAGGCTAGGTTGTCAGCTCCAGTAGCCTGATTGGATCATCTTTCTCAGGAACCCGAAGGATCTGGAGATAGGTCCACCCTTCACCATCAGTGGTCACATCAGCAGCCCAGATGGTGGCTACGTGAAGTTCTCCAACAGGCTAGTCTGATGCAGGGGCAGCAGCTTATGGAGCCCTGGAGAGGTGAGTTGGAGGTAGGGGAGCTCCCGTGTCAGCCTGATGTCCAAGTAAGGTCCTAAGAGGGTCCAGGCACCCACGCCTTGCACCAAGGACCACTCGGAACTCAAAGAGATTATCTGGTCCATCCCCTGTCTTCTGGTGCTCATCTCAGGCTTGCGGTCATGTTTTCCCCCACCCGCTTCCGGCACTGGGCCGGCCCTGTTTTCTCCTGGTCCACCCAATCCATGCTCGGCCTTTCCTTCCTGGGAAGATTCTGTTCATATTCAAGGTGGAAGCTTCCAGAGCACAGCTTTTAAAATCTCAATTCTTGCTCTAAGATGAAGTTTCCAGATGACCAGTCTCTCCAAGAAGCATCACTCTAGCACTTCAGTTCTGAGCTTTCTGAGCCCAAGAGCTGCCCCTTCTTCATGGCCCACTAACCCTTTGGCCACACTTCCCCTCGCCTGCCTTCCAGCTCCTCCCTTCCTCACATCTCAGTTGCTTTTTCCCATCCAAACCTTTTCTCCCTGCAGCAGTTCCTGCCCCTTCCAGGCTCCTCTGGGCTGCCCTCATCCCCTTGGATCTTCAAGACCTGGCCTGGCCCCTCCCTGTGGAGGATGAGGGGGTCTCCTCTGGATACACACCAGTCTGCAGCAGGGGAGTCCTGGAGAGTCAGGCATCTAGGGATGGAGTCTGGCTGGGCAGCAGTGGCTTTCCCACAGAACTAAAAGAGGCGGACATTCCTCAGGAGGGAGCTGGGCTCTGGGAAGCTCCTGTAGGAGGGGTCGCAGAAGTCCTGGAGAACCAGCCCTGCCCAGTGCAGTCCAGGGTGGGCGAGGCCTCCAGACACCAGCGGGGAGCTTCTTTATGGGGTGTCTCCAGTTACCTCCCGTTGTAGGGTAGACCAGGGCCGGAAAGCTAGTCATAGATTTAACAGGCAAAGTTACGTGGAAACAGGTGATTCCAGACATGGTTTTAACCTTCCCACCTGAGGCCAGCTTCCCGGAAGCCGAGCTGGGCCTTGACTCTGCCCTGCCCCGCTGTCTACTTGGTTCGGGCACTTTCAACCCTCCCCCTGCCCCGTCCCCCATCTGGGCCTGTCTCTCACTGCTGAAAGCCTCAGTGCCTCCCAAACATGGCCAGCTCCCAGTTCTGACGTGCAGTGCTGAGAACAGTCTAGAAACATGTTCTTGTCGCCTCAGCTCCTGGGACGGGGTGGGCACAGAGGAGTGGGTGAGCGCTATTTCACAGTGTTCTGCATTTCTTATGCAAAGGCTGCCCTGTGGCAAAAGTGGGCCGGAAATGGTGGGAGTAGGAAGAGGAACCCAGGCGAGGCTGAACAAACCAGATAACATACCAGGGAAACCAGGAATCCACTGCAGTTTGGTGGACAGCAGGGCAGTTCACCTCAAGAGTCATCACTCCTTCCTCTGGTCTGTGCCCTGCTGGACAGGAGGCAAAGCGTGCACAAGGATATCAGCTCAGAAGGTGCTTAGTGCAGAGTTGTTCAATCCAGAGAGGCAGAGTCCTCAGGGCTGCTGTGGATGGAGTAGGGCAAGAGAAGGGGCCCAGTCACTGCTGAAACCCACAGTTAGAACAGCCAGCAGCCAGCCCCTCTGCTAGCAGTCCAGCAACAGATGCAGGAGGGGGAGGAGGGAAGCTGTGTGATTCTTCTTCCTAGCCTCCCTTTCCTGAAGCCTCGTTTCTTTCTTGTTTTGGGTTCTTGCAGATTGTAGAAGAAGGAAGGCGAGGAGCCTTACCAGCCCTTACCCTATTTTCTGCCAGGGTCTGGGGGCCGTTGTCTCAGCATAGCCAGGCTTTGACTTAATTTCCAAGTCTCTGGATTTGGAGGTCTTCAACCGAGTCTTCTGCCCCTGAGTAAGTGGGAATGGGGAAGGCCCCTTCATGGTTGTGGGACCCCCTCCCTTCTTTGAAGGTCTCTTGGAGTAGCAGGGAGGGGAGATGGGTTGACTTTGGCTTCCTTCCGTGGATTTCATTTCTGAGGACTGGGGCCCCTTTCCTAGCCCCTGGAGTATCTGGCCCCAGTAAAACTTTCTTTCTTTTTCTTTTCTTTCCTTTTTGTTTTTCTTTTTTTGAGATGGAGTCTCACCCTGTTGCCCAGGCTGGAATGCAGTGGCGGGATCTCGGCTCACTGCAACCTCCACCTCCCGAGTTCAAGGGATCCTCCTCCCTCAGCCTCCCAAGTAGCTGGGATTACACGCCTCCATGCCTGGCTAACTTTTACAGTTTTAGTAGAGATGGGGTTTCACCATGTTGGCCAGGCTGGTTCCGAACTCCTAACCTTAAGTGATCCACCCACCTCGGCTTCCTAAAGTGCTGGGTGTGATTTGCTGGGTGTAAAGTGCTGGGTGTGAGTTGCTGCACCTGGCTCGGCCCCAATAAAACTCTCAACCGTACCCTGCTTAGCAGGGATCCCGGGTCTGCAGTCCGTGCCCAGCCACCCTAGGCCCCTGGAAGTGCTCAGAACTCAGCAGCCTTGGAGAAACTTGAAAGGGAGGATGGTTCCCAGGACCCAGGTGGCCTTGGTCCCAGGTCTGTGGCTTCAGGTGAGGAGACAGGGACAGCTGCCTGGGGCTGGGAGCACGGAGGGTATTTCCCATCCCTGGGAGCAGAACTGATACCGGGCAACTTCCTCTTTTAGGGCCCTCTGACGCACCCTCTGTCCCCTCAGCCTCCCCCTCTTTTCCTTACTTCCGCAGGCCACTGGCGAGCACAGCTTTCTTCACCCATGGGGCCCGGGCCCCACCCCTGGACTCTGCGTGTTTCTGTTGATGGTTCTGAAGTGCAGATTCCAGTTTGTTTAGAAATGATTCGGAGCAGATGCCTGGAAATCCAGCCACAGGTTTTGTTGGGCCGGGCACTGGCTGGGCATCCAGACCATGGCTGTGCCAGGGCCTCTCCCAGAACCTCCCCACTGCCTTTTTATGGTTCTTCTTTCCACTGGCCCTAAGAGCCCAGAGGCAGTCACGAGGGCCGGGAGCCCAAGGGCCCCATCCTCAGCTCTGGGCTTCCCACTGACCCTCTCCTCTTTTTTCCTTTTATCTTTTTATACCTTCGTTGACCTCCAAATCACCAAATTCTGCTTATTCTTAATACCAGCTCAAATTTCCCTTCTTCAGGGAGCCTCTGTAAGACTCATGGATGTTGCTCTCTGCTGATTTTAAATACAGATAATCTCAGGCTCCCATAACTTTATTATTGATTATTTCTTTGCATTTATTTATTCATGCTGCTTCCATTATATGCCAGGAACTATGCTACGCACTGTGGGGGCATCCAGTCTCCCGGAAATTAACCTTGCTTTCTCCTATTTGACGGGAATTTCTTGTAGGCGGAATCAGGTTTTAAACCTCTTCTGAGTTCTCCACGGTACTTTGCATGGCTCTGGCCATAGCCAGGAACTTCTCAGGAAATTGTGTTGAAATCAATCTCTCTTCAGAACATGTTGGGCATTGCTTCATCCCTGGTGCAATCCTAGGTGCTCTGAAAACCAAAAGTTTTGATCTCTTTGCATCCTTGACTACATTCAACCCTGTGCTCATGATCACTTACATTTCTGAGACAGAGCACACAGATGGCGGTTTTTCTATATTAAAGTATAACCTAAGGAATGATCAAAGCCACGATGAGGCTGGCAGGTGAAGAGGGAGCTTTTCTCTCCTGTAGGTTCTTCTTCAAGTCTTAATGGTCTTGTCCCATGCCAGTGGCATTGGAGGGGGCCTGGTGCCAGGAGTCAGGAGGGCCACAGTCTATAGGGCCCCACTCTCTGCACCAGGGGTCTGAGAAACCCAAAGCAGGAGCAGATGGGAGGATCATTATTATATTTTTTAAAACTGCTTAGTGATCAAAAACCATCTAGAAGCTGTGATATTTAAACAGATCTGGTACAAAACAGGAAGCTAGTGGCCTGGCCAATTCTCACACTTGGAGACCAGAAGTGAAAATGCTCTGCCTGCCCAGAGTAGCAGCAGGCCAGCAAAACAACAGGTGGGGCCGGGCGTGGTGGCTCATGCCTATAATCCTAGTGCTTTGGGAGGTTGAGGTGGGCAGATCACTTGAGGTCAGGAGTTCAAGACTAGCCTGGCCAACATGGTGAAACCCCTGCCTCTGCTAAAAATACAAAAATTAGCCAAGTGTGGTGGCTCCTGCCTGCGGTCCCAGCTACTCGGGAGGCTGAGGCAAGGGAATTACTTGAACCCAGGAGGCAGAGGTTGCAGTGAGCCAAGATCGCACCACTACACTCCAGCCTGGGTGACAGAGTGAGACTCAAAAAAACAAAAAAAAAAAAACCAGATTGGGCTGTGCTGGAGGTGGGTTTTTCCCTGCAGAGCTATGGGTCTGGTCACCTCCTCCCCAGTCAGGAGGATGAGGTTTCTCATGATAAGCAGGGAACCACTGTGGGAGTGATGGTGGGCCATATAAGAAGTCACATCTATTCTAGTCCCAGTTCCTCCCCTTGTAACTGGTGAGTGCAAGCTCTCTGAGCCCCTGGTGCTGTGTTTGTATAAGGCTGCCATTGGTCCTGAGGACCCTGAGGTCCCTTCCAGCTGAGAGGCTATTTCAGAGCTCAGGTAACTCTGAATAATCCTTTGTCAGCACTTCTAGCCTCAGTCCTAGCTGGCAGCTACCCTGACATTCTTGGTCCCCAAGAACATACTTCTCCCTCCAGGTGGTTTCTAAACAGTTCCACAGTGCTGGGGGTGGAGGAAGTAGAAGAGGATGCGGGTGGAGACATCCATGTGGTGTGTGCGTGCGTGTGTGTGTATTGCACAGCTGAGGCAAGAAGGAGAAGGATCATGTCAGATTGCCTGTTGTATTTCCAGAGGGCCTGCTCATGACAGAGGCTCAATAAACGTTTTGCCCGAAGAGCGAATGCATGTTGAATGTTTTCATGGTCCTTTGCCTTGTCTCCTGACCACATTTGCTTGCCTTGGTGTTCCTGTTTGGCCTGTAGCCCTGAGTTCCTACAACACCCAAGAGTTGTAGGGTGAAAATAGCAGGGAAGGGAATCAGCAGGGTATAATATGACTCAGCTAAGAAGATGAGAAACCTGAAGATAAAGTTTAAAATCACAGTTACGTACAGCCTGCTTTTCTTTAGACTCAGTCCAGTGTCTCCCAAGTATCTGTTCAGCCAGAAGCTCCCATCACCACTGTTGCCTTCTCATGTTTGGACACTATGCTTCTTCAAGTTCCTTCCCACAAACGGAGGAAATTCATTCATTCACGCATTCATTTATTCATCAAAATGAGCATCCATTGCCATGTGTTAGGCATTGGCTAAGTACAAAGGACACAGAAAGAAATCAGAGTGGTTTCTGCTCTCCAGGAGCCCACAGTCAGTGCTGCATGTAGCACTCTTGGGAATAGCAGTGTGTCCAGGGCACTAATGAGAGAAGTCAGCTTCAGGAGTCCTCTGTCCATTTGACAGATGAGAAGACTGAGGCCCAGAACTGACATGACAAGTTCATGTCCAGAGAACAGATAGTAGCTGAGCATTCTTTCTATTCCCCGGGGCTGTTGCCTCTTTTTGTTTGCCCTTGGAGCATTTCCAGACCAACAAGCTTGCTATGGCCACCCATCCGGCCATTCACGTATTATAGCATACCACGTGCAGGGTCATTCACATATTATAGCATACCATGTGCGGGGTGTCCCTGGAGCTGTCCATGCTGCAGAAGCAGTTGGAAGAGGAGTCAGTGAATAGAGACTGCTCATTCAAAAGGTTGATTGTGAAGGATGGGCGAGAAGGTGGTGCTGGCCAGTAAGTTTTCAGAACCCTTGGCTTGTCTTCCCCACGGAAGCCTCCAGAATGCACCAGCTGGGCCAGATGCCCGCCCTCCACATGCCATCAATCTCTTGCCCAACCACATGACAGCCCAGACAGTTGATGTCCCCCATCCTCCCAGCCTGACAAGTCTCGTCTGCAGTGCCCACTGCCTGCCATCTGCTTACTGCCTGGCTCCTCCACTTTTGGAGGAGCCCATGCAGCCCGTGCGCCACATCAGGAGGACCGCGGTATGGAGATTAGACTGAGGGAGCAGGAATGGATGCAGAGGAGGACAGAGCCTCATGGTGGTCCAGGGAAGAGGTGACAATGAATTTGACCAGATGACAGTGGGGGGTGGTGACAAATGACTAGATTCACTATCTGGAAGGTAGAGGTGATAGGACCTGCTGAGGAGTCTGATGGGGCAGAAAGGGCTGACTCCTGGGTTTTTGACCTGAACTAAGAGAACCGTGGTGCCATTTATCAATCAGGTGGGGAAGACTGAGAGAGGAAGACGTGTGGAGGGAGTCATGAGCTCTGTTGTAGACACTATAATTTTGAGATGCATGGTAGACACCCACATGGAGCTGCTGATGAGGCAGCTGGATAGAGTTCGGGAGAGAAACCCTGTTGGACATTTGGAAGCCACCAGTATCCAGTTGCCACTGAAAGGTGTGGACAAGGTGATATCAAGTAGTGGGCAGTGGGGAGAAAAGGACTGATTTTAATAGAAGCAGCAGCAAATCATCAGCTTGTTCCCTAAAGGGTGACTCTCCAACTTCATTGTAGGCTGGAATCACCGGCAGTGTGGTCATGGTAAGTTGTTTCCCTAGCAGGTCCTTGGGAACCGGCATTCAGAAATTCTGGGCCTCGAGAAGCAGTTTAGGAAGACACCCACAAGTAATTCCAATAGAGGAGATCTTCTGAGAAACTCTGCCTTAGGGGACCGGAAGAGGGGATGTGGGGAACTGGAGGGTAAGGGATACTTCCAGGGCTGGGGTGACCAGATAGTAGGATCCTAAAGAATGTTCCTGTTCTCTCCAGAGTCACTGTGAGGACTTAATCTCCACCATGCCCTCCTGCCCCATGTGGGTAGAGGTAGACAGGTATGATATCCTACACCCAGGCCTTTGCTGATCACATACTAGTCTGTACCGCTCCCTGAGCCTCTCAGCTCTGCAGACTGGACAACTTACAAAAGGTTGTACCTCAGTTGCACCCCTGATGATGGGCTGCAATTGACCAAGGAGCCCCAGAGAGGCTCCTGGCTAGGCTCTGCAAGACAGACGCCAAACTCAGCCATGGTTCCTGTGACTCGATGAGCTGAAGGGATGGCAGCCTGCTTTTCTTCAAGGCAGGAAGTCATCAGGTGAATATTCTAGCTGCATATTGGCTATAGGGGGTTTAGGGATCTTCTCCAAGCCGGTGTCCTTACCTTCACACTAAGGGGTATGGGCTCATTCACACTGACATAGGAATCCCCAGCCCTGAGCCTCACAGAGCCAGGCCAGCCTTGTCATCTGCTGAAAGACCTTTTCTTGGATAACTTGTCATTATTAAACCAGAACTCACCATATTCCCTCTCCCTCTACACCTGTGTCTCCCTTCCATGTCCATATTTTGCTTTTCTTACCATCGAGTTCAAGTGTGACCAGCACCACTGAGACCTTCTTCTTTCACTCCAGCCCGTCACCCCATCTTGATAACTCTTCCTTTAAAATGTCTTTTGAGTCTGTCCTCTTCTTTCCATTCCCACTGCCCCTGCTCAATACTGTCATTAGACTATTGTATAAGCCTCTGTTATGAACCAAATATTTTTGTTTTCCCCAAATGCATGTTGAAGCTCTCACTCCCAGTGTGATAGCATTTGGAGTTGGGGCCTCTGGGAGGTAATTGGTTTAGATGAAGTCATGAGGATGGGGCCTCCGTGATGGGATTAATGCCTTTGTAAGAAAGTGGAAGAGAGACCAGAGCTCTTTATCTCCACCATGTAAGGACACAGCAAGGAGGCTGTCTGTAAGCCAGGAAGAGAGCCCTCCCTGGGAACTCACTCAGATGGCACCTTGATCCAGCACTTCTCCACCTCCAGAACTGTGAGAATTCAGTCTGTTGTTTAAGCCACCCAGTCCATGGTATTTTGTTACAGTAGCCCAGCCTAAGACAGCCTCCTATCCTGTTTCTCTGCTTCTTGCCTCATCCTTCATGTGGAATATTAGTTTCTTTCACACCGTTTATCACTGATTGTAGTGATACATTTGTTGTGTTTATTTGCTTGGTGTTCATCTTCATAACCAGATGATACACTCCATGACACCACTCTGTACCCAGGGCTGAACACCATGTCTAATACATAATAGGTGCTTCATAATGTTTCTTGACAAAATGAAATGCTCACTACAATAAAAGCCTCCAGCAAGTTTCTCTGCCTCCTGCCTCATCCTCTCTGATTCATGTCTGATGCTTTGGCCAGGGCCATATTCTTAAAACACGAGTTTCATCCTACCCAACCCTTCCTTGGAAGAGTGTTTATTGGGTCCCACACCTCTTTTGGAGGTTTATGGGAAATTAAGTGAAGTTAGGATCAAGATGATAGTGTGGAAAGGTGCTGTGGAGTCATTAATAACGATGCATTTAATTTTAAATTGTGGGTTTGCTTATTTAAACCCATGAGCACTACAGGAAATGAATGAGTCAAGCTTCCTAGCATCTAGGGTCCTCTAGGTTGAGGCTTGATCAGATCAGCTGCTGCCACTTAGGCAGGAGACCTGTCAGTGGTCCCAGGCAGTCACAGCCTACAGCTTCCCTTGCTGTGCCGTTCACATGTGGGGCTCAGAGACCTTCCAGCCAGTAGAGCAGCATGGGTTCTAGGGGTGGGACCCGGCCTCCTAGGGACTGTGTGCCTTTTGTGAAAGTGTTGACACTGAGGCGGGGGGAATGGGTGTATGTTGGGTAGACAAGGCAGACTCTGACTACAGCTATTTAGAAAGTTGGGAAAACACAGTTCAATTGAATTTCCTCTTCGGTCAATGGTGGCCCATTTCCCCCATCTCCTTACTAAGAGGAAGTTCCATTAGCTCACAGAAAGAAAGCATCACACATTCCTTGGCCTGGAAAAGCCCTTGAAGGAGATTGTTCAGTCAAAGAACATCTGGGGCCTTCTGTTGGGGACTTTAATCCAAATTCCCAAGAAATCTGCAAGTGTCTCATTAGCCCCGGCTGCTTGGAAGAACTCGCTCAATTTCTCCCAAGGCCCTGGCTGTGGTGAGTGGTTAGAGAGCAGCCTCAAAGCAGAGGCGAATCAGTGCAGACTCCCACTCATTCCGCAGAAATGGAGCAGGCAGGGTCTGCACCGAGGGCTGTGCCTTCTGACTTCCTTCTGTCCTGCAACCTGCTTCTTGATCTGTCATAGCTCATAGCCAACCAAACTGGCTGCAGTTCTTCAAACATAATTCCTCTTATTCTCTAAATTTTCATATTCAGACCTCAGAGGCCTTTTCCATGGGGAAGAAGCTATCGCTAACACCTCATTTCTAGGAGAAAGTGACCAACCCTACTTTTCTTTCCATCTTGACGAGAGATCTAGGGCAAAAGCTTGAGTAGGTCTGAAATGGTGGGATATTAGTCAAGTTCTGTGAAGATGACAGAATCAGCACTTCCTCAGAACTAGTTATTTTCTCAGAATGAACGGGGTAAGGCAAGGTTGGAGATGACACGGGGAAAAGAGGTGAGGTGTCCCCAGTAACCTTCTAGGAAATCCAGGTGAGACAAACAGCACATGCAGGAAGCTCAGGCCGTAAGCCTGGGTTTGTTCTACCCACTGGCTGAGCCCGGGGAGAGAGTCAAACCCACATAGGGCTTTTCGTGGAGGGAGCAGGCTGCTTCTAGAATAGAATGCAGATGGCTTCCACGCTTAGGAGAACCACTGCTGGGACACACCTCCAGGGCTAGGGGAGCGGGGACAGGGCTCTGGGGAGGTGAGGTTTGCTGTCTTCCTGGAAAGGAGGGGTTTCCAGGTTCTTCTCTCCACACTGTCAGAACTCACATCCAAAACATTGCATTGTACTTTCCACCATTTGTTTTCCATCTTCTGAAAGAGCCCGCTGTGCATTCCTTCTCTTTCATTTTCAGCTGCTTCCAAGAAAAGCTGTCCATTTCTCTTTATAGGCTTAACAGCTATTTGCACATGGGGACCACCACATGCCTGGCACTGTGTTAAACTTTTTGTGTGATCTCATTTAAACCTCACAACATTCCCATGGGGAGCTGTTAACTCCATGTGCTAGGTGGGGAAATGAAAACTTGGAGAGGATAAGTAATGGGCCCAAGGTCACGAGGACTACCTAGGTCTGTTGGATTTGAGGCTGAGTCCTCAGCCCTGTTTCCTTAGTGACATGACACATCCCACCCATTATTACCCTCCTCATTATCAACAACCGAGTCCTCCACCAGCCACCGTGCCATCTGCAATCTGACTGGTTTCACATGATTCCTGTGGTCCTGACAATTTATTGGAATAAAAAACATGTATCACTAATACACAGAGCTTTGTGTTCAAGGCACATTCATATCCCTATGAATTAGATGAGTCAGTCACTGTTTTCCAGATGAAGAAACTAAGGCTCCAAGAGGATAAGTGACTTCCCCCAGGTCACATTGCTGGAAACGGCAGAGTCCGAGCTAGAACTTTGGGGCTTCTGAGATACCCAGAATTCTTTCACTGTGCAATGCTGCCTCTCCAATAAATAAATCACAAAATAAATAAAGCTTTCAAGGGAACCCTCAGGAATCCTCCCTCAAGCCTGTTTCCAGAGGGAGATCAGTTACCAGACTGGCACCTAACAGCACCTTGGCAGGGGGCAGTGGTCATGGCTGGATTCCTTGGGACAGAATGTCTGTTTTCAGAATACTCCAGAGAAAGACAGGGCTCAGAGATGACACTGGAAGGCACATATAGGCCTGTCTCCTCCCAGCTTCCATGCCTATCGAATGAAATTCCTTTGTTTGAAGACAGATTCCAAATGGCCTGTGGGAAGCAGGGCTCATACATGCCCCTTCCTGGGCCTGTGACTGATACTGTCTTGGCATAATACCATGGACTTCCACTGCATTTGTTAGCCCCTGGCATAAGAAACAAGCTGGATTGGGAGTCCATGGATACTATTTACTTTCTCCCAGGGCCAGCTTAGCTAATACCCAGCAAACATGGAGGGCTCCCTAAAGGTGGAGTCCTTATTACACAGATGGGGAAATTGAGGCCCTCTGACAAGTCGCTGGTCCACAGTCACACAGCTGAACACAAGGAGGGCAGGGACCCCAGCCCAGTGTCCAGTGCCTTATCCTCTGGGTCTGTAGCTGGACATTAGCAGCCAACACAAGCACAGGCCCCCAACCTTGACTCTCTGGGGCTGGCTTGAGCTGGTGCCCAAGCCCAGAGGCCGCCCAAAGGGTTGAGTTATGACCAATACAAAACCATGGCTTCTCTAGAACTTGCTAGCAAGATGGTGGGGCAGTAGGGTAGGATGTGAGTGGCTTGGCCACAGCCAGTGCCCCAAGGGGATGCTACTCCATTTGCTGGAGAGAGGGAGGTATTTGCAGATGGGCACCAAGGATACCCACTAGAGGGACGGGTTCTGAGCTGGAAGCTCCATCCAGGGTCTCAGCTCCCTTTGTCTCCCCTCGGTGACTCCATCATGATGCGTTTGAGTGTCCAGAGAATATATACCTTAAGATCTTGTAGTGACAAGCTTCCTGCCTCGGAGGCCCAATGTGGGGAGGTTCTCCATGTGATGATCCCAGAGGTAAAACTCAGCCTCCATTTCCTCTTTTTTCCCCTAGAAATGACACCAGCGGTGAGGTCCTGAAGCTTCCATTTCTTCAGCCCTTCCTCCTGCTGGAGGTCCTGATGCTTGGGTGGCCTAAGCAGGGAGTTCTGGGTCTGAGCTGACTTTGGCCTGGCGGCTTCACCACAACTCCAGAAAGCCCCATGGTTCCCCTGAGCAAATAATCTTTTATGATACAGGAAAGAGTCCCAAGGGGGTGAAGGTCCCTTCCCTTCTCAGCTCTGCCAGAGTCTGCAGGGCCGAGTCAGCAGAACGGGTCAGTGCCCCCCACACACCCTGCATTAGTTCAGGGAGTCAACCTCCTCCTGCCCCAGGCACCCTGACCAGCCCTGCACGGCCGGCCCCAGTGGACTTGCAGAAAAATGCCCAGACTGCCTTGTGCCTTACTTCTGCCCAGGGGGCTCCTCTTCCTGGTCCAGGTAGAGGAGCAGGTGTGGCTAAAATCAAATCAGCCTGAGTCACTCATTTGAGTGCAGGCTGGAGATGAGGGGCAAGGTAACCAGGTCTGAGTTAAGGCTGCCCAGGAGACCGCCTGGGGCTGCCAGACAGCCTAGAGAGGCAAGGTTATGGGCGAAACTCCAGTCAGATGTTCCCAGGTCACTGCAGCTGCTCAAGGCCAGGAGTGACCATTCCTCAGTGGGCTGGTTCCACTGTCCAGTTGGGGCCCCCGAGGAAGCCAGCGTCATTTCTAGGGGATCCTGTTTCAAATAGCCCTTGGCCAGGGCTGGTGGATGCCAGCCTTCCTCATCATCCAGGCATGCTCTGAATTTGGGGCCAAGGCCATCTGTCAAGGGGGATTCTTCCTCCAGGCAGCCTGTCTTGGTTGCCTTCTCCTCAGTGCATCTGGTCTGCCTCAGGTAGCCCCGGAATGCCACAGCAGCTGGATCTTCTTCCCCAGGCACCTCAGTCTCTGGGGGACTGTCGTGGCCCAAGGCTGGGCCACCCTGTGTGTCCCCAGCCTGTCCCTCAGAGTTTTGAACTAGGCCAATTCCACTGTCGTCCTGGCCCCTGCTGTCACTCCCCACCTGCTGCTCCCAGGTAGGCCGTGTGCCAGGGCTCAGGCTGCGCTCTTGCAGGCAGATCCCACTGTCCGTGCTATTGCTGCTGTCATTACCACAGCTGTCCCCCAGCTCAGGGGGCTCCCCACTTGCCAGCATTCTGTTGGCCTGGGGGTGGGGGTCAGAGAGGAGGAACTGCGGCTCTTCGGTCTGCAGGGATGGCTTGTTACTGCCAAAGCCACTGTCCGTGCTGCCGTGCAGGTCCAAGTTCCTCAGCTCTGGGGACACCTTCAGGAAGGCCTCCTCATCAAGTGGGTGGATGGTGTCCTGGGTCTCTGGGTAGGGTCGCTGGCTGCCGAGGATGAAGGGGCTGGGCTTCGTGAAGAGCTGGGGAAGAGAGGGCAGAGTGAGAGGCATGAGTCACCTTCCAGCACCCATCCCAGTGCTGCTGGGGAAGGCTAGGCCCACGAGGAGAGCTCAACAGAGGGGACTACAGTCTTAATTACACTGCAATGTATTGTTTTGTTTTCAAAGCCAGCTTTCCTCCTAATGCAATTCCCAGTTTGGCTCATAAGAAGCTTGTATTCTTGGGCCTAGATGGAGTAACAGGCAGAACTGGGGTCTGCCAAGCATGGTGAAAACTCTTAGGTGGCTCCATCCGCAGTGCTTTGCAAACCTGAAAGCAGGCTAGACCCATCTAGAAGCGCATTTCAAACTTTTTTGACTATGACTCAAAATCGGAAATAAGTTGCATAATGACTTGTATATATAACACATATGTAAATAACTGAAACCAGTTTCACAAAATATTACTTATCACTGTGACCTGTGCCATGATCTTTTTGCAGTTCTTATTCTATTGTGTCCTAGTCTATGCCATCTGCCCATTTCGTTTTTGTAAATTCTGGATGTGAGACACCAAATTAATTTCTCTATTCCCTGAGCCATGACTCACAAGAACAGGGTGGCTGCAGTGTGGGACAGGGGCTGCTCTCTGTTAACTGCCAACGGTTTTGAGGAAGCCATATAACCCCTCTGCTGTAGCCACACTGGTATCCTTTCCGTCCCAGAACACATCAAGCACTGTGCTGTCTCACGGCCTTTGCACATGCTCTCCCTCCTGCTTGGAATGCTCTCGGCACTTTATATGACTGTGTCCTGTTCATGGTTTAGGTCTCAGGTGGTTTTGAAGCTCAGATGTCTCTTCTTCAACAAGGCCTTCCCGTATACCGTGCCCAAAGCAGTACTCCAGCCACCCTCTCCACATTAACCCTGTTACTTCTTCCTAGCACTTGGTTCCTAGAATTCTTTTACTTATTTATTTCCTGCCTCTCACCATACACACACTCGCTTATTCCACATTCCCAAAAGAACACAAACTCCTTGAGGGCAGGAACTGTCTAGTGTTGTTTACTACCCTGTCTCCAGAGTCTAAATTGAGCTGGTGCACAGCAGGCCCTCCTAATGTCTGCCGACTGACTGACTGACTCGCTGATGCACATCTGCCCTCATTTCCTTGGTACATGATGACTCAAATACAGCTCTTATTGGTTGAGTCCCTATTACTATCACATTGCTTGGTGATTTGGGATGTGTCCTCCAGAGCAAGATTCCATGGGTTCAAATCCCAGCTCTGACTCTTACCAGCTTTGTCACTCTAACCAAATGACTTACCCTCTCTGTGCTTTAGTTCCTCATCTGTAACATAGAAATAACGACAGTACCTGCCTCCTTACATTGCAGTTAATGTATCTACAGTGCTTAGAACCAAGTGTGGTGCATGCAAGGTATTCAATAAATATATGTTGAATTGAACTTTGCCCTCCAATAATTATGTAAGAGAAGTATTATTACTTCTGTTTCCTAGAGGAGAAAACTGAAGCTCAGAGAAGTTAAATGACTTGCACAAAGTGACCCAACAGTAAAGAACACATCTGGAATTCATCCTCAACTGTCTTGATTTGAAATCTCTTGCTTGTCCAATAATACTTACCTTGATGAACTGTTGAAAGATAAGATCAAACAAGCTAATGAATGAGAACAAACTAATGAATGTGCCAGTGCTCTGTGCATCATAATTTATTCATGTGGTAATGACTGTGATGATCAGACACAGGGAATTAGGCTATATGTATCCTGAAGAGAAAAAATCCTCAAGGACAAGTCAATTCTGTGATCCAAAGTAACAGAAGGGGCCAGGCATGGTGGCCCATGCTTATAATCCTAGCACTTTGGGAGGCCAAGGTGGGTGTATCACCTGAGGTCAGGAGTTCGAGACCAGCCTGGTCAACATGGTGAAATCCTGTCTGTACTAAAAATATAAAAATTAGCCAGGCATGGTGATGGGCACCTGTAATCCCAGCTACTTGGGAGGCTGAGGCAGGAGAATCATTGGAACCTAGGAGGTGGAGGCTGCAAGTGAGCTGAGATTGAGCCACCTCACTCTAGCCTGGGTGACAGAGCAAGACTCCATCTCAAAAAAAACAAAAAACAAAAAAAACCCAAACCAAAAAACAACGAAGGTATAGAAGAAAGAACAAACAAACAAACCAGAAGCACTTGCCTTCTCGCTTGGCACTGGCATTTTTGCATCTATGTCTATTTCACTGCTTTGCGTTAGTTAATCATTTACACACTGGCTGTAATCAAGCTCCTTGGGACTAGGCACCACATTAATCAGCTTCTTCCTGAACAACTTTTTGCATTTATAGGTAGTGAGTGTTCAGTGACTATAGTTCACCTGCTCCCTCCTTCTTTCTCGATGCCTCTCCTGATCCCCAACTAAGCATCTTCCCAGTCAGTATACCAGGGTCACCCTTCTCCACTCCCTCTGCTTTTCAGTTCTCATAGCCTGGTCTCCCATCCCTGAGGACAGGCTCCAGGCTACATTTGCCTCTAAATCCATCCCAGCTCCAGGCCCCACACACAGTATATGCTTAAAGTGCTTGTTAAACAGGCCAAGGAATACGTGTTTATGGAACTGGGTCTCTGAGAAGCCCAGAGAAAGGCCAGTGAGTCGCACACTTCAGCTAGACACAAGGAAGAACGTTACAATCCCCTAAGGCTGTAGAGGTTGCCTGTCTCCAGTGTCATCATCATACTCTTTCACCAGGGTACTGGAGCTAGGAACATGTTCCTTTTTTTCACATGGATAAAGACCCTAATTAGGCCAGGGAGTCCCATCCCCCTTCCCCATCACCATCACACACTCCCACTTCCTAGAATTCTTATTCAAAATAATTTCAGAGAGTCTTTGTCTCTCACCTTGTTTCCCCTAGAGGTCCCAGGATCCCTCTGGTGATTCCCCTTCCAGTTGTGGGACCCCTGCCTTGCAGATGAAGCTGGGTCCTTCCCACCTGAGCCCTTGGCCATCATGCCAATAGTGTCAGCTATGGGGGCTGCGGTGGGCAACCTTCGATGTAGCCTGAACTCCAGGCCAGAGACAGGGTGAGGTTTGAAAAATGCTGCCCAATCTTTGCAAGCGGAGTTTGGAGGCTGGCTTGCCACAAGTGTACCATTTGTCAATACAACATAGCAAGAGGATATACCCAGGAAGGGAGAAGGAGGGCTTGGCCTCCTCCATGAGCCCCTCCCTGCCCCACCCCCCAGCATCCCCTCGCCACTGGCCCAGCATCCCCACTACCCCCAGCATCCTCTCTTCTCTGATTCACTCTGACAGCAGCCCAAGGGCCAGCACTTCTGGCCCTTCCTTCTTTCTCTCTTGTGGAGCACACATGGCCACTAGTGGTGGGAAAGTGGGCTCCATCCCTGACTCTTCCTGGCTATGTGGCCCTGTGTGTGTAACAATCACTCCGTGCCTCAATTTCCTCACTTATAAAATGAGGATAACAACTGTGTCTCATTATCAGAAATACACTAGTAGTAGATCATACCAAAATGGCTTGTGGTCACTGAGGTCTATGGTACCATGTGTCTTATCTGCGCTACTGGATGGCAACGTTCTTGGTACTGGGCTTCATGCTCACTTCCTCCCTCTGTCCCCACAGTGCTTGATGATGGTATCTCCCAATCACATCAGGGCTGAGAGCAGAGGCGAGCTGAGGGAATAGACTGTCTGGGAGGAAAAGAGCTCCCTGTCCTCCCAGGGAGCTCTGGTGTGGCTGGGAAGGGCAGGGCAGTGACCTTCCTGCAAGACTCACCAGGACACTGGGCAGCTTCCTTCGGCGCTGCACATACAGCTGGAGGGCCAGGCGGCAGGCCAGGGCTCCGGAGAGCAGGACAAAGGCAAAGAGGATGATGATGTTGGTCACGGTGAGATCTGCAGGCCCAGAAAGATGTGTTTGTGGCCTGGCACCATGGGACATGGTGATTCTGGTCATGGGACTCTGGTCCCATGAGATCCGTTGGCCACTGTCAGGAACCATTCAGTGAGTGGCCCCAGGTGACCTACAGGCCACAGCTCTAGATGTGTCTAGGTTTCTGTGAATCCTCTCCTGGCTTTCCAAACCCTGCCCTGAAGGATTCCCTTAGGAGATTCGCTGACTGCTTCCAGCTCTCTGCACATGACTCCCATCACAGCAAATACAACAATGAGGCAGGATGGTGCAGCGGGTAAGAATCAAGGCTCTGAGGGCTGCTAGATCTGGGTTCTACGCTTATTATTATTTTTTTTTTTTTGGTCTTTTTGTTTTTTTTCTTTTTGTGGAGAACGGGGTCTCACGATATTGCCCAGGCAGGTCTCGAACTCCTGGGCTCAAGCTATCCTCCCGCCTCTGCCTCCCTAAGAGCTGGGATTACAGGCGTGAGCCACAGCGCCCGGCAGATCTGGGTTCTAGTCCCAGCTTCGCCACTTACTTGCTGTGTGACTGTGGATAAATCACTTCCTCTCTCGGAGCCACTGACCTCATAAGATGGTTGTGAAGTACACAGCACTTACCATGTACCAACACCATCAGATCCTTTTAACGTTTATACTTATAGGAGTAAATACTATCATCAGCTCCAGTTTTACAGATTAGGATCCCGAAGCGCATAGAAGTGAAGTAATTTGCCCAAAGTGGTAAAGCTGAGATTTGGAGGACTATTTCATATATCAGTGAATGAATGTATGAAAACCTCTTAAGCCTGCCTGACACACACTGAGTGCCTTACTCTGCATCGAGACTTAAATGACGCTGAGCTGTTGAGTGTCCTTCATAAACTGAAATTGTTGCAGATCTAGCAGGAGTCACTTTTGTCTTTGCCAGACCCTGCCCACACTGGACTGGGCCCTCCCAGAGCACTTACTGTTGGCATGATTCACTGGGCACGGGACATCTTATCTGCACTCCAGTGAGAGCTGCATGTTACAGTCTCCTCTGTGCACTCTATCTCCCCAGCCAGGATGCCAGATCCTCGTAGGCAGGACCGTGGCCTCCACATCCTCCATCCTCTCCCTCCCCCTACAGCTCTGGCACCTGGCTGGCAGCCTGGAGCAGTATTTGCTGACTTTAGCAGCTCTGGCGAGGAGCGGCATGGGGAAGTAAGGAGAAACCCTTTGTGTCCCTGGCTTTGAGGAAGAACAGCAGAAGACTGTAACAACAGGAGTTAGCACAGCGGACTGAAGATGCAGGAGGGGGATGTTGCTGGGAGACATCGCTGTGCTCTAGTAGGAGGACCCTAGATCCGAGAGACCTGGTTCTGCCACCAAGTCCTGGCTGTGCAACCCTAGGAAGTTGCTAATACTGAGCCTCAGTTCCCTAATCTCTAAAATGAGGACAGTAGGACCCCTCTCCTATTAAGGATGGAGAGCTATGTGAGGCAGCGCCTAACACAGTGGCTGGCACCAGCATCCCAGATGCATGCATTTTGGATTGTACCAGGCCCTCCCAGTCTCCCTGCCCATGCTGAGAGCAGCCCGACGGACTCACACTGCCTGGTGAGGGAGATGCACTCCTCTTTAGACCACATCCCCTTGTTAGTTCGGGAGCCGATAGATGGTTTCACCTTGATGCAGAACTCTCCCACCTCTCCAGAGGTTTGGATGCTGAAGTTTTCATGTTTTATTTTCTCATGTGTGAACTGAAACAAAAATGATAGCAATGAACAAAATCCTCTATTTCATGGCACGCAGACACCGAGAGCTGGTGGGCCTTCAGAGGTGATTTCAGCCAACCTCCTTCAGTAGCCTTTGTCTAAGACAACAACCCCCACCTTTACGAATGCAGCACATGATCTCTGTAATTACCATGATTTTATTTTGCATTTTAAAAGTAAAATGGGTGTTTTATAGATGCTGAAGATCTTCCCAGAAGGGGCTGGAATCAACTGTGGTGGAGAAGAAAGAGGGTGGATTTTGCAGACACCAGCTCTCCCGTAACAGGGGCACCTTCTGGTAGGTTACATAGCCTCTCAGAGCCTTATTGATTCATCTAGAAAGGCTCTGGGGTGCCCAAGACCTAGTGGGCAATTCCTTTGAGGAGCATCTTACAGGGACACAGCTCTGAGGGCTGAGGTCATTTCTACTCCCTCCTCTGCTCACCCGCCATCCCAGACCCTCCCTCTAGTCCACAAGCAAAGTTCCCAATGGCACACAAGGGTGCTTCCAGCCCAGGGGACAGGGAAGCCAAGGGGGCTTTGGCCCTGGGACCTTGGGGAACCCCATACCGTAAAGTTTCCCGGCACCTTGCGAATGGCAATCTCATACTCTCGGAAGTGACTGAAGATGCTTTCATATGTGACACCTGCAGGGGCCATCTTGGGCCTGGGGGACTGAATCTTCCCAAGGATGAGGTCATTGTGGATCTCTAGCTTCACATTGCCAACTGTCAGAGTCACTAAGTAGGGTGGAGGTGGGGAAAAACCATGAGGCCTGAGGGCTGAGGAGGGCCTTGGTGTCCCCCCAAGACCTTCCCTCCAGAATTAAGCTTAATTAAAACCTAGGCCTACAACCTAGGCCACAGGTTTGTCAATGCAGCAGAATATAAGGACTTCTTGGGGAGCACATTAAAAATACATATACCCTAAAATCAGATGCATCGACCAATAGAATATGATAGAAAGTCCAGAAATAAACCCACAATTGATTTTCAACAAAGGGGCCAAGAACACACAATGGGGAAAGGACAGTGTCTTCAATAAACGGTGTTGGGAAAACTGGATATTCACAAACAGAACAATGAAAATAAATTTTTATCTCACCCCTGACACAAGAATCAACTCAAAATGGACTAAAAACAAATGTAACACTTGAAACTATAAAAACCGTTAGAAGAAAGCCTGGGCAAAGTTCTAAGACATTGGTCTGGGCTAAGATTTCTTGGATATGATCCCTAAAGCACAGGCAACAAAAGCAAAAATAGACAAATGGAATTGTGTCACACTAAAAAGCTTCTTCTGCACAGCAAAGGAAACAATTACTAGAGTGAAGAGACAATCTATGAATGGGTAGAAAAATATTTACAAATCATACATTGAATAAGAGGTTAATAGCCTTTATTCAAATATATGCAAGGAACTCATCCTACTCAATAACAAGAAAACAAACCTGTTTTTAAAATGGGCAAATGACTTGAATAGACATTTAAAAGAAGACATAAAAATGACCAACAGATATATGGAAAAATGGTCAACATCTCTAATCATTAGAGAAGTGCAAACTAGAGCCACAATGAGATACCACTTCATACCTGTTAGTTGGCTATTATCAAAGAGATAGAAGTGACAAGCGTTGGCAAGGATGTGTTGAAAAGGGAAACCCTACACACCGCTGGTGGTGAATTTCTCAGCCATATGGAAAACAGTATGGATGTTCCTTAAAAATCTAAAAATGGAACTACCATGTGATCCAGCAATTCCCACTACTGGGCATATATTGAAAGATACTGAAATTAGTATATTGAAGAGATATCTGCACCCTCCATTCACTGCAGCATTATTCACAACAGCCAAGATATGGAAATGCCCACCAACAGATGAATGGGTTTTTAAAAGGCGGTATATATATATACAACAGAATCCCATTCAGTCTTACAAAATAGGAAACTGAGGCCAGGCGTGGTGGCTCATGCCTGTAATCCCAACACTTTGGGAGGCTGAGGTAGGTGGGTCATTTGAGGTCAGGATTCTGAGACCAGCCTGGCCAACATGGTGAAACTCCAACTCCTTTAAAAATACAAAAATCAGCTGCGCATCCTGGTGCATGCCTGTAATCCCAGCTACTTGGGAGGCTGAGGCAGAAGAAGCTCTTGAACTTGGGAGGTAGAGGTTGCAGTGAGCCAAGATCACACCATTGGACTCCAGCCTGGGCGAGATCATGAGTGAAATAAGTGCAGAGAGGTAAATACCATAAGATCTCACTTAAGTGTAGAATCTAAATAGAATTCTTTTAGAATTTGATTCATAGAAGTGGAGAGTAGAAGGGGTTACCAGAGGCTGGAGGAGGCAGATGGGAGCAGTGGGTAGGGAACAAGGAGGGGGGTACCAAGTTACAGTGAGACAGGAGGAATCAGTTCTGCTGCCTACTGCATGGCAAGGTGACTATAGTAACAATAGATGGACTGTATATTTCAAAATAGCTGAAAGATGTATTTTAAATATTTTTGCCACAAAGAAATGCTAAATATTTGAGGTGATAGATATTCTAATCACCCTGATTTGATCATTCCACAATGTATACGCGTATTGCAACATCACATTGTACCACATAAACATGTAGAATTATCAAAACATTTTGTTATAAAATGTCTTCAACATTTTATAAAACTTTACTGTTTTGTGGTGGTTGTTGTTGTTTTTGAGACAGAGTCTTGCCCTGTCGCCCAGACTGGAATGTAGTGGCTTGATCTTGGCTCATTGCAACCTCTGCCTCCCGGGTTCAAGTGATTCTCCCACCTCAGCCACCCTGAGTAGCTGGGAATACAGGTGCACACCACCACGCCTGGCTAATTTTTGTATTTTTAGTAGAGATGCGGTTTCACCTTGTTGGCCAGGCTGGTCTCGAACTCCTGACCTCAGGCGATCCACCTGCCCTGGCCTCCCAAAGTGCTGGGATTACAGGAGTGAGCCACTGCACCCGGCCCAACACTTTACTGTTAAGCACAGTAATTATGGTAGGTATGTGTAGATAGATACCTTTCTATAGGTTAGGATGTTTTCTTTCTATTTTAACTTAGTTTCTTTTTAAATGGAGATTTCTTTTTTAAATAGTTATATGATAAATTGCATTGATAATACTTTTATGTAGAAATTTCCAATAGACACAAAAGTAGAAGAAAATATAATGATTTCCAAAGCCCCAGCTTTGGTAATTGTAAACACTAGGACAATTTTAAAGTAACTGGTGGCAGGGGAGGGTCATCAATATCCCACCATGAATTTAGCATTTTAAAGAAAATCTAAGCACTGTATTACTTAATTCTTGATTACTTAAGTATGTATCTCTCACATATCACACCTTTGCAAACATAACTACCATGCTATTATCATATGTAACAAACAAATACCTAGAATTATGCCCTAACCACAATTTCATATACAAATATGGTGATTTCCTAAAAAATGTCTTTTTATAATTGTCTTGCTCAAATCAAAATACAAAGAAGAAACAAACGTTTTTTTAAAGAAAATACAGACGCCTTGGACCCACTCAAGACACAGTCTGAATTTCTGAGGCTGGGCCTTGGAAATAGATATTTTAAACACACTTGCTGGGAAATCTTTCCACACCAGCTCAGCAGTAGCCTGTGGGCTGGCATTTGGAAGCCAGCAACCTCCTAGACCGTTGGCTCTAACTCTGAATCTACGAGCAAGATCTCCATGCACACAAAACTTTCTCAATCCCAACTGTTGGAATGAAAAATCCCGTTGAGTTGGGGGCTTATCCTTTCCTCTTACCTCTCCAGAGAGGAATCCCTAACTTCTCCTTACCAGCACTTACCATTTCAAACGGATGATCCCTAGGTGTTCACTCCTAAAGAAGCGGGACCTCACCCAAATTCTGCCTATTGCTTGCTGCCCTATGCTGAGTATTCATGGATTCGCTTCCTCTCCCTGAACCCTTCCTGAAAAAACAAGTTCACAGGCCTGGCTCTCGTGACTCAGCTGCCCCAACCCACCCCAAGACCTCTCTCTGTAGGATAAACAACTCCAGTTCCCTTTTAAATCTCAAACAACTTGGGCTAATTTTATCTAACCTCCAAAGTCCCACCCTGTTTGGGCAACTAGTTCTCTGGCCAGGGAGCCTGGCTGCTATGGTGAGCTATGGGAATAGACAGAAAAGCTCTAGACTAGAGTTCCTGACTGGAAGTGACCCCAGAGCCATGTTCTAGGTCAAGGGAGGAAAAGCACCTTCATCCACGGAGAAGCGGGTGTTGGTGATGGTCCAATTGGAGTGCTGGGTGCTGTTCACAGCCCGCACTCTGGCCCGGTAGCCATTGCTGTGGTACAGGTCCAAGGTCACCGCGGTGAGGTCACAGGACAGCATCAGGGTCTGTCTACAAGTGGGGATGGGCCTCCAGTACTCTATTCCATACCTGAGGAGATACCAGGGTAGGCACTGGAGAGGAGCTTGTACTCAATCCTACCTCCTTTAAGGGAGATGCAAGAGGCCAGGAAGAGAGCTCCCACAGTGGGAGAAACTGGGACAGCACTCAGGGTATATCCTCTAGTCCACAGCAGCTCATTGTGAGGAGTCTCCCTTGGCCCTGGGACCCTGTGCCAATTTCCGTGTGGTCTAGAAGATTCTTAGATGGGAATATGAGTAGTCCCAGCTCTTCCAGAAAGCCTTGCCAGCTCCTGCAGCACAGCCCAGTCTCTGCCTTCTCCCACTGTGTTTGCAGTCATTAGGGTTCCCCTGTTGTCTGGCTATACTATGGATGCTTCTCCTGCTAAGACAGAAAAGCCTTGGGGGCTAGAGGTGGTGGCTCATGCCTGTAATCCCAGCACTTTGGGAGGCTGAGGCGGGTGGATCACCTGAGGTCAGGAGTTTGAGACTAGTTTGGCCAACATGGTGAAACCCCATCTCTACTAAAAATGCAAACGTATAGCCGGGAGTGGCGGTGGGCCCCTGTAATCCCCACTACTTGGGAGGCTAAGGTGGGAGAATTGCTTGAACCCAGGAGGCAGAGGCTGCAGTGAGCTGAGATTGCACCACTGCACTCCAGCCTGGGAGACAGAGTGAGAAGCTATCTCAAACAAAACAAAACAAACAAACAAACAAAAAAAACAACAAAAAAGAAAAGCCGTGGGGCAAAGGCTTTTTTTTACTTTGGAGTGATCAAAGTCTCCGACCTTCTCACCCAGAGCTCCGTGCACATTGCTCAGTACAGGAGTCTCAATCAGTACTTGTCAACTGCTGGCTATATGTTAGGGACCTTCAGGCACTCACTTCATTAACAAGGCAGGTATCTTCCCTGCTAGGGAAGTAGGGGACAAGGTGGGAATTAACTCCTCGCTCCCCCTCCCTCCTCCCTTTTCCTCACCTCAGGAGCTCCACTTCATAGAAGGTACTTTCAGACTGATTTGGGATGGGAGTCCAGTGGAGGATGTGGTGGAAAAATTCTGCTTCAAACCACACAGACGGAGGGCTTGGCAGTTCTGTCCCTGGGGAGAAGAGTGTCAGTTCCACAGCTGGGAGGGCCCACCCCCCAGAGTGGCTATGAGTTGCATGAGGCCAGTAGAGCCAGTAAGGGGCAGAGTGGGAAGATGAATTCAGATGTGTCTGATTCTAGAGCTAGTGTGTGTCCCGAAATCATTGCCCTGTGTTGTCTGTGATCAGAAGCTGCAGTGGTGGCTGAGAAGAACCAAGCTGAGCCTGATGCCTCCCAGGGAAGAAGGCAGGGGCCGAGGGCTAAGCAAGTTGGCAATGAGCTCTCAGATGTGTTAGTCCCTGGCTCTGCCCGATCCCTGTCCCTGCTCTAGCACTATTCCTAGGCTTGGCCCCATCTCCACGCCTGGTCCCCACCCCGGCTTGGCCCAGGCTCCAGCTCAAAGCTACCTCTCTAGGTACATAGACAGCTGGCTTGCTGATATCTGCTGCTTCTCTTCATAGGTCTGGGCTCCCCAAGCTAAGTGCTTGCCTCATTTCCTAGTTTCTAGAAGTGTTTTGCCTATAGCAGATGCTCAACCTCTGGCTGGGCAAGACAGAATAAATCAGCTCTGGTTCTAGACATGGCTGAGGACATCCCCACAAGAGCTGGCACCCATGGCTCCAAGGCAAGATACTCAATACCAATTCCTAGCTCCACTCTCCCTTTACCCCCAGTACACACCATTCACCATGGGAAACACTGTTGAGCCTGTTGTCTTCTTTGTAAGAATGCAACAAACATTTCTACTTTGAGTCTTGCTGATCAAGCACACTAAATAATGAGCGGGGCCAATGGCTGACTGGTCCCCCTTCTCTCTTCCCTGGTTCCATAAAGTCTCTCCATTCGACAGCGACTCTGCTCCTGCTCCCTAGTTTTCTAACTTCTCTTCATCCCTGTAATCATGAACCTGTTTTTTTGTTTTTTCTGACTGTCATCTGTCTCTTGCTTGCTTTCTTATACTGTCTTTGATCTTCCCGTCAGTGCCTTGATTTCAAAACTTCAGACGGAAAGTGAAAAATGCAACAAGTCTTTGTGGCGTTTGAGCCGCACATCCCCAACTTAGCTCTCGATCACGTGAATGGCTGACTGCATGTTTTACTTTGTATTTTGATGTCATGAAGAGGCAGTTTCGGTCCCTGTTCTCTCTATTTCTGTTCTTGGTCCCTCCAGCTCTGGGCTCTTTCCTTCTCTCTCTGGGGTTTACTTTTCTTAGTTGCAGAAACTTTGCAGAAGAACTGGCTGGATTAGTAGCCTGAACTTTTATGTGCTCAGTATGGGGAGTGCATGCTGAGCTGGGGGCTACAGGAGGAGCAAGGGGGATCGGATGGGGGTGATCAGTGAGGGATGAAGGTGAGATGGGAGAAGGACAGAAAGAGGTTAGTTGAAGGGCCAAGAGAAGGGAGAGTCAGGAGATCAAAACTTTTCCCCAAGGGGACAAGAAGTCCCATCATTTGAACCTAACTAGCAAAAAATCTAGGGCTAAACTTATGGCTCATCGATAAGTGGGAGGATGGTGAGGTTTGCGGGGTGGGGGTTTGGCCTTGCACATACTTCTCTATCCTTCCCAACTCCGTCAGCTCCCGTCAATCTCAGCCTCTTCCACTTCCACAACAGGTGAGCCTGAGATTCAGTCTTGCCAGAGTAAGGGAGCCCGGCCGAGCACCCCTCTCCCCAGAGTGCCGAGCACCGCTCGTCGCAGAGGGCCAGCCAGCCAGGGTTCTCCACTGAATGGAGAATTTTAATGGAGCGGGCGCGGAGAGGGCAGGGCCGGGAAGGGTCGCGTCCCGGAGCCTTACCGTGAGGGTTCGAGCCAGGGCGGAGACTGAGGAGCGCCGCCAGCAGCACAGCGAGGCGCGGCAGCATCCTGGGCGCGCCGCATCGTCCGGGGACCCAGCGGAGCCGGCCTGCGCGCCTCCAGCGACCCCTGGGCGGGGACTGACAGCTTCGCCGCTCGCTCCGCCAGCGCCCCCGGGGCTGACGTCACGGGGCGTGGCCGACAGACGTCCCGCCCCCGAGGCCGCGAACCTTGGAACTCCTTTACCGCAGGGCACGCTCCTGGGACGAACGCGCGACTGTCCCGAGGCGGAAGCGGGCTCCGGCCATCCATCCCTCCCTCCCTTCCTTCCCCCTCGACCGCCAGTGCCCTCGGGTCGAAGGTCTGGACAGCCCTTCCGGCCGTGTGTGTGTGTGCGTGCGCGCGTGTGCGTGTGTTGGGGAGCAGGTGGCCAGGCACACCCTCGCCCCTGAGTGTGGAAGGTGAGGTGAGGGCGTCAGAGCCGCCTTTGCCGGGCGTACCGGCTTGGCGTTGAAGATGTGGCCGCGGCCGCTCTGAGTGGGGAGGAGGTTGTTGCAGGCGCCTGAGGGCAGGGGCCCGAGGACGCGGGTGTGAGTATTGCTTGGCGTTGACCCAGGGCTTCGGCATCGGGAGTCTGAGGACACCGATGGTTGAATACTGAGTAGTCCCTCCTAATTGTTGGAGGGGGGTCCATGACTAAGCAGGTTATGCAGACCTGCCCCCAAAGTCCCAGGAAGCTGAGGCCCAAGAAAGAGGCTTGTAACCAGCAGCTTAGCAACTGAGCCCCAAACAGCGACTTTTTTTTTTTTTTTTTTTTTTGGCGACTGAGTCTAGCTTATTGCCCAGGCTGGAGTGCAGTGGCGCAATCTCAGTGCACCCTCCGCCTCCCAGGTTCAAGCGATTCTCCTGCCTCAGCCTCCCGAGTAGCTGGGACTACAGGCCTACGCCACCACGCCTGGCTAATTTTTGTCTTTAGTAGAGACTGGGTTTCACTATGTTGGCCAGGCTGGTCCCGAACTCCTGACCTCAGGTGATCCGTCTGCCTTGGCCTCCCAAAGTGCTGGGATTACAGGGGTGCGGCCGGCCTCAAACTGTGTTTTAAATTTATTTTTTCTTCTTTTCTTTTTCCTCTCCCTGCTCTGGGTGTCAAGATATAACTTTGAAACAAACTGCCTGTATGTAACCTCTCATCTTAAAATACAGCCTCAGGATGTGCTGTGAACCTCCCTCCCTTTCCTGTCCCATACTGTAATCCCGTGCCTTATGCATGTTTATTTACTTACGTGCTTTTAAGCACACGCTATGCTCTTATCTGGTCATATATTTCCTTGGATGCCTCAGGAGCTGCATCCTGATAGGGACCAGACACCACTGGAATTCTCTCCAATAAAAGCTTACTTCAGGGATTGAACCTATACCCAGCTGAAGAATAACTAATTTATAACCTGGCAGGATCCGCGATTGCACCAGCCCCTCCACCAAATAAGACAATAATTCAAGAGGACCACCAGAGCAAGTCACTGCACCTGGCACCTCCTAACCTCCCCCTTGCCTTTTCTGCATTTCAGATCCTTTCTTTAAAAACCCCCGGGTTCCCCCTACGAATTGAAGAGTGGAATTGTTTGCTACCCTTCCCCTGCTAGCATGGCAGCTGGCAGATTTTGCAGATTTTATTATCGATTCTTTCTACAAGCCGAAAACAGCCAGATGCTTTTGCAGGTTACGGGCTGACGCATCCAGTTCCTTAGAAAAAAACATTTAATAAGGGCTTATAAACAGAAACCACATCTGTGTCTCCCTGTGGTTTCCCATGCTTCTCCCTCAGGCCCAAAGCTTACAGACCATAGGGGAAGGGTCATCAGAAGGGATGCGCAGGACAGTTGAAGTATGGTAACATCAAGGTTGTTTGACCTAAGGGTCAGATTTACAGTAAGTGCTTGCTCTCACACAAGGAGCAATAGATAACCTGGGAATCTCGGGGGCCTTCCGGGATGCTCAGAAGCCAACATAGCTGAAACGGTGGATTTGCATCCAACATGGATTTGCTTTAGCCTCCACAAGGACTTCTCCCAGCCTCTGTTGGGGCCCCTCGCTTGCTTGAAATCTGATGTTCAGACCAATTTTTGTATTGGGTAATAGCACTACCAGAGTACTGGGTAACACCTCAGCACATCCTCAGTCTCTCACGTCTCTGTGTCACTTGGCTCATCTGAGGCCATCTCCAGGTGGACCAAAGATGAGAGGATATGGGATATGGGAGACAGACTGTCCATCACTTTTTCTTGGAGACTGACACCTGCTTCAAAGTGTGTGTGTGTGTGTGTGTGTGAGTGTGTGCACTTGCAGTCACATATGATTTGCAGTGTCCAGTCTGTGGATTTGGATTTCACTGTGCTGTTGAGCATGTGTCTGTGAGTCTGTTTGCCAGGTGCATATGTGTGCTTGGGGCTGTGTGGGCATCCCTGGAGTCCTGTCCTTGTTCCTAGAGAAACCAAAGAAGAGGGTCTCAGGACATTTCTGGCCGGCAACACCCCCCTCCAGGCCTGCTACCCCACCCACCCGGCCACACCCCACCCTGCCAGTATTGTAGTTTGTACTTTCATTTGGTGTGGTTCCTGTTCCTGTGCTCTTGTCCAGTGTTCAAGAAGAATGAGGATTTGCTGACAGTCGAAGGGTGAGGATGGGTGGAGAATAGTTTTATTGAATGATGGAACAGCTCTAAACAGAGAGGGGATGGGAAGGGGGTTGGTCCCCCACCCCTGCAGTAGGTTGGTTTTTTTTCTCAGTATGGCTGGGTCCAGGGCTTTTTATGGACTCAGTATGGGGAGTGCATGCTGATTGGTTTGTGAGTATGCAAAAAAGGTTAAAGCAAAGACACCAGTCAAAGGTAGGCCTGACAGTGTAGAAAACCTATTAGGAAAGAGTAGGTGTATGTAAAATAGGTGAAGAGTAGGGATCAATCAGAGGAAAACATGCCAAATAGGAAGACAGGCTCTCAATCCAGTCGGAGGATTTAACTTGTAGCTCAGTTTTTAGGTTTTAAATTGTCTTCACCTTGGAGATGGGCTTTCACCAGGGACCTGCCCTATCTGCCTAGGCATTTGACTACCTCCTATAACTATTGCCTGCTCCTGGGAGGTTTCTCTGGCAGTGCCCAATGCCCACATGGAGGAGCTTATTACAGCAGCTTTGAGAAAGGGCTCCTAACCTGTGTGTGACATCAGAACTGTGTGTAGTCTACGATTTAGTGAGGCATTATTCCCATGGTTTGTGGAGATATAAGCCCCATTTCAATATTTTCAGAGTAGAAATCTCTCTGCCCAGTTGCCTGGCCTGAGAGTGTGCCAGGTTGGCTGGGGGTGGGAGTTGGGAGATCCTATCCTGTATCTAAGATTCCTCATTGGGACTAGAAAGACCTCACTCTTGATGGTAGGCAGTGAAGGCAGGGGTACCCCAGCTACATGGGTAGGGGAGAGTGGTATCTGCAGCCCTACCAGGACACCTGATCAGCCAGAGCCACCCTCAGGGGACAGCTTCTGTTGCCACACCCCCAGACAAATGGGGAGGGCAAGCCCCAGGCTTTTTTAGTATGTGAAGATGTTTCTTATACTCTCTGTTGCTCAAGTGAGAAATTAAGATGGTAAATTGCTGACATGACCCAAGGGGTATGGCTGCCTTCTGAAACAACTGCTTAGTTCCCCCTGACCTTTTAAAAGAGAAAGACAGTGTGATATTTCTTCCTGAACTTGTCTTTTTTTTTTTTTTTTGAAATGGAGTCTCGCTCTATTGCCCAGGTTGGAGTGCAGTGGCACGATCTCGGCTCACTGCAACCTCCACCTCTCAGATTCAAGTGATGCTCTGCATCAACCTTCCAAGTAGCTCGGATTACAAGTGCTCACCACCACACATGGTGAAATATTTGTATTTTTAGGAGATACAGAGTTTTGCTGTGTTGGCCAGGCTGGTCTTGAACTCCTGACCTCAAGTGATCTGCCTGCCTTGGCCTCCTAAAGTGTTGGAATTACAGGCATGAGCCACTGTGCATGGTGAGTTCCTGAACCTGTCTTTTTTTATTTTTTGTTGATGTAAAAGAGTTTTACAGTCTTACACGTTACCATTTTGAAGGAGGATCAAAATTTTAATTCGTTCATATGACAATATTTACTGCACACTCGTTGTGGGCCAGATGCTGTGCTGATGCTAGGAACAAAATGGTGATCAAAACCATGTCCCTTCCCCCAAGAAGCAATCTAGCTAGAGACAGAAAGTGAACAGAAATTTTAATACGCCATGGTAAGTGCTCTGGGAAGGCAAGTACAGGCTGATATGAGGATAAAAGACACGGGCATTCAACCACACTTGGGGTAGAAGAGAAGGAAAGCTTCCTGAAGAAGGTGGCAGCTAAGTCAAGACTTGAGGGAGGAGTAGGAGGTAGCTAATGGAGAGTGGTTAGGGAGGGTTTTCCAGACAGAAGGAAATGGATACTTGGAAATGAGGGAATATGGCATTTTTTAAGAACCCTGGAATGTGGGTAAACTGGAATTCTTGTTTTAAAACGGGAAAACCACAATGGCTAACACAGGTTAATACCTTGCTCAGGGCAGAGCCAGGATTTGAATGCAGGCTATTCCAATGTATCCTGCTGCCCCGTGGAGAGCACCCAGCATAGGAGTAATGTTAGGTATGTGATTACTATCCTTTAAAAGAAAGAAAAATAAACACGGAATTCACATGTTTATTTTGTTGTGTATTCAGTATTCTGAAAAGTCCACACTAAGGTTCTGTGAATTCTACTATTCGTGCCAGTAGAGAGACTTAGGAAGCAATTTTTATAGCATCTGCTCTTTTAAAATTTTTTTTTTTCATTTTTATTGATTGATTAATTGATTGATTGAGACAAGGTTTTACTCTGTCACCCAGGCTGGAGTGCAGCGGCATGATCTTGGCTCACTGCAGCCTCCACCTCTGAGGCTCAAGCGATCCTCCCACCTCAGCCTCTTGAGTAGCTGGGACTACAGCTGCAGGCCACCTTGCCCGGCTAATTTTTTTTTATTGTTTTATTTTATATTATTTTTTTCTTTTTCACAGTCGCCCACTACCACAAATTATGCAGTCAAGTTTCCCACATTTGAGGAAATTGCAGGGGTCAGCACATCCGGAGTGCAATGGATAAGCCTCACCCTGGGAAAACCACCTTCGTGATCATAGTATCTCCCCTGCCAGGTAAGTAGGCCCAGCTAATTTTTAAATTTTTTTTGGTAGAGATGAGGTTTCCTCATGTTGCCCAGGCTGGTCTGGAACTCCTAGGCTCAAACGATCCTCCCGCCTCAGCCTCCCAAAGTGCTAGGATTGCAGGCGTAAGCCACCACATCTGGCCGTGTCTTCTATTAATATTTACTGAGTTTCTATGACCTATCAGGCGCTGAGTGAAATACTTTACATGTTGTGGCAGAGAATGGCCAGATGCTTAGCAATCACAGTTCCTCTTCCTGGGCACATAGGGCAACTATATTTCCCGGTCCCCCTTGCAGTTAAGTAGAATATGTGACTGGCTTTTAAGAAATGTAAAGTTGAGTTGATGGGTGCCACTTCCAGGCCTGGGTGCTAACTCTGTCTTTGCTATTCTGCCAGTCAGCTGGAGGTGTCCAGTGGAGGATTCTAAGGGGATAGAGGGAGCTTGGGTCCCTGAATCACCTCTTGGAGGACAGCTGTGCAGAAAAGACACCCAGTTTGCATCAGTCTATTGATTGGGTGAGGAGTAAACGCTTATCTTATCAAGCCACTGAGATTGTGAATTTTTTTTCATAGCAGCTAGTGTGAACTACCCTGAATAATCTGCAAACCTTATTTCATTTAATCCTTACAACCACTCAGTAAGATGAGCATCATTATCAGTATTTTGCAGATGGGAAAATGAGGTCAGAGTCTAAGTCACTTGTCCATGTCATTTAGTCAGTAAGCAGCAGAGCTAGGAGCCTGTTTGACTCCAGAGCTCATGCTTTTACTACATGTGAAGAGTGCGCTTCTGAATCTTGGAAGAGTTCTTGCAAGAGACAAACATCAAGTGATTGAGAGAGAGAATGGGGGCTGAGAGAAAGGGGGGGCCATGGGAGGAGGGACAGCTGAGGGCTGAGAGTGTTGCAGAGGGTAGAGGGATGTGGCACGCCCAGGGAACCTGTGGGTAGAGCTGGGTGAACGTCTTGCCCTTGTGGCTACCCTGGGAAATTTCTAGGGCAGATTTTGGGCTCCGGGTGGTTCCACTGTCTTATTTTCATTTTACTTCATCTTGGTCTTCAGGATGATGCTGTCCAATGGGCATCCTTGGGGAGTCGGGTGGGCATCTGAGTGGGTAGGAAGTATGCTTGAGTGTGCTAACGAGCACAACTTGCAGTTTCGGTCCCTGGACTGGCGAGTAGGGAAGTTCCAGGACTTGTGATCACTGTGTCAGAGCTGCACATAACAGGGAGAGAGACACAGAGGGTACCGACCATGAGACAGAGACAGAGAGAAAGAAACTGTGTGGGTAGGAAACTTGGTAGTCGTTGGGTCAAGGAGAATTGCAGATGGACAGTGAGGGGCTCGCCCAGCTCCAGCAACAGCCCTGGGAAGAGTCTCCAGCGGCCGAACCTAATTAGTGTCCACATCCCTTCACTTCTGCCTGGCTCCCTCCTGGAGGAGCACCAAAGAGCTCAGAAGGGACAAAACCTCATTCTCAACATTCCTCTCGACTCTGTGTGGTGGCTCAGGCTTGGATGGGGAGTTCCTGGAACTTTAGCTGGGTGAAAGGCTTCAGTGAAGAGTTTTAGGCAGGAGAGGGACATGGCAGATTTGCATTTTAGATAGAAGAGGAAGCCTAGAGCATGAAAGTGACTAGCAAGGGTACCTCATTGGTTAGTGACAGAATGAAAACTTTGGTCTCCAGATCGGAGTTCAACTCTGGCTATCAAACCACAGCAGCTAAGTTTGTGGAACTGTGAAGACTGCTTGAGGTCATGCCCATCAGTTTAGGAGGAAGGGGAAGAAGTACTGATCTCCCAGGTGAGGGAATGTCCCTGCTAATTCCTTTGAATCAGCAGAGCTGGGGCTAAGAGGCTTCTCATTCCTATCATCTGTCTGGGACACTGTTCTTGGTCATTACCCAAGGTGGGAGGAGGCTGTGTACCTCAAAACCAAAAGATCTACTTCTAGCCCCAGTTTGGTCACTAACAGCTGTGTGCCCAGGGACCTGTCCCTTTGCCTGTATTAGCTGTTGGCAAGATTGGAATCTGGGCTGTTGTAAAGCCAGACACCAAAGTGTTCTGATAACTGGTAATGGCTTCTCAAGTAAGAGGGAGTGCAGTCTGTAGAAACATTCAGCAAAAAGCATGCTGACTAGGGGGATCTAGCCCATTTCTCTCATGGCTTGCATATGTTTGGCCTCACTCTGGGTTTTATGTTGTGCTGAGGCCCACTGCACCATCTTGGGACAACTGGGGCCTTTGGCTGTATTGGGGACACCTCCCTCCCCCAGAATGATTTTAAGAAAATCACCTTGTCAGGAAGGCTGTGGATCTGGTCCATTGTCACTGGTCATGAACTTAGTCCATTGTCATTGCTTTGTGAACTTGGGATGCAAGAAGTTAGGAACAGAACATTGACAGAAATATCTCGTGTCATTTCAAGAGACAGTCATGTCTTCCTTCTGCAGCCCAGATGGCCTTGACTTCTCTAGTTTTTTAAGGGTGTCATTTCCCCTTAATTCTAAAATAACAACAGTTTGAACTCCCATCCCACAAATGCAGGAAGTCCATCTGCTCTTGGGTTTCCAATTCCAGAGCCATCCTAGAGGGCTTGCAGCTCACCTCTGAGTGTCTTATGGTGGCGGCCTCTGAGCTGCAGCTGTTTGTCTGAAGTGTGGACACAGGCCCAGCACATTTAAAAAATGCTGTCAGGCCGGGCGTGGTGGCTCACGCCTGTAATCCAAGCACTTTGGAGGCCAAGGCAGGCGGATCACCGGAGGTCGGGAGTTCAAGACCAGCCTGGCCAACATGGTGAAACCCTGTCTTTAAAAAAAAAAAAAAAGAAAGAAAGAAAAAAGTAAAAAAAATGCTGTCAGAAGCTCTCAAATAACAAAAGTACCAAAGAGATAGTTGGTTACAACTGCTCAAAGCAGTAGTTTCAGGGCACCCACCAGTTCAGCCACATTTTGCAAACCCTCCTTAAGCTTCTGGCGGTGTTGGTGGCAGGGAGAGGCCGGTGAACTTCCTGCCTTTAGAAGTATCTAGACCTCTCTGAACACCCTTCTTGCACATAAAAAAGAGGAGAGGTCTTCGTCTTCCTGCCCAAAGACCACCTTGTTTTGTTTTTAACTTTTTACCTCAAGATGATTCACAACAAGAACATCAATGTCTTTCAAGAGAAATTCCTAGCCGCATCCTGAAGGTATAATCTGGCTCCAATGGCTCACATAGGGCTAGTTGCCTTAAGCCTGCCTCAGCCTTAAATAACACTGCAGGTGGGCCAGCAGCTGTGCGGCCCAGATAGTGGCAAGTCGGGCCCAATCCAGGGCCTGTGTCCACACTCAGTCCTTCCTCCCCAGCAGGGAAGAGACTAGGTCTGCCTGCTCCTCCTGCCCAGACAATACCTGGACAACGGACAATGATATTTAGGCTGGGACAGCCTAAACTGAGACTTAGGGAAACCATTTCTGTAGCTCCTCAGGGGCCTGGTTCTGCTAAGGACATACTCCACTGGCATTGCTAAATGAAACTGGTAACGCTTCAGTCTGAGGCCTCTGTCTTGGGCCCATCACAGATGTCTAGGATGTCTTCCAGAACAATGGGCATACATGTACTTATATTTACAAGACCAAGAAGGTTCACCCGATACAGGGGAGGCTCCCATGAAAGACAAATCCTGATCACTACTCTGCCATGCAGAAATGTCTTGTAAACCCTTGAATTACAGCTTCTCAGCTTCAAGGATTTAAAGCTCTACATTCTCCCCTGTCTCTGGCAGCAGCCACAGTGCTCAGTGGGAAGACCTAAGCCTGAGGTTCAAGCCCCAGGTCTGTCAGTTGCCATCTGTAACTTTGGGCAAGTCACGAATTCCCCAGGTCTCAGATTTCTTAGCTACAAAAGGAGGATAATACCACTTCTTTCAACCTATCAGCATTGTTGAGAGGATGAATTCAAGCAAGAATTTGTTAAGTACCCTTGCCTAGGCATGGTAGGATCCAAAAATTAGTAAGACATTGGCCTTATCAGGCTCATGCACTTTTAGGGTATTTAGACTTCAGTAGGTAACTTCATTATAATATGAGAAGAAACAGCTCGGATCTAATGTGTTTTATAAACTCTAAGGTGTTATATTCTTATAGATACATGCTGCTGTCATTTTTCCTATAAATTGGGTTTCCTTTCTGTTCACTGCTAGGCCAAGCATGTCTACAGCAGCTCACAGTGAGAAGCTGCTTCTCCTTGTCCCCCAGGTTCCAGGAGGTCTCACTGCCCCCAGTGGAACCCTAGAATCTTTTCAGGGAGCTCCTGTCATTCTACTTACATGCTTCCCTTCCAGCACTCTTCCCAGGACATGGTAGAAGTACAGTCTTTCCTGTTTCACAGAATTAATGATGAGTACAAGAAATGATAATTGGAGGCCAGCCAGGAATGGCGAATGGTAAGGGTGTACAAGTGCCCAGCAGAGGATGTGTGGGAGGAGGGCATGGAGAGGGAAGCTCTGTAGTCCTGAGGATAGTGGAAGTTTTATAATTTATAAGAAAACGAAAGTCAGAGAAGAAGAGCTATCTCAAGAGCCTAGCGGGTTCACACCTTACCCCCAGATTCATTCTGTGGCGATCTGACCTTTTGGGACAAAAGAACAAGACAGGCGATGTTCTTCTCACCTCCTTTTCCAAGCTCTTTTAAACAGGCCAACATTTAGGTGATTTTGATGGGGGAGGTCCTGCTGATATCTCTGATAGTCCGTAGCCAACCTCCTTTCTGTCTTCACTAACCTGTCCCTCTCTCCTCCCCGGCCTCTTTTCTAAGGACACCCCAAAATTCCAGTGGAAAATTACCAGGACCATAAAAAAAATTGGCATTTCTTGTGAGCATTGTTCTAGTTCTTGTGTATGGTGAGGCCATTTTTACATACAAAAAAATTTTAAACTAGCTGGGTGCAGTGGCTCACACCTGTAATTCCAGCACTTTGGGAGACCGAGGTGGGTGGATCACCTGAGGTCAGGAGTTCAAGACCAGCCTGACCAACATGGTGAAACCCTGTCTCTACTAAATACAAAAGAAAAAAAAAATTAGACAGGCTTGGTGGCAAATGTCTGTAATTGCAGCTACTTGGGAGCCCGAGGCAGGAGAATCGCTTGAACCCAGGAGGTGGAAATTGTAGTGAGCCAAGATTGTGCCGTTGCACTCCAGCCAGGGCAACAAGAGTGAAACTCTGTCTCAAAAAAAAAAAATAAATAAATAAACTTTAATTATTAAATGTGTTCAAAACCCATACACATGTATACAGAAATATACAGTTTGATCAACACTTGATGCACAGTATGAAGTTTCAAAGAGGTGACTCATGCTTACTGTTGCACATTGTAGAAATTTCCAGCCTAACTTTGGAAAGCTGAAGTAAATAGATGCTGAGGATCGTGAAATTCTGGTAAGGGATCACTACATGTGTCTACATTTATAATTTAACAGAAGGGTTTCCACATGATCACTGGGTACTCACCCATCCACTGGTCCCAGGAGAGGCTTCCTGTCCACACACAAAGTGAGATATTTCTGGTGCTTGGTCCCAGCCTGTTGCTATTACGCCACTTTCTTGAGCTCCAGACTCAAAATTACTTCCTCCTCTCCACTTAAGTCTTCTCCCTAGGCCAACTGTGGTCACCACATATTAAAGCATAAGTCAGTTGCACAGCAATTCTGAGATCCCAGTTTGGTGACAAAGTTCATAACTGCCACATCTTCTTCTTGGGTCAGTAGCTCAAATCTGCAGGCATTCATTGAGTAGTCCCTGTGTCAGGCACTGTGCTAAGCGCCTGGGGACAAAAACAGAAAAGATACATTTGTCTTAGAGAATGTTTAGTTAGAAAGAGTGGGGGAAAGGAAACGTAAGGTACTTCCTCTGATTCTGTGTGAGATAGAATTCTATGAATTCAAGCAAGAATTTGCTTGAATTGCGTGTTCTCTTCCCATTTTACAGAGGAGGGAACTGAGCCTTAGGTTATGTGCTTTTCCCAAGGTAACTCCGTAAGTGGTGCAGCTGGCTCATAAGCCCAGGTCTGACTCTAACTACTCCATGTTGACTGCTCCTGCCAGTCCCATGCACACCAGCCACAGACAAAGAGCAGCAAGTGGGACATTTTCAGCAGTAGGCCAGTTGCAAGACTGCCAGCAAAGAACCAACTTTGGGGGGACTACTGGCAGGTGTTCGGGTGCTGCCAGTTCCCCCTGTGGGAGGCCCATAGCCCAAGGAAGCCAGGGGTGGGATCTGTGGGAATGAAAATTACTAGGAAGTGTAAGCAATGCTGTGACCTGACAGGGTTTGCATTTGGCACAGAGAATCTGCAGAAGATGTGGCTGGGCTGGTGGCTTCTGAAGCAGAGACTTTATCATCCTGCTCCCATCTGCTCCCACCTGACAGTGCTCACCCCAGCGCTTCCATTTTCCTGGAGACAGGCCCTGTGAGAGTGTTTATTCTTGAATAATTGTTGATTTCCTGCCACATACCAGGCTTCATTCGAGGCAGACAAAGCAAACAAAACTCTGCCACATGGAGTGTTCATTGTGGCAGCAGGAGACAGATGCCAAGAGTCAATAAATGAGAGAAATATATAGTATGTCAGACAGTGATAAGCGCCACCGAGAACAATAAAGTAAGCAAGGGGTTTAGGGAATGGGAGGGGTGCCTTTTTTCCCTTTCCCTCCCCCACCTCCATTTGTTTCCTTTTTTTCTTTAGATTTATTTATAGAGACAGGGTCTTCCTATGTTGCCTGAGCTGAGCTTGAACTCCTGGGCTCAAGCAATCCACCTGCCTCAGCCTCCCAAAGTGCTGACATTACAGGTGTGAGTCACCGCACCTGGCCTCCATCTCCATTTTAAATAGAGTGGGCAGCAGGCCTCCCCCAGTAGGTGAGCTTAGAAGGAGGACCCGAAGGAGGTGAGGAATGAGCTATGTGGGTGTCTGGACGAAGGGTGTTGTGGGCAAAGGGAACAGCAAGTGTCAGGCCTCCAGGTAGGGGCGTGCCTGGCTGGTAAGTGAGGCCCACCTGGGTGAGGGCTGGCTCCTTCATGGGGATCATGGCTAGTGGCTGACAGATAGACAGACAGATGACAGACAGACAGACAGGGGACTTGAGAACTCTCAGCCTCCCCCACTTCTGGAGAGTACTCCCTGGAGGAGAGGTGAGGGAGCCATGGACATAGGGCTCTTTTTCCTGCAGCTTCTGAGTAAATTACCATCCCCCTGCATGTACCCTCTCATCTCTTTCTTCTTGATCCTCCTTTTTTCCTTTTAAAATTATTTCAGATTATTTTAGATTATTCCTTCTGGCCAAACCTGAGATGCTTAGACATGGAGAAGGCAGGAGGGTTTTGGGGGTCAGGGTGAGGAGGGTTTTGGAGCTCAGGTATATTTGTTTCCCATGGCTATAACAAATTATCACACGCCGGGTGGCTTAAGATGACGGAATGGATTCTTTCCTGGTTCTGGAGGGTCTGAAATCAGTTTCCCTGGGCTGCAATCAAGCTACTGGCAGGGCTGAAATGTGCTCTGGGAAGGAATGTATTCCTTGCCTCTTTCAGTTCCTGGTGGACTGCCTTCTCGTGTGTGTGTGTGTGTGTGTGTGTGTGTGTGTGTGTGTAATCTCTCCCTGCCTCCTTCTTATACCAAACACATTTATTAATAATATCAATGCGATTGCATTTAGGGCTCACTTTAATTATCTAGGCTGACTTCATCTCCCCATCTCAAGACCCATAATTTAATCACAAGATACAAAGACACTGTTTCCATATAAAGTAACACTCACAGGTTCAAGGGACTAGGTCTGGATATCTTTTGGGGGGCCATTTTCATCCTCCCACAGAGGGTACTCTAGTGTCAACATTCATCTCTATTCATTCAGTCATTCCCTTATTCAGCACAGCATCACTGGGCATTTCCTCAGTGCCAGACAGCGTTCAGGATTCTGGGAAAACACAGTGAGCAAAGGAGAGCCCCCTCTACCTCCACCAGGAGCTTGCAGCTTAGAAGGGGAGATGGATGGGAATTAAATAGTCACTCAAATAAAATGCAGAGTTGCAACTGTGATAAGTGCCATGAAAGCCTTTATTGGGGGCTTTACCTGGTAAGGAAGGCCAAGAAAGCTTCCAGGAGGAGGTGTGCTGAAATCTGCGTGATTTGGGTTGGTAACCAGGTAAAGAGGGAGAGAAGAGACTTCCAGGTGGAGAGGACAGATGGCAGAACAGAAGTATGGCTGCCTCTGTCAGGTTGTGCAGGGCTTGGGGTGGCCTGGGGTCGAGGTTGGGGTTTCAGGGATCGTGTGGGGACCAATGAGGTGTGCCTCCTCCCCACCCTTTACCCCAATCCTCAGCCTTGGCCACTGCTCTGTGTCCAGGGCCCCTTCCTCCCTATTCCTGACTTAGCCCATCCCTCCAATTCCTTTCCACCACGGCATGTGGTTTAGTAAGGAAACTCCCCAGGCTCAGTGTTGGGACAGACTGCTAAGTTTCATTCAACAAAACTTTCTTATGAGCCTACTGTGTGGCACACATTGTGTTGGGAGTTACAAGGAATAGGATGGGAAAACAACATTATTCTGGTCCTTGAGGCAAGAGGCTGTGTGGTGGAGGGGAAAGCAAAGAGGGTTAAGTGCTGAATGTTGACTTGGATTGAATCTCACTTCTGCTACTTACTGGCTGTGTAATCTTGGAAGAGTGACTTCACCTGTCTGTGCCTCAGTCAGCAAATATTTAACAGCTAACTCCAGTCAACAAAAATTTACTGTGTACCCACTGTGTGCTAGGCACTAGGCCATGCCCTGTCAATCCACAGAGACATGTCTGAGGTAGGCTGTTTCCTCACACAGGCCAACAGGTGATTTCTGTTTGGGGATCCCAGCCAGGCACAGCTCTCCAGGAGATGGCAGTCAGAGAGTGGCGACAGAGTCCTGGGAATGTGGAGTTATTTGGCCTTCTTTGTGCCTTCTCTTCCCCCTTCTGCAGAATATTCAGCACTGCTTATGGAGAGCCTCCCTTGGTTAACACTAGACATTCTAATCTTCCTAAGTGCTCCAGCTTTAGGAAGAATGTACTGTTTTGACCAACAGTTTCATCTGCATCTTTGTTGATCGGCCACTGTTATTAGGTGCTGCTACTCGATGTGTTTTAACGGTAGGGGTTCCAGTCTTTTCTATTAAGCCATTTCATATAAAGCCCAAGATGGAGTTGGACAGCATGCTCACTTACTGGACCATCTTTGGCAAATCACTTGACCCCTCTAAGCCTCCATTTCTATGATAAAGTGAGGATATGAATCCCTGCCCTGCATCCTCCTAAGGTTTTTGTAAAAATCAAATGAGATTCTGCACCCAAACTGTCTTTTCACCTAATTGTAGTGCCCGGCATGAAGCTCTAGGGGTGGTTGTCAGGAGGGGCGAAACCTTGAGTGTTGAATGGTTGAACTTGTGAAAATTGGCTGAGCCCCACCATACCTCATGGGTCCTCTTTTAGGGGCTGTTTTGTGGGCAGGTGGGTTAACCGTCCACAGATTGTTTTCTTTGGTTTTCTTTTCCAACCATAGTGGCTTTTGAGTCTTCAACTCCCTCCTTGTCCTCTTGCCTTTTAACATCTGGGTGGGGGATTTTGCTCAGAGTGTGAAACAGACTTCTAGCTCTCTCAGGTCCTCGTAGGTGTGAGGTGCTGTTTTTGCCCTTGGGTGGCAAGGGTATTTTATGTGTGAGTGGAGGCGTCAGGCTATGGCCCCTCATTCCCTGGGACTGTTATGGTGGCCAGGGTCTCATAGTCTGTGTCTGAGAGTTCAGGCACCCATCAGAAATCACAGAACTGAATTCTGGGGTTGGCTCTGGAGCACGCTGAGGTGGGCACCCAGTTACTACACAACCAGGCCCAGCAAGGAAGGGAGGATGGGGAGCCAGAAGTGCATGAAGACCAGTGGGAGCAGGGCTCACCTAGCAGCACAAAACTTGCACGGACAAAGAGGGCAAGAAAATTCACTGAAATTCTAAAAGTGTGGTGTGTAGTACAGTGGGGCTCACCAGTAGGGTTCTGATTCTTTACACATCAAATGGGCATAATGATACTATGTACAGTTATTGCTAAGATTAAATGAAATAAGATGTGCGAATGATGTTTAGCACAGCGCATGGACCAAGTAAGTGTCCAACTGTTAGATATGAGGAGATCCCGCCCAGAGTCTGTAACTATTATCTGCCAAAGGGTTATTCCAGTACAACCTATTTTCAAACACCATTTGGCTGATAGCAGTTATAACTTCTGAATAAAATATTTAAAACTTCAGCTATTAGAAGAGACAGATCTCCCATATACAAGAATTTCATATCACTTACATAGATAATCTGCCTTCAATGGTGGTAGAGGAAGAAAACCTTCTCACACTTTAAGTGTAGGCTGCACTTAGTGACTTCCTTCCAAAGAATACAGTGCAGAAAGTGCAGAAAAAATTTAGTAGAGAAGCTGACAGACAACGTCAGCCAACTGATTAAGATGAAAATCAAGAGAAGTCATGTTAATAGTATACACCCTTTACGTGATGTGACAAGAATGACATTTAACCTCTGTAGTCTTCTAGTCTTCCTCCCCAAACACACAGCCCAGATAACCATGAGGAAACCATCAAACGAATTCTGATAGTGGGGCCTGCTACACAGCACCTGACCAGTATGCACCAGAACTGTCAAGGGCACCAAAACCAGAGACTATCACAGCCAAGTGGAGCCTACAGAGACATGGCAACTAATTATGACACCCTGGATCAGATGCTGGAATAGAAAAAGGACATTAGGACAGGGTGTGGTGGCTCATGCCTGTAATCCCAGCACTTTGGGAGGCCGAGGCAGATGGATCACCTGAGGTCAGGAGTTCAAGACCAGCCTGGCCAACATGGTGAAATGCCATCTCTACTAAAAAATACAAAAATTAGCTGGGAGTGGTGGCAGGCACCTGTAATCCCAGCTACTCGGTGTTGGGTGCCAGAATATAGGGTGCCAACCCCCACACTCCACCCGTGGGTACCCCAAAGGTGCAAAGGCCCCGAGCTCTGATTTTCCATAGTATTTATTGAATACAAGCACTTTAATCTATAGTACAGATGATGGGGTGAATCAGTAAAAGGGAAGCTATGCGTAAAACATAAAATTGATAGCAGTGGCGGTTTATGGGAGTTTCTCAAGAGCTAAAAGCATATGCTTATCTATAGATAATGCAGCTGGTGGGAGCAGGCTTAGCAAGGAGCCTACATATCTGGTTACATTCCAGTGCTTTGAGGGAGTGTTATGTCCTTGGGCACTATGTTTAAAATATTATAGCTTAGGTCACTCTGTTCCTGGGAACATGGTGGCATAGAGAGGCCTTCCTCCCCAGAGGCCTCCTGCGGCCTTCTGCAGTTTATTGTTCCTAATTTCTTTTATACATTACTTCTAACCAGTTTATGTAGGCTCACTGTAAACCCTTCCTCCATTGCTGCGTCCCCCAACACTCGAGAGGCTGAGGCATGGAGAATTGCTTGAACCTGGGAGGCAGAGGTCGCAGTGAGTCGAGATTGCGTCACTGCACTCCAGCCTGGGCAACAGAGCAAGACTCCATCTCAAAAAAAAAACAAAACAAAAAAGAAAGAAAGAAAGAAAAAAGACTTTAGGTAAAAACTAAGGAAATGTGAATAGAATATGGACTTTATAGTCAGTGACAATATATCAATATATATATCAATATTAAGATATTAAGTTCATTAATTGTAACAAAGGTATCACACTAATGTAAGATATTAATAATAGGGGAAACTGGATGTGGGGTATATGAGAAACCTCTGTAGTATGTTCTCTCTCTTTTTTTTTTTTTTTAAGACAAAGTCTCACTCTGTCTCCCAGGCTGGAGTTCAGTGGTATGATCTAGGCTCACTGAAACCTCTGCCTCCCAGGTTCAAGCGATTCTCCTGCCTCAGCCTCCCAAGTAGCTGAGATTACAGGCAGGTGCCACCACGCCCAGCTAATTTTTGTATTTTCAGTAGAGATGGGGTTTTGCTGTGTTGGCCAGGCTGGTCTTGAACTCCTGACCTCAGGTGATCTGCCTGCTTTGGCCTCCCAAAGCGCTAGGATTACAGACGTGAGCCACTGCGCCCGGCCCCCCTCAATTTTTTTTTGAGACAGATCTCACTATGCTGCACAGGCTGGGCTAAAACTCCTAGACTCAAGCAATCCTCCTGCTTCAGCCTCCCAAGTAGCTGGAACTACAGATGTGCACCACCACACCCAGCTGTTTTTATTTTTGTAAATCTAAAACTCTTCTAGAAAATAGTCTATTTGAAAGTATGCATATACATATATACACACATATCTCTATTTCTGTCTATCAATCAGGAAAATCAATCATGGAAATGTGCCAACAATTGATGAATCTGTGTAAAGTGTATACAGGAGTTCTTTGTATTATTCTTGCAATCCTTCTGAAACTTTGAAATTGTTTCAAAAAAAGATGTATAATCTGCAAAAACGAACAAATCCAACTATTTTGAAGGCACTAGGGCACAAGCAAAAGTCAATAGCATTGAGAGGGTCATGTTAAGTAGAAGGAGTAGAGCAAACTAGGTGAATTCCCTGAGAGCTCACTCCAGTTCTGGGTGGCGCCTGGGAGACCAGATTCCACATGAGGGTGAGTGCTGCTGGGCTGAAAACTGAGTCACAAGTAAGGGTTTGGAGCTGCTGCGAGAGCAGCCGGAAATTGAGATGGAAAGATCTCAGGAAGAAGGGAGTGGCAGAGTAGGAAGCCCCCAAACTGCCTGCAGATTCCCCTTAAATCTTTAACTGACTTGAATACTGTGCATTCACCCATGTAGGATGAGCCTCCAAGAAGCCAGCAGGGAACTGGGAGGCAAAGATTCAGTTTCCTTAATGGATGTTAGAATCTCCCAGAACTCTATTTCTTCTTTTATATTTGTGAACTTGGCTTTTTGAATAATTTGTCCATTTCATCCAAATTGGAAGAATGTTGTTCAAAATGTATTGTCTAGGATGTGGAGTCATGTTGCATTTTTTATTCATTCCCAATATTAGTAATTCACTTTTTTTTCTTTTTGAGATGGAGTCTCCCTCTGTTGCTGAGGCTGGAGTGCAGTGGTGCAATCTCAGTTCACTGCAAACTCTGACTCCCGAATCGCTGAAGAGATTCTCCTGCCTCAGCTGCCTCCAGAGTAGCTGGAATTACAGGTGCCTGCCACCACATCCAGCTAATTTTTGTATTTCTAGTAGAAATGGGGTTTTGCCATGTTGCCCAGGCTGGTCTTGAACTCCTGACCTCAGGTGATCTGCCTGCCTCGGCTTTCCAAAGTGCTGGGATTACAGGCATGAGCCACCATGCCCAGCCTCTTCCTTTTTCAAAATCAGTTTTGCTAATTTTTTTTTCAAAAGTATTAATCTTTAAAACACACACACACACACACACACACACACACACACACACACACACACATTTTGGCTTTTTAAATGTTTAAATTTGTTTTCTATTCATAAACTTCTGCTCTTATCTTTATCATAGCCTTCTACTTTTTTTAGGTTTGTGGTGCTTTTTCATCATCTTGAGATGGCAGCGGAGATCATTGATTTTCAACTTTTCTTCATCTCTAATTTGTTATTGAAATTTCTAACTTTCCCTTTGGGCACTGTTTTAGTCATATGTCAGAAATTTTGTTAATGCTATATGTAAAATTGTGCCAGGCAAGGTGGCTCAGACCTGTAATCCTAGCACTTTGAGAGGCTGAGGCAGGAAGATCACTTGAGCCAAGCAGTTTGAGACCAGCCTAGGTGGGACCCTGTAGCTACAAAAAAATTAAAAATTAGCTGGGTATAGTGGCTTGGGCCTGTAGTCCCAGCTACTCGGGGAGCTAAGATGGGGGGATTGCTTGAGCCCAGAAGTTCAAGGTTGCAGTGAGCTATGACTGTGCCATTGTACTCCAGCCTGAGTGACAGAGGGAGACCTTGCCTCAAAAATAAATAAATAAATAAATAAAATAGTTTAAAATTTCATTATAATTTATTTTGGCCCTTGGATTATTTAGAAGTACATTATTTGCTTCCCAGTCAGTTGAATATTTTTCAATTATCTCTTTTTTATTGATTTTTAGAATATCCTCTAAATGATCTATTTTTTGAAATTCACTGAGGCTCGATTTACATCCTGACGTTGTTAATTTTGGTATTTGATACTTTTTGATGCCATTATAAATGACATTGCTTTATAAATTTCAATTTCCAATGATTTGTTGTTAGTATATAAAAATACAATTGTTTTTAAATATGGATCCTGCAACCTGCTATCTTGTCTGTTATCAGTTATAACTTTCAGTAGCTTTTTTGGTAGATTCCATCAGGTTTCCTACCTAGATGGTCATGTTACCTGAGAATAAAGTCAGTTTTACTCCTTCCTACCCAGCCTCGATATTTGCTATTTCTTCTTCTGGCCTGATTGTTCTGTCTGGCACCTCTGGTACAATGTTGAATAGAATTGGTGGAAGAGAAGAGGATAACCTGCCCTGTTCCTGATCTTAGGGGGAGGCATTCAGTCTTCGGCCATTAAGAATGATCATAGCTATAGGCTTTTTGTGGATTTAAAAAAATCAGGCTGAAGAAGTTCCCTTGTATTCCTAGTTTGCTGACAGTTTTAAAAATTAGGAATGGATAAAATGGACGGTAAATTTTGTCAAGTGCTTTTTCTTGAAATGATTACGTGGTTTTCCTTTTTTTAGTTGTTAATACGGTGAAATAATTACATGGTTTTCTTTTTTTAGTTGTTAACATGGTGAATTACACTGAGGGATTTTCAAATATTCATTCAACCCTGAAGCCTTGAGATAAATCTCGTTTGGTCAGAATGTATTATCCTTTTAATATATTGCTAGATTCAATTTCCAAAGTATTGTTAAAAATTTTTGCTTGTGTTCTTGATTTTGGCCTTTAGTTTTTTTGTTTGTTTTCCTGTAAATGTCTTTGGTTTTAGCAACAGGATAATGCTGGCCTGATAAAATGAGTTGAGATGTATTCCCTTTGCTTCTATTTTTTGGAAATGTTTGTGTAGAATCAGTATTATTTCTTTCTTAAACATTTGGTGAAATTCACCACTGAAGCCACTGGGGCCTGAAGTTTTCTTTGCGGGAAGGCTTTTAACTGCAATTTCAAGTTATTGAATATATATAGGGCTGTTCAGGTTATCTTTCTTTTTGAATGAGCCATGGTAATTCATGTTTTTCAAGGGAATTAATCTATTTCATGCAAGTTTTCAATTTTTTTGACATACAGTTGCTCGTAATATTACTTTATTATCCTGTCTATATCTGTAAAATCTGCCGAATAATACCACCTCACTCATTTCCAATGCTGGCAACTTGTGTCATCTCTCTTTTTACCCTAATCATTATAGCTACAGGTTTATCCATTTTATTAATCTCACAGAACCCACTTTTGGTGTCATTGGCTTTCTCTATGTGTTTTGTTTTATTAGGTTTTCTGTTTTATTAATTTCCCCATTGATCTTTGTTATTTTATTTTTCTGCTTCTTTGGGGTTTAACTTTCTCTTAATTTTCTTAGTTTCTTGAGATGGAATATGAGCGTATTTACTTAATATTTCTTTACAAGTGTGGGCATTTAGCACTCTGAGTTTCCCTGTAAGTACTCGTTAGCAGCATCCCACAAATTCTATGTTTTGTTTTCATTTTCATTTATTTCAAAATACTATGTAACTTCCCTTTCAGTTTCTGCTTGGGTCATGATCATGGGTCATTTAAAAGTATGGGACTCAGTTACAAGACATTTGGGGATTTTCCAGGTGTCTTTCTGGTATTAATTTCTAATTGAATTCTATTGTGATCAGAGAACATATTTTATATGACTTAAATCCTTTGGAACTTATTTAGATTCATTTTATGACCCAGAATATGGTCAGTCTTGGTAAATGCTTTGCATATACTTGAAAAGAAGGTGTATTCTGCTGTTGTTAGATGGAATGTTCTATTAATGTCAATCTGGTCAAATTGATTGATAGTACTATTCAAATGTACTACATTTTCACTGATTTTCTACTTATTGAGAGAAGTATATTGAAATTCTACCACTTAATGTAAGTACACTGAAATCTCTGACTGTAATTGTCAATTTGTCTGTTTGTCCTTGCAGTCCTATCAGTTTTTACTTTCTGTATTTTAAAGGTGATAAACATTTTAGAATTATGTCCTCTTGATTAATTGATCCCTTTATAGTTATAAAATGACCTTCTCTAGCTCTGAAACCCACCTTTGCTCTAAAACCCACCTTGTTGATATTAAGATAGGTACTTCAGTTTTCTCTTGACTAGTGTTAGCATGATCTACACTATCCCATCTTTTACATTTAACCTATATGTACCTTTATATTTAAAATACGTTTATCCCTTCCCTTCCCTTCCTTCCTCTCTCTCTTTCTCTCTTTCTCTCTCTCTTCCTCCCACTCCCTCCCTCCTCTTTCTTTCTTTCTCTTTCCTTCTTTCTTTCTTTCTCTTTCCTTCTTTCTTTTCTCTCTCTCTCTCTCTCTCTCTCTTTCTTTCTTTCTTCTCCCTCTGTTGCCCAGCACCATTTTGGCTCACTACACCCCCTGCTTTCTGGGCTTCAGTGATTCTCCCACCTCTAATTCCCAAGAAGCTGGGACTACTTAGCCACCACACCTGACTAATTTTTGTATTTTTGGTAGAGAAGGGTTTCACCACGTTGGCCAGGCTGCTCTCAAAACTCCTGACCCCAAGTGATCCACCCACCTCAGCCTCCCAAAGTACTGGGATTACAGGCATGAGCCACCACACCTGGCCCTAAAATGAATTTCTTGTTGGCAGCATATAGTTGCATCTTGCTTTTGGGGTTGGATTTAGGTCTATCATTTTGCTATTTCTTTTCTCTTTGTCTCATCTGCTCTATGTCTTCCTTTCCCGTTTTTTTTCTGCCTTCTTTGGAGTGAGTATTTTAAAATTTCCTTTGTTGGCTTATTAGCTATAACTCTTGGCTGTTGGGGATTTTTTTTTTAGTAGTTGCTTTTGGGTTTATGGTATACATCTTTAAGTTATCACAGCCTACTTCAACTGATAATATAGTTTATGCCTAGTAGAACTCTACAATAGCATACTTTCATTTCATGCCCGGCTAATTTTTTGTATGTTTAGTAGAGATGGGGTTTCACCATGTTGGGCAGGCTGGTCTCGAACTTCTGACCCCAAGTGATCCACCCACCTCGGCATCACAAAGTGCTGGGATTACAGGTGTGAGCCACCATGCCCAGCCTGTGCTGTTTTTATCATGCATTTTGTTATTACAAATATTCTAAACTCCACACTATGTTGTAACTGTTTTTGGTTTAACAGTCTGTTATCTTTCAAAGATATTTAAATAATTTTTAAAAATCCACATATTTACCAATGTAGTTACTACCATTTCCAGTATGCTTTATTTCTTTGTGCCAACCTGGATTCCCATCTGGTATTCTTTTCCTTCTGCCTGAAGAATTTCCTTTGACATTTCTCATAGCGTGGCTCTGCTGGTGGAAATTCTCTCAGCTTTTGTCTGTCTGAAGATGTCTTTTATTTTTGAGAGATATTTTTGATGGGCATGGAATTCTAGGTGGATTTTTTTTTCCTTTCAGTGCTTTAAAAATGTTGCTTCAGTCTTCTTGCTTCCATTATTTCTGATAAGAAATCCTTATCTTAATTCTTCCTCTGTATGTGACATGTCTTTCTCTAGCTTTTTTTTTTAAAGATTTTCTCTTCAACATTGGGTTTAAGCAAATTTATTATAATATGCCTCACTATAGTTTTCTGTATATTTTTGTGCTTCGGTTTTGTTTTGTTTTATTTGCTTATTTGTTTGTTTGTTTGGTTGGTTTCTTGGATCTGTGGGTTTATAATTTTCATTAAGTTTGAAAACTTTTTGGCTATTATCCTTTCATGTTTGTCCGTTACCCCTCTCATTTGCTTTGGGGACTCTTTTAGGGAATCCAATATTAGGCTGCTCGAAGTTGACTCACAGCTCACTGATGCTGTTTTCTTTTTCCTTTTCACTTTTGATGATTTTTTCCCCTGTGTTTCATTTTCTGAACTACTGAGCAGTTTCTATAGCTAAGATTTCAAGTTCACTTATCTTTCTTCTGCATTGTCTACTCTCCTCTTAATCCCATCTGATGTATTTTTCACTGTTGGCATTGTAGTTTTCATCTGTAAATTAGAGTTATGTTTTTAAAAATATTCTTCCATGTCCCTACTTATCTTTTTGAACATATGAAATACAGTTATAATAGCTGTTTTAACATCCCTGTCTGCTAATTCTAATATCTGTGTCAGTTCTGGGTGGTTTCAATTGGTTGATTATTTTGTCATTTAGGTCTTGTTTTCCTCTTTGTTTGTATGCCTGGTAATCTTTGGTTATATGTTAAACATTGCAAATTTTACCTTGTTGGGGGCTTGATATTGTGGTTTTCCTGTAATTATTCTTGAGCTATGTTCTGGGTTGCAGTTAAATATCTTGGAAACAGCTTGATCCTTTGTGTTTTGCCTTTGTGATTTGTTAGGTAAATTTGAAGTACTGTTTAGTCTAGGGCTAGTTACTCCCCCTACTGAGGAAAGATCATCCTGAATACTCCACTAATTCCCTGTGAATTAAAAGTTTCTCTAGTCTGGATAGTGGGAACAGGCACTATTCCCAATTCTGTATGCATACCAGGTACTCTTCTCTCTCATTCTTTCAGAAGCTTCTTTGCCTGACCTCAGATAGATTTTTCTTATAGGTGCAATCATCAGTATTCTGCTGAACTCTTGAAGGAAACCCTCTTTAGATCTCCAAAGTTCCCTTTGTGTTCAGCTATCTCCTCTGGCATTCTGTCTTGTGAACCCCACCCACATAGGGGTTGAGTCCCCCCACAGACCTCAACCCCCATCCATGCTATGGCTGGAAATTCTCTCAAGGCAATTTGTTGGGAGCCATCATATGGCTCTACTTACTTGTTTTCCATCTCTCAGGGTCCCTAACTTTTTTGCCTAATGTTTAAAATGTCAAAAACTATGGTTTCATACATTTTGTCCATTTGGGGAGGGCATGTTTCTGGTGGGAGTTTAAATGCAGTTCCTATAACTTTATCGTGGTCAGAAGGGGAAGTCCTTACTTTCATTTTTGAAAGATATTTTTGCTGATTATAGAATTCAAGGTTGGAAGTTACTTTCTATCAGCACTTTATTTATTTTGTTTGATTTTTAATTTTTGTGGGTACATAGTAGGTGCATATATTTATGGGATACCTGAGATATTATGATATAGCATGCAATATGTAATAATCACATCAGGGTAAATGGTGTATTCATCACCTCAAGCATTTATCCTTTGTGTTACAAAAAATTCGATCACACTCTTTTATAAAATGTACAATTAAATTATTATTGACTACAGTCACCCTGTTGTGCTAGCAAATACTAAGTCTTATTCGTTCTTTCTAACTATTTTTTGTACCCATTAGCCATGTATTCTCCTTCCCAACTCCACCCCCACTTCATTTCCTAGCCTCTGGTAGCCACCCTTCTACTCTATCTTCATGTGTTCAATAGTTTTAATTCTTGGCTCCCACAAGTAAGTGAGAACATGCAAAGTTTGTCTTTTTTGTGTCTGACTTATTTCACCTTTAATGACTTCTAGTTCTATCTATGTTGCTGTAAATAACAGGATCACATTCGTTTCTATGGCTGAATAGGACCCTGTTGTGTATATGTACCATATTTTCTTTATCCATTCATCTATTGATGGACACTTAAGTTGCCTCCAAATCTTGACTATTGTGAATAGTGCTACAGTAAATATGGGACTGCAGATACCTCTTTGAAATACTGATTTCCCTTCTATTGGGTACATACCCCACAGTGAGATTGCTGAATTGCATGTCAAATCTATTTTTAGTTTTTTGAGGAACCTCTAAACTGTTCTCCAACAGTTGTCCAACACCAGCAGTGTACAAAAGTTCCCTTTCTCCACACCCTCACCAGCATTTGTTATTGCCTGTCTTTGGATAAAAGCCATTTTAACCAGAGTGAGATGGTAGCTCACTGTAGTTCTGATTTGCGTTTCTCTGATTAACAATGATGTCGAGCACCTTTTCATATTCCTGTTTTCCATTTGTATGTCTCCTTTTGAGAAATGTCTGTTTAGAACTTTTGCCTGTTTTTAAATTGGATTATTAGATTTTTTTCCTATAGAGTTGTTTGAGTTCCTGATATATTCTGGTTATCAATCCTTGTCAGATGGGCAGTTTGCAAACATTTTCTTCCGTTCTATTGGTTGTCTCTTCACTTTATTGATTGTTTCCTTTGCTGTGCAGAAGCTTTCTAACTTGATGTGATCCCATTTGTCCAGTTTTGCTTTGGCTGTCTGTGCTTGTGAGGTGTAACTCAAAATACCTTTGCCTACTCAAATGTCCTAGAGAGTTTCCCCAATGGTTTCTTTTAGTAGTTTCACAGTTTGAGGTCTTAGATTTAAGTCTTTAATTCATTTTGATTTGATGTTTGTATATGATAAGAGATAGGCATCTGGTATCATTCTTCTGCATATGGATATCCAGTTTTTCCAGCACCATTTGTTGAAGAGACTGTCTATTCCCCAATGTATATTGTGATGATTAATATTGATTATCCACTTGATTGGATTGAAGGATGCGAAGTATTGTTCCTGAGTGTGTCTGTGAGCATGTTGCCAAAGGAGGTTAACACTTGAGTCAATGGACTGGGAGAGGTGGACTCACCCTCAGTCTGGGTGGGCACCTGTTATCAGCTGCCAGTGTGGCTAGAATAAAGCAGGCAGGAGAAGATGGAAGAAGAGCAGACTTGCTGAGTCTTCCAGTTTTCATCTTTTTCCTGTGCTGGATACTTCCTGCCCTTGAGCATCAGACTCCAAGTTCTTCAGATTTTGGACTCTTGGACCTACACCTGTGGCTTGCCGGGGGCTCTGGGGCCTTTGGCCACAGACTGGACTGCACTATTGGCTTCACTACTTTTGAGGTTTTGGGACTCAGACTGGCTTTCTTGCTCTTCAACTTGCAGACGGCCTATTATGGGACTTTACCTTGTGATCATGTGAGTCAATGCTCCTTAATCAACTCCCCTTCATATATACATCCTATTAGTTCTGTTCCTCTAGGGAACCCTGGCTAATACATACATTCTTGACATCTTCTTTGAAAATGAGTTCTCTGTATATATATTGATTTTTTTTCTGTCTTCTCTATTCTATTCCATTGGTTTATGTGTCTGCTTTTATGCTAGTACCATGCTGTTTCAGTTACTATAGCTCTATAGTATAACTTGAAGTCTAGTAATATGATTCCTCCAGTTTTGTTCTTTTTGCTCAGGATAGCTTTGGCTATTCTAGTTTTTTTGTGGTTCCATATAAATTTTAGGATCGTTTTTTCTATTTATGTGAAGAATGTCATTGGTATTTTGATAGTGATTGCATTTAATCTGTAGATTGCTTTGGGTAGTATGGACATTTTAACAATACTGATGTTTGCAATCCATAAACATGGAATATCTTTTCTCTCTTTTGGTGTCCTCTTCACTTTTTTCCATCAGTATTTTGTAGTTTTCATTATAGAGAATTTTCACTTTTTAAATTCCTAGATATTGTATTTTATTTGTAGCTATCATAAATGGGATTACTTTCTTGGTTTCTTTTTCAGATTGCTTACCTTTGACATATAGAAATGCTACTGATTTTTGTATGTTGATTTTGTATCCTGCAACTTTACTGAATTTATTTATCCATTCTAATAGTTTTCGTGGAATCCTTAGGTTTTTCCAAATATAAGATTATATAATCTGAAAACAAGGATATTTTGACTTCATTCTTTCTGATTTGGATGCCCTTTATTTCTTTCTCTCATCTGAGTGCTCTAGCTAGGTCTTCCAGCACTGTGTTGAATAATAGTGGGCAAAGTGGGCATCCTTGTCATGTTCCAGATCTTAGAAGAAAGGCTTTCACTTGTTTCCCATTTAGTATGATATTGGCTGTGGGTCTGTTACATATGTCTGCCAGCACTTTAAATATATCATTCATTGTCTGCTGGCTCCTATTGTTTTGTTTAAAACATATATTAAATTTCCAGGGCTTTTTATAAAAAAGTGCCACAGATTTGGTGGCTTAAACAACATTTTCTCATATTCTGGAGGCTAAACTCCAAGATCAAGGTGTTGGCAGGATTTGTTTCTTCTGAGACCTCTCTCTTTGGCTGTAGATGGCCATCTTCTCCCTCTGTCTTCACATGGTCTTCCCTCTGTCCACGTTGGTGTCCAAATCTCCTCTTCTTATAAGGACGCTGGTCATATTGAATTGGGGCCCACTTTAATGACCTCATTTTAACTTAATTACCTCTGACAAGACACAGTCTCTAAATACAGTCACATTCTGAAGTACAAGGGTTAGGATTTCAACATATGAATTTGGCAAGGGTTGGGAGATACACAGTTCAACTCATATCAAAAAGTCAGTCATATTATTTTTGTTCCTTTTCAGATTATTTATCTTTTTTTTCCTGGCTTTTTTTTTTTTTTTAAAGATTTTATATTTGACTTTCTCTTTAGCAGTTTTACTGTGATGTGCTTCGGTGTGTTTCTCTTTGCATTTATCCTGCTTGGATTGTGTTAACCTTCTTAGGAATTGTGCTCAGTCACTCATCAGTGTTTGGAATTTTCTTGTGTTCAGTGGCAGTTTTGTTTGTGCCCCATTCCTTAGATTTTGCATGCTCTGGTCCCCTACATCCGGCCCCTTGACTCTCCCACTTTGAAGGTTCATCCCCTCTTAAGTACCCTATGGACAGGCAACACTAACAAACCCTAGCATTTGGAAGCACTCCCACCTCCTAATCAATGGGATTTTGTAATGATTTCTTATTTTAAATAAAATATACTTTTCTTCATTAAAAAAGGAGTACATTTTATTAAAGAAAATTTGGAAGTGTGAAGAGTTTACAAAGAAGGATAAAAAAATCAGTCTTAGTCCCATGACATAACCACTGCTGCTAGTTTTTTGTTTTTTGAGGTAGGGTCTATCTATGTTGCCCAGGTTGGGCTTGAACTCCTGAGCTCAATTGATCCTTCTGCCTCAGCCTCCCAAGTAGCTGAAATTATAGACATGCTCTGCTCCTAGCATAGTGATGTGTTTTCTCCTTGTCTTTGTTTTAGACATAGATTAAGCAGTCTTTTAAAAATACAGTTTTATTCATGCCACAGGTATGATTTTGTATTTGCCTTTTATATTTCACATTCTATCATTGTATTTTTCTATATTATCAAAGGTGGCTCATAATTATTGAAAACTAAAAGTTGACCATTGTGTCAGTGCATTTTTTATTAGTTGTCTTACTTAATCCTGACAACTATCTTATGAAGTAGAAACCATCATTATCCTTACTTTATAGGCAGAAAGTTGAGGCTTAGACAGGGTAAACAACTTGTCTAGAAATTGATAGGGCGGTATTTCCAACCCAGATCTATTTGAGTTCAGAATACAGGCTTTGATCACATTCTATGCCACAGTAACTTTTTTTAAAAGTGACATAATTACATACAGTACAATCCACAGATCCTAAATGTATAATTTGGTGAGTCTTGACAAATATATGTACCGCACAACCAATTTTACTGTCTGCATAATTCTTCTCTGAGTCTTTTTTTGACAGAATCTCACTCTGTTACCTAGGCTGGAGTGTAGTGGCACTACCTTGGCTCACTGTAATCTCCACCTTGCAAGTTCAAGCAACTTTTGTGCCTCAACCTCCTGAGAAGCTAGAATTACAGGCACGTGCCACCAAACCTGGCTAATTATTATACTTTTAGAAGAGACAGGGTTTTGCCATGTTGGCCAGACTGGTCCTGAACTCCTGACCTCGTAATCCAACCGCCTTAGCCTCCCAAAGTCCTGGGATTACAGGCATGAGCCACAGTGCCGGGCCATTACTTGGATTTTCACTCAGTAAATAAGAGCAGAACCATCCATGCAGCACCCAATCTGTGCTCCACTCCAGGCTGCCCTGAACTTCGCTCCCTAAAACCTTCCCACAATTTGGCAACTAAAAGGTAAACACCTGTATGAGTAGGAAATTAACATCTGGGGAAATTATCATCATCAAGGCATACGAGGACTGTCCAGCATGACTGAGAGAGGGCCCTGGGCCTATCACATGTGATGAGTCACATGTCTGATACATAGAGCTACTCCATACTGTGATATGACCAAATCAACACTCCCATCTCAATTGACATCCGTTGGAAGCCACCTCTGACTGCTTGGCTTTCCTTCTATCTCACAATGGAGACATCCGATGCCTCTTCCAGCATACAGAGGTTGCCTTACAGATCAGCAGTGCTTCCCATTCATCTTTGCATCTTAAAAGCTAGCATAGCCTGGCACATACGGGAACCTAATAAATAGTTGTTGAATAAACAAAATGAGTACCTCCTGTAGACTCTGCAGAAGGCACTGATCTAAGTTTGTTCACATATAGTATCCTATTTAATAGCCATAGATATCACAAGAGGTTGGCTTCATTATCTCCATTTTCACAGATTAGTAAATTAAGACTCAAAGAGGGAAGAAATTTGCCTGAAGCCACACAGCCAATAAACTGTGAAGTCAAGATTTGACTCCAGATACAGTATTTCTTTCTGTTATCATTGGAATGCTTAAGACCATACTGTCATGTGACATGAAAGTCAAACCGTTTTCAAAATCAGTGACTGGGGCTGTCCGTGCTAGGACTGAAAGCAGACATTGAGTTTCCAAGGCAAGGACTATGGGTCAAACATCCAGGGAAGGGAGACAAGGCTCTCCTCCTTTTTGTTCTCGTGCTATTGCTATCTCTCTCTCTTTTTTTTTTTTTTTTTTTTTTTTTTTTTGAGATGGAGTTTCACTCTTGTTGCCCAGTCTGAAGTGCAATGGTGCAGTCTCGGCTCACTGCAACCTCCACCTCCCATGTTCAAGCGATTCTCCTGCCTCAGCCTCCAGAGTAGTTGGGATTATAGGCATGCAGCCACCATACCCAGCTAATTTTCTATTTTTAGTAGAGATGAAATTTCTCCATGTTGGTCAGGCTGGTCTCACACTCCTGACCTCAGGTGATCGGCCCACCTTGGCCTCCCAAAGTACTGGGATTACAGATGTGAGCCACT
>NW_022436956.1:17265005-17295355 GCF_009761245.1 Sapajus apella
TTTTTTTTTTTTTTTTTTTAATACGGAGTCTTGCTCCGTCTCCAGGCTGCAGTGCAGTGGTGCAATCTCAGTTCACTGCAACCTCCACCTTCTGGGTTCAAGTGATTCTCCTGCCTCAGCCTCCTTAGTAGCTGGGACTACAGGCATGCACCAACACACCCAGCTAATTTTTGTATTTTTAGTAGACATGGGGTTTCACCATGTTGGCCAGGATGGCCTCAATCTCTTGACCTTGTGATCTGCCTGCCTCAGCCTCCCAAAGTGCTGGGATTACAGGTGTGAGCCACTGCACCTGGCCCTATTGCTATCTCTACCTTAGTCTTTGTCGTAGAAGCCAGTGAGGTACAAAGAGAATTACAGCCTTTACATTCTGGGGTTTCTCAGAGAATGGGCCTGAGACCACCTGCGTCAGAATCCCCTGCAGCATGTATAAAAAATGTACATTCCTGGGTGTCCCTAGAGCTATTAAATAATATTTTCTAAGCGTTGAACTCAGAATCTGCATTTTAACAATTTCACCAAGTGACTCTCATAAGCACACTCAAGTTTGAGAGCCATTTCCTTAGAAGAAAGAGTCCCTGATCAGAGCTGAAGGCCCATAGAAGTGCTCATAATCAGGGACAGGTGTTCCCTGCTCATATTTGGGTCACCAAGGCATACAAGGACTGCCCAGTGTTACTGAGAGAGGGCCCTGGGCCTATCACATGTGATGAGTCACATCTTTGACATATAGAGCTGCTCCATGCTGTGATATGAGCAAATCAACACTCCCCATCTCAACTGACATCTGTTGGAAGCAAGATGTCATATGCTAATTACCAATGACACTGTCAATGGAAAACAGACCAGAGAAGCGGTGCCAGGTTCAAAGCACCAAGTTCAATTGTTTACTTTTTCTTCGTGCTTATAGAAATATTATTTCATCTCCATCTGGCTTCTGGGTCATGCCCTGGGGCCAGAGATTGCAAAGGCAGAAAAGTGGGGTGGGGTGGGAAGTAAAGGAGGGAGGGAGAGGCACTTAATAACTTACCAAGAGAGGAAGTAGGTGGGGCCTCATGTTTTATCAAAATAACCACTAGAGAAAAATGTCAGCTGTGGTTGTTTTGGGTAGAAAAGACTCTGAGGTCAAACTTCTAATGTTTCTTCTAATTCTTCTGTCTTTTCAGATTTTCTTCAACAAACATGAAACAATAATACCTAACATTTATTGTGCACTTACTATGTGTCAGACACTGTTCTAAGCACTTTATATGAATTAACTCATTTCATCCTCACAATCACACTATTTTAACCCCTTTTTACAGATCAGTACACTGAGGTACGGAAATGTTAAGTCATTTACCCTGGCTACCTAGTAAGTGGCAGAGGTTTGGATCAGAGCCTATGCGCTTAGCCTGTTTACACTACTGCAATCTATGTGTATAATGTGAAAACATGAATATTTAGGAAAACCACATTATGTAACCACTCAGTCACCTGCGCACTGTCTGTTTGAAGTGGAAAGGTAATAATGCCCACATTTGCCATTTGCCTTCTTGGGACCAGCTAATTTACCTCCATCAGCTCATTTGAAGCTATGGTCCTGAGTGGTAGCTGCTCCCCACGTGGCTGCTGGGCACCCACTCCCGTGGCAAGGTCCCCAACGTGATTCTCAAGCCAGGAAGATCAATGTGCCCATTCAATCGTGGGTCCAATCAGGGCACAATGTTGCCTCTCCTCTAAAACTGGCTAGTGTGACCTGAGATGTGTTGTGTGTATAAAACACACTGGATTTCAGAGTTCCTATCTATATCTATATCTATCCCATTCATTCTTTAATTGATTACATATCAAAATGATAATATTTGGGGTATCCTGGGTTTGAGAAAAGATACGACTAAGGCTAATTTCATTAAAAAAATTCTCTGATATCTAGGTACTACGTTTTTAAAAATGACATATGTGCCTTGTGTTTATGGTTTGTGTTCCATTTCTAACGGGCAGTGCTGGCCTGGAAGGGAAGGGTTGCCCTCTGCCCCGCTTTTCAATGAGAACACCAAGTAGTTAAGTAAGCTGCCAGGGTCCCACAGCAGCAGGGGGTGGAGGCAGGGTTGGCATCAGGCCTGTGACCCCACCTTGCCCCACTGCTGTTCCTCCTGTCCTACTAAAGTGTTGAATCCGCACTGGTCAAATGAGCATACGTGCTTGAAATAAGTCGTGAACAAGGAGTCTGCGCCAATCCCCTGAGTGAGACATGCACGGCGCCTGCCTTGTGGGAAGGCGGGTGTGAGGCACCTGCTCCTGCTCCCAGCTCTGTGCAGGACATCTGCTGCGACCATGAGAGCCCAGATGCACTAAGTGCTCACCACCCGCCAGGCACGGCTCGAGGCACTGCGAGTGTCTAACCTGATCTGATCCTCACGTCGGCCCCATCCAGCTGCAGGCAGTAGTCCTGGTTTACAGATGAGGCAGCTGAGACTTGGAGAGATGAAATTCATTGCCCAGGGTTACACGGACAGTAATTGGTACAGCCAGGATGCAACTCCAATTTTGCCCGAGCTGCCAACCCTAGACTTAGTGGAGAGGGTGACATTCATGCTCAGGTGATGCTAACGCAGTGGGGAAAGTGACTGGTGATCTAGCACAGGGCTGGAGTGATGCAGACAGGCACCCCCTGGACCAGCAGTACTGAGAAACAGGCACAAGAGAGCTAAACTAGAAAGTCAGAGCATCGCATCCCAGATTAAATCTAGAGATCAGCTGACTTCAGGCTGAAGAGAGACTCAGCCACAACCTGGCCTAAGTGCCAACAAGAGGAAGAAAACGTCCGTGACGGGGAGGGCCTCCAGGGCACGGTACAGGTCTCCCTGGGACTGAGAGGCAGAGCATGAAGGTCGAGTGCATTCGGCTCTAGAATCCTTCTAGAAGGGTCTGGAGTGGTTAGTCCTGGGATGAGGACAGTCCTCTGGAAGGCCGAAGAGCCTGTGAAGTTCACACACCTCTGTTGTGAGGGTTTGTTGCCCACTGGATGGACAGCTGCCTTCCTGAGGGTCTGCTTCGGGAGTCTGAAGCTGAATCTGTCTGGAGCCTGAAGTGCGCCTCTGGGGACAGAATTCATTGCTCTGCTGACAAGAACATTCTGGACTCTGTGGCTGTCGGGTTTCTTGTGGCAAATACATGCACATCGCTTTGGAGATTTTGCTGGCCTTTGTCCTGGGCTCTCTCCCTTTGGCTTTGTCTCTGTAGATCTCAGACTATCTCCAGGTCTGGATCTTTCTACAAAGGTTGCTTCCGTTTGCCTCTTCCCCAGGTGCCACCACAGTACAGTAGCCCTCGACTGGTCGAGTCAAAAGTGGCGTTGAGCTGCAGGTGACCACCCCAGGTTTACTGCCCAGTTCCCTGGATGGATTCCAGTGAGAGTGTGTGTGTGTGTGTGTGTGTGTGTGTGTGTGTGTGTTGGCAGTGGAGGGTTGAGGGGTTAAAAATGGGGAGAATTCTTGCTTGTTTTGGGTTGGAGGGAGATATCTGTTTTTCTAAAAAATTAAAAGTCAGTTTCTTATGCTTTTTGGTTTGATGTGAATCATTTCTTCAGAGAATTCACAAAATCGAGGTTCTGGGCTTACCACGCTGAGAAACAAACCCCAGGCTAAGGTTAGCCCATCGAGATAACATCACACGAGCCAGCCAACTGCTCTCCTTGATGGCACCCTCTACTGAGGGTTTCTCAGCCTCAGCATTTGTAACATTTTTGTCTGGATACTTCTTGTGCAGGGCTGCTGCCTGGATTTGGGGCTTGTTAGCAGTGGCCTGGCCTCAATCCACTTGATGCCAGCAGCATTCCTCACCACTAGTTGTGACAACTAAAAATGTCTAGACATTGCCCATGTGCCCTGATTGAGACCTGCTGCCCTCTGTATTCAGTTTCTTTCACATTCCAACTCAGAGCAACTGCTATGGAAGTTCAAAAGAGAGAAAGTGCTTTCATCTGAATGTTGGGGCAGGCAGGCAAAAGAAGGATTTATTTTAAAATTCATTCACATATTTCATATGTAGAGCGTGGTTCAGGGCGCAGGGATGGAGTCAGACCTGAATGTAAATCCTACTTCTCTTACTTATTAGTTATGTGATCTTCAGCAAGTTACTTAACATCTCCTGGCCGTTTCCTCATCTATAAAGTGGGAATAACAGTGGTACCTAGATGCAAAAATGAAATGAGATATTGAAAGGAAAGTGTTTGGCCAGGCATGGTGGCTCACACCTGTAATCCCAGCACCTTGGGAGGCTGAGGCGAGTGGATCAGGAGGTCAAGAGATCGAGACCATCCTGGCCAATATGGTGAAACCTTGTATCTACTAAAAATACAAAAATTAGCTGGGCATGGTGGCACGTGCTGGTAGTCCCAGCTACTGGGGAGGCTGAGGCAGGAGAATTGCTTGAACCTGCAGGGAAGAGGTTGCAGTGAGCCGAGATTGTGCCACTTGCACTCCAGCCTGGTGACAGAGCAAGACTCTGTCTCAAAAAAAAAAAAAAAAAAAAAAAAAGAAAGAAAGAAAGAAAGGAAAATGCTTATAAGTGCTCAGTATAATTGGGGATTATATCCTAAAAATCCGCCAAGGTCTCCCTGCTCCCCGAGATTTAGATAAGACAAGCTCGAACCTAAAGCCCCAGGCCTGGTATGGTCTGGAGCCCTGCTCAAGAGGAATTTCCAGGGGGATGTGTGAGCCACACTGCCTTTACCCCTGGGCTTCTGTTTTCAAACGTGTGTTTTCTGTTCTGCTTCACGGGTAGCAATCTCAGTTCTTCCCTGATTTCCACCAAAACCAAGACAGAAACCAAATTAAAAAGTAGAAATTCCCTTGCATAAAACATCTGTGAGTATGATCGATTTCGTGAAAATGAAAGGCTCAGAGGAGAGGTCACATTGTGCCCTGATTGGACACATGATTGAATGCGCACATTAATCTTCCTGGGTTGAGAATCATGTTGGGTGTCTTGCCATGGGAGTTTCTTGTTGAGGCATCACCCTAAAGTGAATTGCCATTTCTTCTCTCTCCATGTCTTCCTTCCTCACTGTTCAATCTTCTCCTCCCTCTCTCTCTGTCTCCTTCTCACCATTCAGATGTCATCTTACGTCACCTTCTTAGATAGGTCACTGACCTCATTTTTAGAGGTGACTCTCTTCTTTCCCACCAGTCACTTCCTTTTTTTTTTTTTTTTTAAGACAGAGTCTCACTTAACTGCCCATGCTGGAGTGCAGTGGTATGACCTCGGCTCACTGCAACCTCCTCCTCCTGGGTTTAAGCAATTCTCCTGCCTCAGCCTCCCAAGTAGCCGGGGCTACAGGTGCGTGCCAGCATGCCCAGCTAATTTTTTTGTATTTTTAGTAGAGATACATGTTGTCCAGGCTGCTTTCGAACTCCTGACCTCAGCTGATCTGCCCGCCTCGGTCTCCCAAAGTGCTGGAATTACAGGCATGAGCCACCGCACCTGGCCAAAAATATTTTTTAATTAATTAAGGTATTTATTTTGAGGGGGATTTGGCCCTGTCACCCAGGCTGGAGACAGATCTAGCACAGAGCTAGATCTCGGCTCACTGCAGCCTCAACTTCCCAGGGTCAAGTGATCCTCCCTCCTCAGCCTCCCAAGTACCTTGGACTACAGGCACGCTCCAGGCTAGTTTTTGCATTTTTTGTAGAGACAGGGTTTTACCATATTTCCCAGGTTGGTCTCAGACTCCTGAGCTCAAGCGATCCACCTGCCTGGATCTCCCAAAGGGCTGGGATTACAGGCGTGAGCCACTGCGCCTGGCCCCACTGGCCACTTCCTATCATTTCATGTCATTTTCTTTTCTTGATGACACTTCATACTACAGAAACCATCAGTTTCCTTACTTGTTCAGTTGCCTGTTGCCTGTCTCCCGTTCCTTACTGGAATGTAAGTTTCTTGAGAGCCGGGCTCTTGTCTTGTCTGTCTGCACAGCACAGTACTCTCGAATCCAGAACGGACCCCAGCTGCCCTGGAGCCAGTCTTCCTGCTATAAGGTTAGGTCTGCACATGGTGTCACTTTGACCTGATCCCTGTACTCTCATACCCTGCACAGGATTGAATAGGGTTGTCTAACACTCAGCTTTACATGATTTGCCAGTGTCTGCACCCCGTACCCCCCCACCCCACCCCCAACCACTTGATACCTGCCCCTGACTCTAGACATTCAGTAAAATGTGCTCTTCACTCTGGGGAGTGGAGGCTGGGGTGTTGTCTATGGGGTACATGGTGTACAGAAGGAGCGGCACGAATAGGATGCAGAGATAGAGGTAACACTGGGAAATTTTAAGAGCCCTCCAGAATCCTTAAGTTTTGGAGAGTTCCGCTAGCTCCGCCCATACATGGGCTGGGTAACTCTGAGAGCAGGATGCCTTAAGGACATCTAAGAAGCTTACATATGGTGACATCTTTCCTCAAGAGGATGCTCAGGACCAAAGCCATACAGTGGGAATATAGTCATGGGGGAAGGAGGACTTGGAAGAGGGTTGACTGCGCTGTGTGGGGCCCTGGTTTCCGGTTGTTCTAGCTGGGACACTCAGGCTAGCCAGCATGGTGGAGTGACTGGAGTAGGAGAACCTTTCCTAGGGCTGCCACCAGGTGGCGCCCTAAGCCAAGTCCCGGGAGCAAGCCAAAAGAGAGCTTGTTCTCCAAGCCACTTCCCAGGAAATGACTCAGCGGGGATGACTTCATCGTGGGATCTTCCTAACCGGGATCAGTGGGGTGAGACCCAGGAGTACTACATCACCCCATTAGAGCTGAGCTGTTCTCAGGGTGATGAGTGGCCTTGGGGGTGGTCTCTTGACTCATTCATTCTTTCTCTCATTCTACATTCATCAGCATTCTAACGAGTTACTGCAAGGTACAAGGCCTTGCACCTGTTCTAGAGCGACACGGCAAGCATTTCCTCCAAGAGGCTCCTTGAGTTTGGGCAGTGTAGTGAGAGGATGGGGGTGAGGTCCAAAAACGCATCTGAGCATGAAAAATGGGGAGTGTGGATGATGCAATGGGGAACACCCTAGCTCAGCCCTCAAACTCCCCCTCTTCTGAAATTGAGCACCACTTATCAGGTGTACCACCTTTCTGGGATTTATTACAGACTACCCTATAGTCTGATAAGCTTTTCCTTTTTCTTTCTTTCCTTTTGAGACAGTTGAGACAACTTCTTGGTGTGCACACAGGCCGGAGTCCTGTGGTACAATTATGACTCACTGCAACCTCACCCTCCCAGGCTCAAGTGATCCTCCCATCTCAGCCTCCCAAGTAGCCGGGAATAAAGTTGCTCCCCACCACACCGACTAATTTTGTTTATTTTTTGTAGAGACGAGGTCTCACTGTGTTGCCCAGACTGGTCTCAAATTCCTGGGCTCAAGTGATCCTCTTGCCTCGGCCTCCCAGACTGCTGGGTTTACAGGTGTGAGCCACTACACCTGGCCTAAGCTTTTTTTAAGCATGTATCTTATCTTCCCCACTAGCTGAATGGTAAAACAGGCTGGGCCATAACTCATTCATCACTATCTTACCAGCTCCCACCCAGCCCTGCTTCCCCAGGATTTAGCACAGTGCCTTGAACATTAGGATGTTTAGTGAATTGTGAGGATAATGATGATAAATCCATGGACCATCCACGAGGAGGTAGTAGGAATGTGAGAGGCCCTGCCTGGCAAGTTCTGAATGTCACGGATATTACTAACGATGGCAAAGGTCACCGAGGCAGGGAGGTACATGGGACTGGACATGAGGGTAGCCAGCAGCTCTCCTTTTGGAAGGAGCCTTGTCTCAGGCAGCCGCTGGCACAGAGAGGCCTCCCAGCAAAGCCATCACCACCCATTTTTATAGAGGCACATTTTTATTCCTGTGCTTCTACATTGCAGATGAACATGGATTACATTTATTATAGCAGTGTGGGCCCCACTAGACAAAGACTTAACACACCTCTCCTACTGGTTTGAAATCTTCTGTTGATAGAAGGATACAAGACAATATTATTCCCTGGGCACAAGAATAGGTAATGATATTCATTATTTATTCCTTCATTTGTTGAGTCTCTACTACACGTCACCCACTTGGATGCAATAATGAGCAGAAACAGACATGGCCTGTCTTCACTGAGCTTAAAAGCTTGACAGACATCCATCACATTATCATACAAATATAAAATTATGTCTGTGATTAGTGCTACAGAGAGGCACATGGTGACATGAAAGCATGTCACAGGAGGATTTAGCCAGGAAACAAGTCCCTCCTTTACCAGTATGGAAGGAAACCAGTATGGAAACAGATGTCCAGGCAGAGCAGCATATACTCTCCACTGAGACCTCCTGCTTCTATACTGACTTCTGGCTTAGGGGGCCAGAAGTTAATTAGACCTGGAGTTTAACTAACTGCTTTTATTTGGATTTGGGAGCTGTCATGACCTGAAGGGCAGCTAGAAACACAAACTCTACCACATTATAGGTTTGATCAAATAGCAAGATACCCAATGGCCCAATGGACTGTCCAGGACTCACTAATCACCTATTCTATAATTTCAAGTGGAAAGAAATTCTCCCTCATTTCAGGGAGATGAGAAAGTAGAGAGCTGAGAGTTTTAGGATGACCAACGCATCCAGGTTTTCCCAGGGCTTTCCCAGTTTTAACACTAAAAGTCCCACATTCTGGGACTATTCTGGTTTTGGAACTGAAAGTTCTACAACCGGGAAACTCCCTCCGTCCTGGGCAAACCAGGGCATCGGTCGTCCTAGCTCCAGTCTCTGTCCAACGCTGCTTCTCAGCTTCCTCTTCCATAAGATGAAGGAGTTAGACTAGAACAAGCGTTCTTGGTCCTGGCTGCTAATTAGAATAGGCAAGGAGTCTCTTAAAAAAATACAAATCCTCAAGAGATTTGATTGGGATGAGGCTCTGGTATCAGTGATTTGTAAAAGCTTCCCATTGATTTTGATATGAGGTCAGGAATGAAAACCATTGCTCTAGTTAATCTAAAGTGTTTTTGTGGCACTCTGATTCTCACCTAGGGTGAGTTAGTTGTATGTGCACCCATTAATTCATTTTCCCCAAGCTTCCAGCACTGGCCGGAGTTGCCATTGTTGTTCCTATTGATGACATAATATATTTCTCTCTCTCCTTCATTATCTTCTTTGCTGCTTTCTTCTCCCCATCTCTGATTGTCTGAGTTTCTAAGGCTGCTTTTATCCACTGTGATCACGAGGTCAGGATCATTTGGTGTCATTTCCTGTGTCTCACTTCTGTCCTGGCCTTCCTCTTCCCCAGTCTCTCTGACCCTCACTAGAGAAGCTGAAAGATATCTCTGAGGAAAGAGCCAGGTGCTGTCCCAGAGAGTCCCTTCCTTGTCCTCCTTTCCACGAAGACCATTTCCAGTTATGCCTCTTCCCAGGTGGGTTCTATTTAGGGGTCGGAGGCTGACCCTCCTTCACACACTAATGTTGGGGACTGGCACAGGCCATGGCAGGCCCCTAGTCTACCTAATATTCTGGGATCCAGCCTTGAAATCTCCTCCGTGGTGATGGCAAAGGGGCTCGGTATGTAGAAGAACATTTCAAGAACTACAGTGCTCCAAGACCTTCACCAAAAAAGGGCCTCTTCCTTTATATGAGGCAGAAATGGCACTTTCATCCAATCAACTATCTAAGTAAAACTTTTGGAGCGATCTTACCTTCATTTCCCTCATGTGATCTTTCAGCAGCTTAGCTCTACTTCTAAAACAGATCCATGGCTACCAGCCTGGCCCAAGCCCCCATCATCTCTCACCTAGATAATAACAGGAACCTCTAAACTGCTCTCCCTGCCTTTTTCTGGTTTACCTCTGAGAGTTTCTTTTAAAAACATAAATCAGGTAGTGCCATCAATGTAATTTACTGTATCAATATACTAAAAAAACAAACTATCTCAATAGATGCAGAGAAAGCATTTGACATATTTTAACTTCTATTTATGATTAAAAACTTTTGAGAAACTATGAACATCCTCAACTTGATGACGGACATTTATATCGACATCTAACATATTTTTAAATGGCGAAAGACGGAATGATTTATCCCAAAAATCAGGAGCAAGGCAAAGATGCCTGTTCTCACACTTTTATTCAATATTGTACTAAAACCCCTAGCAAGACATAATTACATTTCAATTCAACATTGTATTAGAGACGCAAAGTACTAAAAACAAATAAAAGGTATATATATACACATATATATGTATGTATATATATGTATATATATATATGTATGTATATATATGTATATATATATGTATGTATATATATATATATGAAAGAAACAGGTAAAACTGTTTTACTCACAAACAACATCTGCAGTAAAATAAAACTCAAGGAATTGGCAAAATATTTCATAAGTAATTTTAGCAAGGCCAAAGTGTCCAAAGTCAATATGACAAAATTAACTGCATGTCTAGCAGTGAACAATTGAAAATACGCATTTCCTATTTTAAATTTATCCCTAAAAACATGACATTTTAAGGGATAAATTTAATAGAATGTATGTAAGAGCTATACACTGCAAACTAAAAAATGTTTCTGAGAGAAATTAAAGAAGACCTAAAAAAATAGAGAGACAGACCATGTTCATGGATCATGAGACTCAATACTGTTTATTTTTCCCCATATTGATCTAAATATTTTTTGCAATCCTAATCAAAATTCTATCTGCCCTTTTTTTATAGACATTAACAAGCTCATCTAGCTTGGTGGCTCATTTCTGTAATCCTTAGCACTTACTAAAATGTGGATTCCTTATTAGAATCCTCATGTTTTGTTCATTAGAATTTGTTCCTACTTTTTCACAAGATTTGTTCAGAACCCCCAGCACTTAGCCCAGATCTTGCATATAGGAGGCCCTCAAAATTATTTGTTGAAAATTATTACTTATTGAAAATTTCTTCAGAAGGTTAACAAAGCTACCATATGACCCAGCAATTCCACTCCTAAGAATATCCCCAAAAGAACTGAAAATACATGCTCACACAAAAACTTGTGCATTCATGTTGATAGCGCTATTGTTCATGATAGCCTAAAAGGGGAAATAATTCAAACAGCCATCACCTGATGAATGGATAACTAAATGTGGCATATCCACACAATGGAGTATTACCCACAGATATTCACAATAAAAATAAATGAAATACTACTGATATAAGAATCAAGGCCGAGGGAAAACTTCCCCTTTACCCTCTGAAGTTTTGTGGAAAATCACTCACATGAGGCAGATTCACAGGAGAAAAGGCATATACATTTATTTGATCATAGTTTTAGGTGACACGGGAGCCTTCAGAATGAAGACCCAAAGATACAGGGGAAGTTGTCCATTTTTATGTTAGGTTCAACAAAGTATGGACAGCTGTGTAGAAATATGATTGGACAAAAAGGTTGATGTAATGCTAATGGACTGAGTATGGAAATTCAGCAAGGTTGTTCATCTAGATTCTCCTTGGCCTCTTGAGCATGTGTTCCTTCTTTCTGGGCATGGGGGTCTAATGACTTGCAGTCCGACAAGGTAGGTCAGGTCATGTTTTATGGCCAGTTTTTACACTTGTGGTGTGGAACAGGGAAGAGTGATACTTTTAGGTTTTATGGCTAGCTTTGGAGAAAAGGAGTTTCTGTGACCTGCCTTGGAAAAGAGGGACTCCAGTCTCCATGGATGGCCTTGGGGGAGAATGGGACTAAGAAACAGGAGGGCAGGAGCAGGTCAGAGAAAAACTTTTGCTTCTGAGGTTTTCATTTTGAGGTGTTGTTTTCTGAGTCCTAACGTAAGCCACAGCGCAGATGCACCTTGAAAATATCATGATGCATGAAAGGAGCCAGCCACAGAAGACCACTTATAGGAAGTGTCCAGAATAAACAAATCGACAGACCAGACATGGAAAATAGATTTGTGGTTGCCTAGGGCTGGGGGAGGGAAGCTGGGAAGAAAGGGGGAGTGACTGCTAAAGAGCAGGGTGTTTCTTTTGGGAGTGATGAAATTGTTCTAAAATGTATTGTGGTGATGGTTGATCTTACACAATGCTGAATATACCAAAACCCGTCTAATTTTATACTTTAAATGGGTGAATGGTAAAGTATGTAGATTCTATCTCAATAAAGCTGTTAAAATTGTATTATGAAATGAATGAATGGATCTGCCCCTTCTGATCACCTCCTGGCTTTGGAGGAGACACAACAGGGGGCCCATGTCCCATGAGCTGGTCTCTGGACCTAGAAACACACAACTGGCAGCAACTCATACTATTTGTGAACATGTACCCTCCCTGTCTAGGACCTCAGCCCGATGGCCTTTGGAAGTGCTGGGAGATGGTGGGAAGGGGGTCTTGGAGGGCCAGACAAGGTCCAGGCTCAGGAAACACTCCTGGCCATGTTCTCCCATCTCTCTGCATCTAGAACAAAGCATTCTTAGTCAGCTGGGCTCACCCCACCCGGGGTAATTACCCCTGGTTAGCCCCTCTGTGTGTGTCATCTGCACACGTGGGTAATTAAACTGAACCAGGGGCAGTGACTCAGCTGCTCTGCCTCACACCAACCCTGGCCCAGTGCAGACTGGGAGAACTGGCTCTGCCAGGCACCTGGGGTGAGTGGACAGCCAGGGCACCTGGTGCTGAGAGGAGGATAAGGTGGTGGCACACGAGGGATCTCTGGCTTCCTCACTCCTCACCCCAAAACTGGAACCCAGAGCAGTTGGGACCCACGTGGGTCCAGACAGGGCTGAAGATGATTGGCTGGTTAACCTTGGGGTTAGCCTTGAGGCCCTGAACTCAGTCCTATGCCAGAGCTTGTGGTTGGGTGTTGACCCAAAGGAGCCTGGGGCAGCCTCAGACTCTGAGGTATGGGCTGAGGCCTTGGAGGATAGACCAAGCACAGGAAGTGGGTCTTTAGAGTCCCGACCTCTCAAATGCTGCGCTACAAAGAGGGCTGCTCTGGAATCAGAAGTTTAAGGGAACAGCTGCTTAGAAGAGAGGATCTCTGATGTTCCCTCTAGTCCCCACGTTCTGCGCATCTGATTGTTAATAGCTGCTTCACATGTAGTCTATGCGACGGCTCTACCCACATGATCTCATTTCATACCCACATCCCTATATAGTAGATCCTGTTCTCCTGCCTGGGTTACAGAGGAGGACAGGGAGGCTTGAGAAGTCAATTATTTGCTCCAGGTCACAGGCCTTCCACGTGGTGGTTCCTGTATTCAAATCCAGGTCTGCCTGACTCAGAGACCAAAGTCTCAACCGTCCATTGCCCATACTCCTAAAATTTCTAATTCTGGAAACCTAGACTCTCCTTCTGGTTACTTTGAAGAAAGTACGTGTGATGTCAGAACCATCTCATGAAGGTAGAGCTATGATTCATTCAATCAGGGTTATTTTATAGGACACAGTAATTTTTCTTTGCAATGAGAAGACCAGAGGAAGCAATTAAGTTATTAAGCAACTATTTGTTTGACACATAGTAGAGATTCAATAAAGACTTATTGATTGACTAACTGATTGCTTAGATTTGTGTTAGACCTTCTGAGAAGATGCAAATGAATTATATCAATCAACTAATAAGTATTTATGGAGTGCATGGTATAGGCAAAGTACTGGTCAATGTTAACAAGCAGACCAGACTTCTTTGGATTTTTTAATTCTGGCAGTTAATTCAGATAATAACACTGTCCAAATGGAATGAAATACATCTGTGAATCCAGCTTGACAGCAGCAAGTCTGTAACATTTGCTTTAGACTTTCTTAATACGTTAGAGAGGCCCAACACCCAAGGCTATTGAAAAACTTATGATTAAGAGAAAAATTGTATAATAAAGTTGTACAATACCATACACTACCATTTTCATTGATGTTATCTCATTTAATTTTTACAACCCGAGATAGATGTCATTCTCCCTGTTTTGTGGATGAAGAAACTGAGATTCAGATAGCAAGCTTGTCAGGAGTGTAATCAGAATTCCAACAGAAGGCGGAGGAAACTGTGCACCCTACAGCGTTTTAAAAAGCCATAATCTGGTCTACATTCTGAACCATTATGTTATATTGTCTTACAGATAGGGAGCTGTTTCGAACAGAAAACCAACCATAGAGAAAATTGGAAGCTTGTCTACACAAAGCATTTTCAAGTAACACTCCCCAAGAATCTCTGTGTGGACAGACCTTATTGAAAGCTTCATGAATTCTCTGGAGGAAGGGATGACGAAAATGTTTCCATGTCTGAAGGTGATATTGAATTGGGAGACTGGACAGAGAGCACAGAGCAACATGAAAAGCAGTTTCAGAAGTCAGATGGACTTGGATGCAAACCCCATTTCCAGCACTTGTCAGCTATGTGGTCTTGGGCAAATTATCCCCCTTTTATTTTATTTTATCTTTTAAGATGAAGTCTGACTCTGTCACCCAGGCTGGAGTGTGTGGCACCATCTCAGCTCACTGCAACGCTTGCCTCTTGGGTTCAAGCAATTCTTGTGCCTCAGCCTCCTGAGGAGCTGGGATTACAGGTGTGCACCACCATGCCTGGCTAAGTTTTGTGTTTTTTTAGTAGAGATGGGTTTCGCCATGTTGGGCAGGCTGGCCTTGAACTCCTGATCTCAGGTCTTCTAACGTGCTGGGATTACAGGCATGAGCTACTGACCCTTTAGGAGCCTCGGTTGCTTCTTCATCTGTAAAATGGGAATAAAAGTATCTATGCATAAGGTTGCTATGAAGACACTGCACATAAAGAGGCTTCTAGAAACATTAGCTATTGTTTTTCTAGCAGCAAGGCTCCAAGGTGAGGAGGGCAAGGATACAGGGGCATGGGCCTCCTCACTTAAGGCAAAGTTCATGAGGGACAGGTACAGAGTCAGGCTGTTCCTGCTGTATTTTAGTGGCCTGAGCAGTATTTGGACCATGAAGGTACACCAGAAGGAATTGTTTATGGAATGTGTAAAAACTAAGCAAGTTCAGGGGCTGAGTGAGTAGGTTTTGATTTGCTAAAGTGGAAGGGAGAACATCTCTGCAAAATGCTTCTTGACTCTCACCTTAGGGCCACAGGCCCTGAGCCAGATATTTTGACTCAAGGAAGAGGTCCAGGCAGTTATAATAGACAATTTTGAATGGAGCCTACTTACGGGCGGTCCAAGGTGGTCACAGCCAGAAAGACCAATGGAATCTGGATGTTTTCAGGGAGGATTTTGGAATTCAACTGGAAACCTTTTCCTCTCCTTGTGTTGTGCCCCTCACTCAGTGTTTCGTCATTACAGGGACTCTATCAGGAGCTGCCAGAAATATCCTGACCCCTCTTTTTGGGAAAACTAAGGCTGAGAAGGAAAATAATAGGAATCTATAAACCCTCCGAGGCTGAACTGAATTCAGACAGGCTAGAAGAGGAGCATCTTAGGACTCACAAGTATTGTGTGAAGATAACTTGTAGGAAGATCTGTTTGCAGAGAGTTTTAAACTTACAGTAAGAATGTCTAATGTCCTCATAGCACCTCAGAGATTCCTATGATCCATCTCACAAATCACTTGATCTTTAAGGGACAGGCAGAGCAGACACATCCTTGCTGGATCACAGTTGAGAAAACTAAACTGAAGTGATTGACCAAGGCTCCACTTCTGGGGAGTAGCCAAGCCAGGGCTGGACCTAGGCCATGACATGTTGTCTCTCAGAAGTGCTACAGGTTGGAAGTAAAGACAGGTTCCAGGGAAGTTCATATCTCTTTTTTTTGAGATGGAGTTTCGCTCTTGTTGCCCAGGCTGGAGTGCAATAGCACGATCTCGGCTCACTGCAACCTCTACCTCCTGGGTTCAAGCGATTCTCCTGCCTCAGCCTCCCGAGTAGGTGGAATTACAGGCGCTCACCACCACACCTGGCTAATTATTTTGAACTTTTTAGTAGAGATGGGGTTTCACCATGCTGGCCAGGCTGGTCTTGAACTCCTGACTTCAGGTAATCCACCTGCCTTGGCCTCCCAAAGTGCTGGGATTATAGGCGCGAGTCACAGCGCCCAACCCGTGTTCATATTTTCATGAATGTGGTATCTGTCATAGCTATGAAGGGACTGTGAGGCTGTCTGGAATATACAGAATATGCCCTTCTGTTGTGAAGGGCATAGCTTTGGAGGCGCTTTGCTGCTAGGCTTAGCCAAGCCAACAGTCCTGTGACTTTGAGCAGGTTCTCAAGCCTCTCTGGGCTTTAGCAAGAATGTTACCTGTCCTATGTATCTTGGAGGATCGTCCTGAGGACCAGATGAGAGAAAGGAAAATAATGCGATATTACAAATCTTAATATCACACTGGAAGATATCACTAAAGGTCCTTTGGTACCTCTGCTGAAGACAGCCTCCTGGTCCTGTTTACCTGTGGGCCTGACTCAGCATGTATAAGCTTCTCTACCCAGGGATAAGTCAGATTAAGTTGGGTTAAAGGATGCAGAGTACACAGGCTCCTCCTGACAGCTAGAGCAGGAGTGTAACACTCAGATTAGTAAATGACCTTGGATTTTGTTCCACTTTTCTATGTGCACAGAAAAAAAATCATATTCCTTTAGATGAATTTGTTCTAAGCAGAAAAGTCCTTTGAGAGCTGAAAAAGCAGAAAGGCTCATGTTTTCTTTCCAAACTCTAAAAAACTATAAGAAATTAAATCGTGTAGCTGCATGCTCAAAGATCTGAAATTTATTACATTGACTAGGCTTGAAGTCTGGGTAGCTTTGTGTGCTTTTTAAATGATTCACATTTGAAAAGCAAAAAAATCAAAATGCGTAAAATTTCCCTTTCACTGAGCAAACAATATTAAGTGTCTGTCTTTGGGTGACAGTTGCCAAAACATAGCATGATTAATATGAGGACCTGCAGGAGTTCACCTTCAGTGACTTCACACTCATCACCTGCTCGGAGAAAAACACATCTGTCTGAAGCAGCTGAGAAATGAAACTGGGAAAGGAATGGCATCAAAATCAAGTATTTCTTTTCAAATCCTGTGAGTTGTAAAGAGGATAGATAAAGCTTCTAACAAGAATGTACGAATTTAACATTTCAAATTTTATTATCAGAACAGTAGATTGACGTTAAGAAAATTAAAAAATGCAATGACTCATTATACAGCTCCATGCCAGCTGACACGGCTATGGTAAGATCATAGATGTGGAGACAGAAAACATAGCTTTGGAAGTATCAATGTAACGAATTGATATTAGTGAGAATTAGCTCTGTCCTTCATAAACTGTTGACACAGGGAAGCGTATTTCTTTGAGGACTTTGCTTCCTTGTTGCAAAACGCAGAGGGTAATAACAATTGTATTCAACTGTGCTCAGAGGACAAAATGAAATAATATATGTGCTAGCACTTTGCAAATGTAAGTTATTATTTTCTGGTGTTCTTTGTATTTTTATCCATGAAAAAAATACATGTAGTTTCTCCTTATAATTTTTGTTTATTGCATCTTACACCTGTTTTTGCCTTCCCTCTGGCTCTGACCATCCTTCTGTGCCTGTCTTTCTGGGCAGTATTTAGGGGCATTTTCTTCTTTCTCAAACTGTGACTCTGTGTCCCTCCTCAGATGATCTGTTTCACAGTTCTTTGGCAAGGAGCTCCAGATCACCTGATTACCTTTGTCAACTTCCTTCTTTTGTGCCAAATCTCTCTACTTAGAGACTCTAGTCTCTCCAGAGTTGAAAAGGACCTCACTTTTTTTTTTTTTTTTTTTGAGACAGAGTTTTGCTCTTATTGCTCAGGCTGGAGTGCAGTGGCACGGTCTCGGCTCACTGCAACCTCTGCCTCCCAGGTTCAAGTGATTCTCCTGCCTCAGCCTCCCGAGTAGCTGGGATTACAGGCATCTGCCACCATGTCTGGCTAATTTTTGTATTTTTAGCAGAGATGAGGTTTCACCATGTTGGTCAGGCTGGTCTCAAACTCCTGACCTCAGGTGATCTGCCCACCTCAGCCTCCCAAGGTGCTGGGATTATAAGTCACCATGCCTGGCCAGGACCTCACTTTTTAAGATGAGAAAGCTGAGGTCCAGGGTCACCTGGGAGGAAACTGCCCTGTTTAGAAGTAACAGTCTCAACAAAAGCCCAGGCCTGAAGTCTTTGGCCAGATCTTTCTTCACCAAACCTCTAGCAAAGGACCCTTCTCTTTGGACTTCAGATCGAAAGCACGTATCTTGGCCAGACAAGGTGACTCATGCCTGTATCCCAGCACTTTCAGAGGCCAAGGTGGAGGATCATTTGAGGCCAGGAGTTTGAGACCAGCCTGGGTAACAAAGTCAGACCCTATCTCTACAAAAAAAAATTATTTTTAAATTAGCTGGGCATGGTGGCACACACCTGTAGTCACAGCTACTTGGGAGGCTGAGGTAGGAGGATGGCTTGAGCCTAGGAGGTTGAGGTTGTAGTGAGCCGTGATTGTGCCACTGTACTCCAGCCTGGGTGACAGAGTGACACCGTCAAAAAAAAAAAAAGCACATGTCTTAATACTCTCCTCTTCTGCTCAGAGTCCTATTTGTTGTTGAAACCATGACCATGTATAGTATATATGTATATATACACACACATATGTATATATACATATATTTACATATATAGAGTGTGGTGTGTGTGTGTGTAATCATATGAGGGCACTAGGTACCAGGTCCTGGGCCAAATGTGTTATACAAATGATTTCATTAAATGGACAGAAATACTCTAAGAGAAACCACTATCCCCATTTCATGGATGAGGAAAGTGAGGTTCTGAGATGGCCATTAGTTTGCTCAAGGAACATAGAGGCGGTACATGGCAGAGCTGTGATTCCACAGCTGTCTGACCTTAAAGTCCCTTCTACAAACCACTCCACACTCGCCGCTCTGAATGTCCCCTCCTGGAGCCTGTCAAGTGCTCCTGGCAGCCTCGAACATCAGGCTGTCTCACTGTCTTTCTTGTAGCCTCTGGAATCTCACCTCCTACTTGAGAAAGCCTTCTCAGATGGTTTGAAGGGACTTCAAGACGGTCCCGTCTGAAGGTGGGACTCTCGCAGTCACAGCAGTGAGCGACTCTCATCCTTACCTGGTCTGTGAATGTTTGACTCCAATGTGTGCAGATGGACCCATGCTTGTCCCTGCCTGGCTTAAGCCCTGTCAGCGTCACGGGTCTTTTGGCAGCTGCCTCATTTCTGTGGAAAAATTAGCAGCAGCCCACTGGGTATTTCCAGTGAGCAAAGGTGGGTTTTATGTAAAGAGTCAGAGGAAACATGTGTAAACACGGCTGCGGCCCACACTTTGGGAGGGCTGCGGCCTGTGGGCCTTGTTTTGGAGAAATCCGTGCAGGGTTGGAACCACCTCACAGCAGGAGCAAGCAAAGGAACAGGTCACAGAGCTGTCGCCCTTGAGTGTGGAAATGGGATTTGACTTCTGCTGTGGGTCTCCATGGAGGGGAACAGGGAGCTACAGAAACACAGTCAGGGTGAATTACAAGGAAGAGCAGCTGGGTCGGATCTGTCTTTGGAAATAGGTGGTACCTACTCAGTCAGAACTGTCCCCAGATGGAGCGATCTGGGCACAGGCCGAGCAGCCACCAGGCAGGGGTGATGCAGAGGGTCCACCCAAGAGGGCTCAGCTGCTCTTGCCTGGGAGGTCCTGGAGGGTAGGGGCAGCCTCCTCCACTGTCCATTGCATACTCTTCCAGGGGGTAGGGACCAACTTGGTGAAGCTGCCAGGGTCCTGCTAGAGGCTTCTTATCTAGTTTATCCCATGTAATCATGGATTTATTTTATTTTATTATTTTATTTTATTTTTAGAGATGGGGTCTGGCTTTGTTGCTGAGGCTGGAGTGCAGTGGTGTAATCATAGCTCATCGCAGCCTCAAACTCCTGGGCTCAATGATCCTCCCACTTTAGCCTCCTTAGCAGCTAGGACTACAGGCATGTAACACTGCCTCCAGCTAATTGGATGGATTGATTGATTGACTGACTGATTGATTGATTGCAGAGACAGTATCTCACTTTGTCCAGGCTGGTCTCAAATTCCTGGCTTCAAGAGATCCTCCTGCCTCAGCTTCCCAAAGTAATGGGATTATAGCCCGGAGCCACCGCACCCAGCCTTTAATCATAGATTTTTGATCATGCAACGAGAGGAATGCCGATTATCAGAAGAGCAGGGATTTGTCCCTCTCTGCCCCCTGTGGCCCTGAGCAAGACACAAGGGGGCAGTAAATTCCATGACTAAGAGAAACACTGCAGCCCCTGCATTTAAGATCCTAGACTCTGAACCACAGACCTGCTGGGAGTCATCAGGTGGTCTTTTGGTTTCCTGCCCACACTTGTTTTCTGGGTTCCCTTCTGGGTGTGCCAGTCCTTTTTCCCTCCCCTTTCCTCTTTATCCAGGGGAGAGGCCCAGTATCTGCTGGAGATAGAGAACCTTAGAATTGCCCCACCAGCAGAGTCCTCTGTGAGCCTCCCTTAGAGTTGCTGAGAGGCTAGTTGGGGACCAGGGACTCTGTATGGACTCCCTGTATGGGCTGTTTTCTCTTGGCTTGAATAAAAAAAAATCTCTCCATGTGATCTGGCCTCCTCTTTCAGTATTCAGAGGACCTAGCACCTGATGTGAGTCCTGGGGCCGTGGCCCTGCTGGGCTGTGCTCAGGGTTCAGCATTAAATCTTAGCGCAGATTTGGATGAGTTTCCAGAAAAGGGAAAATCAACCTCTAGTGACAGGAAGCACTCAGTGATTGTCTGGAGCTGGGATGGAGGTGGAGAACTGACTGCAAGAGGCAGGAGGAAACATTTTGGGGTGACAGGGATGTTCTAGATCTTGACGGTCACGGTGGTTACACAGGTGTGCACGTTTGTCAGCATTCAATTGTTAACTTACTATTGATACATTGTTAATTTAAAAACCAAATCTTAGAACAGATTGTAGCAAGTGCCCATGTCCAGCAAATGGTTAGATAGGCACCGGTTTGCTTAATTCTAAAGTCTCCTGTTCAGCCACAACAAAGAATATATAGACCATGCAGATGCATGGAAGACTGAAAATGAAGTCATACTGCACAAAAAAGGAGGAACTCAGGTGGATATTCACACTGAAGACAGCAGCTCTCTAGGGCTCTGTGCAGAGAGAGGGCTCACCCCCTGGGAAAAGACCTCCCTTGCTCTTGGTTGGCCCGGATGTTCTGAGCTACTGTGACGGTATCCTGCAGAAAAGTAGAAGGAATAGCCCCGGGGAACATGGGGCCCTGCTAGCATGTGAGTAACGAAAAGGGGCGACCGAATCCAGATGCAAAGCTGATCCTGTCTCTACTTAAAATGCTGATATTTTATTCACCTTGGACTTTTTCCATGAATGCAGGTCTTTAAAATATCTCATTAAAACATGATTTATCTCGATTATTTGGGCACTCTCTTAAATTGTGCAGCTTGAGCAAATGCCTCACTTCATCATTGATGTCCAGCGCCAAGGGAAAAGCAGGAAGAGAGAACCAACCTCTAGTCCAGAGAACTCAACAGCGATCAACCATCCGCAGGCCTGGAGTGGGGAGAGGTGCAGATAGGACCACAGCTGGGAGGGACCCAGGACTGCCCTGGAAGGCTGAGTGGGGCCGGAGAGACCAATCTGGGCCTGCAACTGGAAAGACTGCTGGGTTTGGGGAGCGGGGGCATGACAGACCATGGGAGCATTAGGTGTGCTGGGCCCAGGAGTGGCTCCTGATGACTCACTCCCTTGAGAGTGGCCCCAGTGTCTCCCCTTGGCCTGCCGGGCCTCTAAGTATGTAGTCTGTTTCCTGGCTGCCCTCAGGCCTGGAGGGAAATCCATCTATTGTGCCAGAAATAGTGGAGAAACTCAGAAGTAGGGTGCAAAGTGGGGAAGGGTAGGCAAGGGCTCCAAGTAGGGAGTTGGGAGGTGATTCTGGGTGAAGCTTCTGATAGACTCAGGAGGGAGGAGCGCTGCCCGAGTGGGAACTCCAAGGAAGGTAAGGCTGGGAATAGAGGGCCCAGAGCTCTGTTTCCCAGGCTGGAGCCCCAGGAAGGACCTCCCAAGGCATTGGGATAGTGGTGGGTAGAACAGCTATGGAAGTGGAGAGTTTAGTCTCAAAACAGTAGTGAGATTTTCTCACACTCAGTCTCCTAGCCAGCTGCCGGGAGATGTGTGCTTGTTTGCATGCTGACATTTTTTCTGTAAAACTCCCTCCACTCCACATGGAAATCATTCCCTGGTAGGAAATGACCAGGGCATGAGTGGGCCTGATGGCTGGCTGACACTCTCCCTGGGGGGTTGAGGGAGTGGAAGGTAGGTCCCAGATGCTGCTTCCAGCCTCTGGATGCAGAGTAGCCAAAGGTGGGCCTGGCAGGCATCTTTCCAGAAGGCAACCGGGGAGCTGGAGGGAGACAGCTAGGGACCTAGGCCAGAGAGAGGGAGGCAAAGGAAAGGATGGGAGCCAGAGAGAGCCTGAGATTGTACAGTCAAGAGGACAGCAAAGGAGGCCGGGAGGAGGAAGCTAGGAAAGGGCCAGGCCAGGGTCAGGTGTGGAAGTAAAAAGCGGTGCCGGCTTCCAAGGCCAGCTCTGTTGGGGGCAGTGTCCAGATCGTGGTGCTGCCCCAGCGCTGGCCCTCACTCTGGAAATAGGAAAACCACCAGCAAGGGATTTCATGTCCCCCCTACCCCCCACCCCAACACATTAATTGTGTGTTCTCCTAGGGCAGGGCCCCTGCCTTTCTGCCCCTTGCCCACCACCCTCACTCCCCAGCAGCCACTGTGTGCCTGGTGCTGAGCAGTCAATGCTTGCTGAGCTGAAATGCTGTTGGCGGGGATTTCACATGGGTCAGACGGTTTGATCAGCGAGGACCCTGGGACCAACCAACTTGTGTCTCTGATGGAAACCAAGGAAAAGAGCAAGAGGTGAAACTGACATTCCTTCGCAGCCTGCCTAGTGCCCCAGGCCAGGCACTTCCTCTGGTTCTACGTGTTCTGGTTTTCCCGATGGTGAACCCGTGAGACCTGGTAAGTTTCCCTTGGAGTTAGGGTTCTCGTTCCCCCTGACTGGCCCAGGACCCTGAGCCTGAGCTCTTTCCCTAGGTTGGTGGGACCTTCAGGAAAGGAGGCTGAGGTTGCCCTTTGGAGGCCAGTGGCCTGGGTGGGGGATGCTGTGGAGGCCCTCAGATCTGGCCTGGGCGTGCCAGGGCTCAGTGGCAGCCAGAGAGGGGCTGGGCTCCTCCCTAGGAGAGAGGGCGGAGGAGGAGGTGAGAGGCCAGCCTCTCCTCAGGAGGACGGATGGGAGGGGTCCCTTTGTCACGGTGGGCTAGTGGATGTGGCAGGAAGGGGATGTGGCCTGTGGCTGAATTCTGCTCTCTTCAAAAGCCAGGGAAGTGGCTCCAACAATAAGCCAAGATTAGAGAACTCTAGGGTCCCTGCCTGAGCCTCCGGGGGTTCTGTCCTGCAGCCTCCTGCCTCTGGGTTAGATTTTCCTCAACACCCTAAGCTGGGGCACAGTTTCTGCTGTGAGCTAGAAGTTTCTGTTTTCTTGAGTGTAAATGGGGAGGATAGTAGTCACTTCCTTTCAGTTTTTGCTCAAACGTCACCGCAGAGAGCCCTCTGTGACCATCCTGTTCCCAACTGCCAGGACTCCGCCTCCCCTACCTTCTCGATCCTTTGGCTGTCTTGTTTTACTGAACAGCACTTCTCACTTTCTAGGAGGCCTCGTAACTGATGCATTGATTTGTGTCTGCTTTTCCCCCCAATCCCCAAGAACTAGAGCCACAGGGCAGGAGCCTTTGCCTATTTTATTCCTGCGTCCCCAGCACCTAAAGCAATGCCAGGCACTCCGTACCCATTTGTTGAGTGAATGCGTAAAGGATGCTTGTTTCGCAGGATTCCTGGCGTCTTAAGATTATTGCTACTGCTGTGTTGTTTGCTGTGTGACTTGAGCACATTCCTTAGTCTCTCTGGCCCTCTGTCTCTCCATCTGTAAAATGAGAAGATTGAACCACTGAAGATCTATGAGCTTCCTTCAGACTCTAAAATCTCGGTGGCTCTGAATGCTCAGGAAAGTTCTTCCCAAACCCCACCAGGACCTCCTTTTTCTTTTTGCAGTTCTCAGCAGCAGCTCAGCTGGGCTCGGAGGCCCAAAGCACTCCTTTTGCAAAAGCCCTTCCTCTACTTCTTTCAACTCTGAGGATCAGAATGGGTTATAGGTTTGGGAGCATGAGTCAGTCCATTATTTCCTGGAACAGTTTCCATTCAGATATTTATGTTTTATTTCATTGACTTTGATGTGTGGCTTCTAGCACTTTATCGTTTTCAATAGAGGGCAATTCATGATGTGCATAATTAAAGGTCATTTGATTTTCATTTCTTTGTCAAGAGTTTCATAAAAATAAACAGTTCAGGAAAAAAAGCAACTGCCAGACAATGTGCCCAGAGACCACGTGCCCTGATTTGGGATTTGGACACCTGGTCCTTGGGGATGAAGGTTCCCACTGTCCTGCCATAGGTGGGGCTCTGTCCCTGGCCTGGAACGTCCCCTATGGGGATAGGGTCATCTCTCAGAGGGCTCAGGAGCATCTGTTTCAGGAACTGAAGTCAACAGGACCGAGACCATCCTCATGGGGCTCTGCCCTTTCTCTCAGAGCCCGTCTGAAGAAGCAGCTTAGAACACTCCCTGCTTCTGTGGGAGCAGTTTCAGGAGTAAAGGCAGCTTCATGTTCCCGTATTCAGGTATTCAGTGTTCAGTATTCGCTGAGTAACCGGGATGGCCTCGATGAGGGGCGGAGGAACAGGTCTGGCAAGTTCTGTGTTGTTTATACTGGGAATTACTTCACACATCCCAACTGGCTTCCCCGCCCCATTTGGTAGGGGCTGGCCCTCAGCCCTCCAACCCCTTTACCCCACATGCCTGGGAAGCCGGGGGCCAACATGGATCTTCTCTTGGACATCAGCTAAGCCTGGAAGACTCTTCCCTCGGAGACCATGGAGAGGGACAGCCACGGGGTGAGTGTGACTTCATGTCTCCCAGCACGGAGCAAGCAGGACTGGGACTGAGAGACAGGTGGGACCACTGCCTCTGTGCTTCAGATTTGGGGGAAACTGTTGTGCCTTTACTAGTGTGAAGCTATTTAGGATCAAGATCTCTTGGTCTCCTTTTAACAAGGTTCTAAAAGGAGCTCCTGGGAGGAGAAGCTGCTGAGATTTGGGTTCTGGCTGGGGAGCACCCCAGGGCTGTGTGGCTGAGTTCACGGGGTCCTACTCTGTGGCTTGTGAGCACTCCTACCAAGCATCTATGCTGTTACAGCATCAGCTTGGCTGGTTGGGAATCCAGGCTAATCTACTTTAATCTCATTTTTGCCAGTTGTAAAATCAAAAGCATTCTAACTGGAATTCAGGGTCACTTTGTCTAAACCCCTTACTGTACTCCAAACCTTCCCAGAAAACTGACTTTCTGGGTGCATTTAAGGTTTCCAAGGGGATGTTTCAATTTCCTTTTGTCACTTTCATGCTTGGGAAGGGCTTCCTGATGTTTAAGCACAAGTCCAGCTACCCCTCAAGTTCCTTTCCTCAGCTGCCCTTGGGGGTGGGAGAGAGCAGCTAGCTTGACCACTGTGGGAATGCCAGTCATACACGCGTGAAGGCTTCCAAAGATTTTGTTCTTCTGTGCCTCCACTTTCTTTTCTTTCAGGAAATCCCTTTTGTGCTCTCATTTCTCCTTTAGGTCTTGTTTTATGCCCCTCTCCAAATTCTTTGTGCCTTACGTAGAGCCTGGGACTCTGGGAAGAATGGGCTAGCACCGGGTTTGGGAAAGATCAGCTCATCCTATGTTCTGGCTTATAGTTGGCGTGTGGTCTAGTCTGAACACCCGATGTGTTTCTGCAAATTTTCCCACCATTTTTCCGACTATTCTTCCAGCCCTCTCTTGGCTTTTCTTTCCCAGGCTACCTCCCTTACCCTCTGTTCTGGGCTCCTTGGTTCACATTTCTACCTCACCAAAGTCACTTGGCTGTAGGCCTTGGGGGGTTATCAGAGCCTCTCACTGTTGAACAGTAAGGGTGGTACACAGGGGCATGCAGAAGGTGAACTTCCCATCCTCCTTGGCAATTTGCTGGGAGTCTAAACTAGATGGCCCCTAAACCCAAGAGTAAGAAGGGCTGAGCTATCCGAAGGGTGGCTATGCTCACATTGGAGATGGATAGTAGGGTCCGTCCCTGAGACAGGATGATGGGGCGATATCTTCCCAGGAAGCTCATCTCTTCAGAGTTAGGGACCAACATGAAGGTTGCTGGAGGGGGACAGGACAGAGAATAGACTTCCCTGGGGAATCCCCAATTAATATATGAAGTAAGTGTCAAATATTATGACAGGTGCCATGTTCATTCTGAAAAAAGATTGTCCAAACTTATCTTGGAATGGAAGAATAGAGCCACTACATCCTTATTTAAGATTCTTAACTTTACCCCACTATTTAAGATGGAAGCCCCAAGTGAGTGAGCCTATAGCTGGGGCTCATAATCTCATCTGCAGCAGATTTCTTAAGACTGATTAACTAGGGCTGGGTGCAGTGGCTCACGCCTGTAATCCTAGCACTTTGAGGCTGAGGCAAGCTGAGGTCGGGAGTTCAAGACCAGCCTGACCAACATGGAGAAACCCCGTCTCTACTAACAATACAAAATTAGCCAGGCGTGGTGGCACATGCCTGTAATCTCAGCTACTTGGGAGGCTGAGACGGGAGAATTGCTTGAACCCGAGAGTCAGAGGTTGCGGTGAGCTGAGATCACATCATTGCACTCCAGCCTGGGCAACGAGTGAGACTCCATCTCAAAAAAAAAAAAAAAAATTGATTAAATAGGAGTGGGCTGGGAGAAGCTGGTCACCTGAGCTTGTGCCTTTCCCCTGAGGGCTTTATTGCAGAGAGATGCATTGTGATTTCTGTCCCTCAACTCCAAAATGTCATGAGGAAGATGGTGGCCAGTGGGCTGGAGCCTGATGGCACTCCTCTGGCAGCTGCTGGATCTTCAGAAGGATCTTGGGAAAGAGGCGGAGAAGGAGCTCAGCTTCTCATATTCAAAGAAAGTTTTGTATTGTGTTGGAAAGAGAACTGACCACATTCCCCATCAGCTTTGGGCAAGCCACTTTGTCTTTTTGTACCTTAGTTACTTCATCTGTAAAATGGAATAATAATACTACCATCAAAAGAAAAATGTTGGACAAACTAAATTTAACAGAGTTTAACTGAGCAAAGAATGATTCTCAAATGGAGCAGTCCACTGAAGGAGAATAGATTCAGTGAGATTCCCACACAGCTGCGTGGTTGGAAAGGATTTATGGACAGAAAAAGGCAAGTATGGAAAATGGAAGTGAGATACAGAAACAGCCTTATTTGAACACAGTTTGAATAGTCGGTTGCCTTTGATTGGGCAAAACTTTGCGATTATCAACAAGAGTAGGTTACAGTCTGTTTACACATCCAGTTGAGTTATAAATTACTATGTACAGAGAAACCTGTTGATCCGAACTTAAAATATGTAAGGAGGCAGATTTAGGCTAAACTTACTTTAATAATACCTACCTCAAGGAATCTCAAAATAGTGTCTTTCCCATAGTAAGGCTCATTTAGAATAGCATCTGGCAGAGATAGAGAGAGAGAGAGAGAGAGAGAGTCACAGAATGTCGAGATTTATCATCACAGATTTATCATCTGTGTAGAATTTGGTGCTGGCTCCTATAAATTTTGACAAATATCTTCTTCCCCCGTGCCTCAGCTTCCTACCTACCAAAGAAGAGGGTTGGACAGATCCCCCCCCAACCCCCCCATTCCCCTCCCCCACCCCCGCCGCTGCCCCGAGGCTCCTTTCTGGTTCCCTGATAGTCTGGAATGACATAGAACGGGATGACAGGTGCACCACACCAGATATGTCCATTTGTTCTTGACAGTGCATATTTTATGCTTTTTCAAAGTGGGTCACATTTTTAATTCTTAGACAAGTGTGATGTTTATTAAAGAAAGACTGAAGTAGACCCATTGATGAGGCAATATTCCTTTGTGGAGTGGATTTTCTTATATTGGGCCTTCTTCAAGTGGAACAGGTTCCAAATCAGCCCAAGGCCACAGGTGCTAGGGACTGGTGAGAATCACCTGGGAGCCCAGTGCTGGTCCAGGATAAGGCACCCTTTCCAGAGGGGGCTGGGCAGTTCCCGAGATAGCTCCCTCGCAGGCTCAAGTCACTCTGCGGTCTCCCAGCCCAGGCACCCCAAGGACTCTGGTGCCTGCCCTTTGCCCCTGCAGGTGTGCGGCCCTCGCCTTGTCCTCTATTTCACGTTGTCATGGGTGCAGAGCAGACCTCCCTTGGCACAGCCACCCTGCCTTCCCCTGCATTGTCCCCTGAGCCTTGGCAAATGTGAGTGTAAGCGTGTGGGAGTGTGTGTCCTAGGCCCTGGGCTGAGGAGCTCGGTGGAAAGGACAACTGATGTAACAATGGCCACTTAGCTTAAGTGTCTTGTTTTGGCAAAACAGCTTCCTCTTAGTATAGCAACGACGAGGGTGGATGTGCCTGGCCAAGTGGGCAGGGCACTGGTGGCGCAGGCACAGGGGAAGCCACCACAGGGAACTCCGGCCTTAGCAGTGAAATGGAGGCCTTGACATCACCACATGGTGGCTGGTTCCTCTAGCAGGGAAGCAACACCCAAGGCTTTAGAGGGGCCCGCATTATGTACCAGCACTGAGCGTGCCCCTACCCTAGGACTGGCAGCAAGAGAAGGCACAGACAGGGAAAAACTGAGGCAGCAAGTTTCTGGGCAATCAAATATTATTTGTTTGGCGATAGTGGGCACTCCATGTTCTTTACAGCATTTGACGAATGAATGTATGAATGAACGAATGAACAAGAAGGTGTCTTGATCCTGGTCTAACAGGGCTCCCCCAGACTTTTTCATGTGCACAGGAGGCATCATCAACTAGAAGGGATGTCAACACTTACCCTGGCCAGTAACTTTCAAGTTCTTTGTAGCAGCTGCCGCTTTTGTTCAAATGAACGTTACGTGGAGTCCACTGTATGAAACTGGAAGGTCAATCTTCTCTGTTGATGTGGGGTGAGGGCTCAGAGCCCACCACAGTCCCCAACAGCTGGTCTCCAAGCTACCTCCATGGAAACCAAAATGCTCTGTGGAACCCCATTTGAAAATTGCTGAAATTGCCCAACACCCTTATTTCATAGATGAGGGAGCTGAGACCCAGAGGGGGATGTGGCAGACCCCAAGGTTGCAGGGCTGGCTAGGAGCAGAAGTAAGGTTCCCCGTGCCTCCCACCCCCAGGACAAGGCTGGCCCTGTGGCTCTGGCTCCTTCTGGAGCTCTGTCTGCCTCAAGGGCTGACCTGAGTCCCTAAGGGGTGGACTTCGTGTGTGCTGGGGATGCTGGTGGTGGTGGGTGAGGAGGGGGTGGGGAAGATGCCTGTGTTCTGAGGGAAGCCTGTATTTGGGAGTTTCTTTGGGTCCAGGGAGGGGGATGGTAGGAAAGGCCCTGGGTACCTGGAGGTACAGTGAAGCCTGGGTCTAGCAGTGAGGAAGGGAAAAAAGTCACCCAGTCCTGCCTAGACCTCTCTGGGAAGGGGTCAGGCCTTCCCTGCCACAGCCCAAGGCCTCCCAGGTTCCCAACAGGCGAGGAGGATTTTTAGGCTCTGTCAGAGGGAGCTCCTGATCTTTCTTAGTGCCCCAGTGCTTCCAGAAGGGCTTATGGAGGGGGGTTTCTTCCTGTCTAGCCGAGAGTGCTGGGTTGTTGGCCCATGGTCTCCCTGTGCCCGCCCTATGATGCCCACTGTCACTGGGAAAGAGACACTGCCATGGGGGCCTCTGTCTGGGAAGGGACATCCTTGCTCATGGGGGCTAGGAAGGGACAGATGGGGGAGAGCAGAGTGTTGTGCAACAGCCCAAGGATGGGAGCCAGAAGATCTGGGTTCTAGAATTGGCACTGTCGCCAGCTGGCTGTGTGACCATGAGCAAGTCACACAGCGTTTCTGGGCCTTCATTCCCTCATCAATAGTATAAAGGGTTTGGGTAGGTTTTCTTTTCTTTATTTTTCTTTGAGATGGGTCTTGCTATGTTGCCTAGGTTGGACTTAAGCTCCTGGCCTCAAGCCATTCTCCCACCTCAGCCTCCCAAGTAGCTGGGACTACAGGAGACCTTCCAGTTCTGCCAGCTGTGATATATCCAGCCCCGGGCGGTAGCTTTACAAACGGATGGCCCAGGGGCAGTTGGCTTAAACTGGACTTAAAGGGACCCTAATGCCCTTGCCCACAGGCCATGAAGATGTGTCATCACGTCATTACCGCTGCTGCTGCCTGATGGAAGTTCTTCAGGACTAGCGGGAGAGCTTTTTTTTTTTTTT